>NC_080425.1:86155737-86755737 GCF_029873635.1 Malania oleifera
TGTCGTGGATCTGCCATTCCTAGTGGTTGTTGCATATATTGATCTTCAGAAATTAAACCATGCAAAAAAGCATTTTTCACATCTAGTGGTCGAATAGACCACTGCTGAACATGTAACGCCCTAAAAAAATAAATAAATAATAATAATAATAATAATAATAATAATAATAATAATAATAAATGTTAACTCTAATACCACAACTGATGTGACCTAGAATCCAGTGGGGTCCAAGATACACCTTTCCATAACTTAATATCAAAACAAGCAGCGAAAAATAATCTAAACCTCAATACCATACCAGAGTACTAAATCCCCACAAAATACATAAGTATCTCTTAATATCATGATTACATCACATAAAATATAAAACATAATTCATTGGTTTTTCACAATCATTCACTTTAAACTAACTTAACTAAGTCCCGCCCCGAAGCTCGCTAGGTTTGATTTCCTGTATGTCCTGAAATGTGAAAATATTTATTAGGGTGAAACACCTTTTAGTAAGACAGAATAGATTATCATCAGTGTATAGATATATGAGTTTTAGTATAAGCAAAATACATCCATTAATTAATTCTAAATGAGATAGCATTTATAAACTGTACTCACACCTATATAAGTAAAAAAATACATATTTTCCTTTCCATTGTAAAAAATCAGCCCATAAGGCTCTATTTATATAAATCTACAAATCAACTGATCGTTACATCATCGTAACAATTTTCGTGATTTGTACATATCAAGCACTTACTGAGATTGAGGCATTACGTATCGCCGTCCCCCAATTCAACAAATCCTCGGGCTAAAGTCTCGAGGATTGGGGTGTTACGTATCGCCATCCCCCTTTGCCTATGTAGTGATCCATAAATTATAATAATTAAATAAAAGAGAGGAAGAGAAATTTCAAAAGGGTCAAAACAAGGTTCGTCGACGAATGCCCTGGTTTCGTCGATGAACTCCTTGTAGGATTTGTGGATGAGTCTCAGTGTTCGTCAACGAAGAGATATCGAGAGGGGGTAAAACAGACCCATAGGTTCGTTGATGAGCTTTTCACCTTCATCTACAAACTCTCTGCTTCGGTTCGTCAATGAGTACACGTGGCTCGTTAATGAAGCCACGTGGCAGCAACCTATATATGCAAAAATCACGTTTCAGTGAGAATTCTTTTCCCTTTTTCATTTTCTCTCACTAGATTTTTGTCCCTATGTCTTCTCTCTAGATTTCTTGCTCCGTTTCTCCCCGGTTCGACGATCAGAAGCCACCACGATAATCTTGGGGAGATTCTCTACAACTTAGCCGGAACAGAATTTTGATTTGAGAAGTTTGAGAACCATCCCGAAATTAGGGTAAGTAAGTTATTTAAGGGTTATTTGGCTTATAGGTTTTTTTTTTTCTAAACCCAGATTTGGTTTTAGACATTGTTATATTGGTGTTTGGAATGATTAATTAGGGTGTTGTGAATTTAAGGTTTTGGGGCTTGTACTACAGGCAGGTTAGAGAACCAAGTGGGTGTTTTCAAGAATCTAGGTAAATGATAAATAGTTTATAAATTCAAGCAATGTGAGTATGGAAATTATTTTAAAAATTTATTTGATTAACAGGAAAATATGTATGTGTATAATTTCAGGATTGTGAAATTATGAATGTCATGGGCGTAAGTTAGAAATAAGTAAATGAGGCTAGTTTGTTAGGTAAGGGAAATATGTTATGTTAGGAATTTTAGAAATTTTATCAGTAATATATATGTGTTTTGGGGTAAATTCTACAGAGTATAAATTATCTTCATTATCAGAAAATAAAGATTTCAGTATAGAGGTTTTTATTTATTTAGTTGTGTGGCATGAGTTAATATCAGAATAATTCAGAATTTATATAGTTTTTCAGAATATCCTGATGCACAGTATTGTTGCACAAAAATATGCTTTACCAGATTTTACAGAATTATGAATTATAGTGTATATACAGACAAATATTATACAAGTAGATATTTTATAGACATATATTTTACAGATAGATATTTTACAATATTTACAAAATACCATGATTTCCAAAATTTCAAAACCATAACACTCAGATATTACAGTTTATTCAGTTCAAATATTACAGATTAGATATTTTAGTTTATTCAGTTCAGATATTACAGATAAGATATTACTATTATTTTAGTCAGATATTACAATATTTTCAAATAAAATTTACAGTATTATGATTATTTTGGAATCATGATAAAACAGTAAGATAATTATATATATTAGTATTATATAGTATCAAACCCTGATGAATTATTTTAGTTAGATTCAGTCAGTAGAGTACGGTACTTGCTATTTCAGATCAGAGTGCAACCACATATCTTAGATAGTGTGTGGATTTTTGTCAACCGTGCCCTTGGAGGGATTGCAGGCTCCTTAATAATCTGGGTTGAGGTGGCCGATTTAACGAGGGAGAGATCAGTTACCGTGCCTAGAGGGATTGCAGGCTCCCTAGTATTCTAGGTTGAGGAGGCTGGTCTGATGATTGATAGAGTTTTAGTTGACTTATCCTGGTGGGCCAACCAAAGTTAAGTCTCGCCTATGGGCCGCACAACCCTGTCATGAGGGGTTAAATCATGACACACAGATTTCTAGGATAGTTTTCACAGATACATATATGTATACAGATTTACAGGATAACAACATATCTATTATAATACTGGAAGTATGATTAAATAGAAAGCTCAGATAATACAGATGTACTATAAACCACATAGGTGTGAGTTATACTGTGTATTATTTTATAGGCTATCTCAATTTCAGTTATTTATCAATAAATTATTTATGTAAATTTAGTTGCCACACATTGGTAATAACATATTTCTTCTTACTGAGAGTTGTCTTATCTCAGTGAAATAACATTTTTTAGGTGATCCAGTTAGACGAGCAGATCAGGCTCAGAGGTAGAGAGGTTTGCTCTGCCCTGTCTGTAGGGTAAGTGTTTTTAGAAAGATGCATTTTTGGAAGGTTTAAGGAGTTTTAGTAGATGATGCTGGGGGGATGTGTATTGATGTATATATATATTTTGGGGCAAATTCTAAATTCTGGTATTGTAATAATGGTCGTACAATTTTATGTTTTTCGCTGCATAGGTGTTTCCTAGTAATCATTTTAGGGGTATCAGAGTAAATTATTATCAGTCTATTTAAATTTTATTTTCCAAAAAAAGTATGAATTTTGAGGTCTTTACATTTTGGTATTAGAGCCTAAGTTGCTAGGTTTTGTATACTCTAGAGTATAACGGAAAACAATACCAGAATATAGGAATGAAATTTTGAGAAGGATAGAATAGAATATCAGTGAGATAATGTTGGGGAATTAAGATGCGAATTTAGGGTTCTATTATGCAGTCTAAAAGCAAGAATTTCGGGGTGGTTCCTGTGTTTTTCTTGGGGTGACGATTTCAGGAAAATCATAATAAACTATCGTCGGATTTTATTTCCATATGGTAGGACTAGACCTTAAATTAGTAACAGATGGAATGATGATATTTTAGTTAGAATAGTATTATGAGGTTCGAAGTCTCAGAATAATTTGGTATTATTGCAGGATGGACCCTGGAGGTAGTAGTGCTCACGCTAGCGGTGATGATGGAGCAGGACCCTCTAGCATGAGCGGTGGAGATTCAGATGAGTTAATAACATATATAATAATTCAAATGAGGGCTTACTGGCGAGTGCCCTGATAAGTATCAGTTGTAGCCAAACCCAAGTTAATCGGGTAAGGTTGCAAACGATATCATAGCAAAGGGAAGCTGTATGTATGGGCGTGTAATTTTCCCTATTCTCAGGAACTTTGCTGGTAAACATGAGTTTCATGTAAATGGTTTTGAAAATGGTATTAAAAGCTTATGAAAGATTGTGTTTTATATCTATATGATTATGAACATATATGTAACGACCAAAAAAATTGTACCATTTTTTTTAAAAATATAAATTACTCTGATACCCCTGTGATACCTGCTATAACATCTCAGGCCCCATATAAGCACTAAGGTATCCCTGTATACAAATTGACACACCTATGCAGCGGAAAACATAAAGTCATACACCCATATATACAATACTAGAATTCAGTGTTTCCAAATCATACATACATATTTACACGTCACCCCCACTTTCATCTACTCAAAAATACATTTCCTTGAATACACTTACTCTTTAAAATAGAACAGTACAAAAGATCTCTCTATCTGCGAGCCTGATCTTCTCGCCTAACTGGATCACTTGAAAAATGTTATAACACTGGGATGAGACAACGCTCAGTAAGAGGAAATATACTATTACTAGTGTGTGGCGACTGAATTTCATAAATATTATAATGATAATATCAAAAACTATAAAAGCTGGTAAAATCAATATACAGTATAACTTGCATTTATCATAGTTCAAAGTATAATTGTAATATCTAAGTTTTCTACTTTTTCATACTTTTAATATCCTACTATATCTGCTAATATTCTGTAAATCTATATATATATATATACATAATTAAGTTGTTTATACTAGAAAACTGTATGTCATGATTTAACCCCTCATGACAGGGTTGTGCGGTCCGTAGGCGGGACTTAATCCTAGTTTACCTACTGGATAAGTCAACTGTACTCTACCAATCCTCAGTCCGGCCAAACTGCAACCTCTCCTAGGCTCGGAATTGGTAACTACCTCGTCAAATCGGCCACCTCAACTCCGTCTTTTGGGGAGTCTGCAATCACTCTAGGCACGGTTGATGAAAACCATCCACACATTATCTAAGATGTGTGGTTGCACTCTGATCTATATTAGTTACGGTATCGTGCTATGCTAACTGAACATAACTTGATTCATCAGGGTTTGATACTGTATATACTATTTGTATAGATATCCTACTGTTTTCATCATGTTTCCAAAATAACCATAACACTGTAAATCTGATCTGAAAATACTATAATATCTGACTAAAATAACTATAATATCTGACTGTAATATCTGTAATGTCTGACTATCATATCTGACTGAATAATTTGTAATGTCTAAGTGTTATGGTTTTGGAAAGCATGACATTCTGTAAATACTGTAAAATACATGTCTGTATAACATTTGTAAAATATATGTTTGGTAAATATCTGTCTGTAAAATATATTTGTCTATATATGTACTGTAAATCATGATATTCTGAAAAACTATATAAATTTTGTACTTAAGAAATATCTACTCAAGCCACAAAATTAATAAAACTCATGTTCTGAAATTTGTAAAACTGTATAATTTATACTCTTTACCTTAATAAACAAATACTATAATTTACTAATAATATTTTTGAATTTACTAGCATAGAATTTTTCCCTTACCTAACTAGCTGGGATGCTCGCCTCTAACTTTATCCTCACACTCACGACGTACTATCTCCAAATTCTTGAAATAATACATATATACATATTTTCAATAAATCAACTATATTTCTCTGAATCTACATATTCGTAATTTTCTGAATTATAATTTACTTGGGCTCTTAGAAATATTCACTGGGGTCCCTAACCCATGTCTGCAGGGTCCCAAAAATACCCTAATCCTGAAATCATAACATCCTAATTTATTCCACAAAACACTAGTATATTTCCATATAACGCAAAATCTAAACTCAGGTAAGCCTGGTAATACTGAAAATACCCCAATAATTTACTTACCTTGAAATTGGGATGATGACCAAGTTGGCCTAACCAACCAATTACTCCAATAGATTTGAAGAGAATCTTCCCCGGAGTAATGTGGCGGCTTCCAATCGTCGAGTTGGCGAAGAACCGGGCAAGAAAGCTAGAGAGAAGGTAGAGAGAGAGAGAGAGAGAGCGAGAGAGAGCAGCATGCAATTTTTTGCACTGAAAATCTGAGTTTGGCACACTTATACACTTGCCTTCGTCGACGAAGCCAAGAAGAAAGTTCGTTCATGAACTCATAACCTTCGTCAATGAATTTCAAGCCCTGAAATTACCCCTCTTGGTAGTCTTCATTGACGGGACACGTGGCGTGCAACGAATCCAATAGGGATTTCATCGACGAAGCTGGTGGGTTCGTCGACGAACCCTGCTTTTTCCCCTTTTTAAAATTTCCTTTTCCTCTCTTCTTTTATTATTTAATACTATAATTCTTCGAGTCTCTACAATATATCAACTTATTTTCTCAAATGATATGATGATTTAAAAGAGTACATTATTATATAATGAAACTCATACTGTCACACATTGTAAATAATTTATTCCGTCTCACTGAAATGTGTCTCACCCAAATATCTAAATATTTCAGGAAATCGTGACAGATTAGGTGATAAAGCTCCGAGATAGAGGGAGCTGGTGCCCTAATAGATAGGGTGAGTGCTATAAGCTAGGGATATATGTTTTCCCTAGAGTATTTTGTGGATATATATATAGAAAGAGAGAGAGATGGTTAAAACTTTGGTTATTTGTATTCTGGATGGTTTATATATGTTGAATTCCGCTGTTAGGTTTGTGTATATGAGTTTTACCATTTACCTGGTACCCATTTTGGGTCGGGTTGTGTTGAAGTGGTATGAGAGTGTTTGATGTGACCGACATTTGATTAATATATGTTATTTTTTGGAAAAAAAAAATGACACGAAAATCGGTGCGTCACATGGGCGGTGGTTTGATAGTGCTTCTAGATCTTCGTATAGGAACACTGTCAACTTTCTGGTTTTTCGAACTAGAACTTCTTGCAATCGGGGGACCAAGATCATTGCCTTGAGTTTCTTACTCCACCTGCATAACATGCTCATCTCTGCTCCATTTTTCTGGCTTCTTTTTCTCTTAACATCTTCTCGAGTACGCTTCACCATAACTTTCTCATCGAAAACAACATCTCTACTGATACCTTGTTTGCCATTGGATCCCACAACTTGAACCCCTTCACACCTTTCTGATACCCTGGAAAAGTGCAGCATCTAGACTTTTGCATCAAGTTTCGATCTCTCCTTACAAGATATGTGTACAAAGGATGGACAATCGAATACCCTCAAGCCAGAGTAGTCAACCGCATTACATGTCCATTCCTACTCTACCGCTTTCTTATCTAGTGATGTCCTTGGCAATCGATTTATCAAGAAACAAGTCATACTAACTGCATTGGCCTATAAGTTCTTTGCTAGCCCTGCATTTAACCTGAGAAATTGAGCTCTCTCAGCCAGAGTTCGGTTCATCCTTTTAGCCACACCATTTTGTTGAGGTGTCCGGGGAATAGTGAAATGTCTCATAATGCCTTGCTACTCACAAAACTCCTTGAACCTTGAATCAACGTACTTGGTCCCATTGTCTGACATGAGGCATTTAATTCTCCTCCTGATCTGGTTTTCCACCTCAACTTTCCACAATTTGAACCTGACAAATGTTTCTAACTTGTACTGCATGAAGTACACTCAGAACTTACATGAGTAATCATCAATGGAACTCACAAAATACACATGTCCACTCCGTGATGCTATTCTCACTGGCCCCCAAATATGATAATGAATGTAATCAAGAATACCTCCCATATTGTGAATAACTATTTTGAACTAAACCCCATTCTGTTTCCCAAGAACACAAAACTTGCAGAAGTTCAGCTTACATGTTTTTATACCCTTTAACAGTTCCCTTTTGTGAAGTTATTTTATACCATGCTCACCCATATGCCCTAACCGCATATGCCACAAAACGGTGTTATCAAATTTAGAATCTACGGCTGCAGCTCCACCTATAACTGTAGTGCCCAGCAGTGCATAAATGTTTCCATCTAACTTTTGCCCTTTCATCACCATTAGAGCGCCTTTACACACCTTAATAATTCCACTTTCGAACTTGTAACTGAATCTATTACAATCCAAAGTGTCCAATGAAATTAGGCTCTTCCGTAGGTCTGGTATGTGTTCTACATCACATAAGGTTTTTACAGCACTATCAAATATCTTAATTCTTACATTTCCGACTCCAATGATTTTACATTAAACATCATTACCTATAAGGACTGAACTTGAATTAACCGACTTGTAAGTGCTGAATCACTCTTTATTTGGAGTCATGTGGAAAGAACACGCCGAGTCTAGGATACAAGCGTTCGTGAGAAATCCGACCCTGACGAAATTGAAAGTATATCACCATCACTGCAAAATGAATTTCCTTTTTCAATTACATTTGTTGTTTGTGAATTGCCTTCAAGCTTTTCAGTATTCCCTTTCTTCCATTCTGAACACTCCAATTTTATGTGCCCCCTTTTACCGCACTTAAAACATCAGATATCTTTTTTCTTCTTAGACCAAGATCGGGACTTATTTTGTTTCGATCCATTTATGAATTTTTCCTCTCACATGTTAGTGGTTGCCCTTCACCACATGCCCTTCACAGTGTGAAATTTCATCACTGGCTTTCTTTCTTTGATGAAAGCCCAACAATGCATTTGTTACCTCTTCCAAATTCAGGGTCTCTTTACCCCATGTCAGAGTTGTAACCAAGTTCTCATACGTGTGAGATGTTGGTAGGAAATTTAGTAGCATCAACGTCTTGTCATCTTCCTCGAATTTCACATCAACCCGCATTAAGTCATTTATAATTTGATTGAATGTGTTGATATGTTGGTTCAAATCTGAACCTTGCACCATCTTAAGCCAATATAATTTTTGTTTAAGAAAAATTTTATTCGTAAGAGACTTAAACATGTATCGGCTTTCAAGCTTTTTCCAAACAACTATAGGAGAATCCTCTTCCATGACGTGATACAACATGTCATGGGCCAAACACAATCTGATAGTAGCCATTGCCTTCATTTCCAATTCCTTCCAATTTGCCTTATTCATGCCTTCTGATTAAGCTTCATACAAGGCCTTCACTTTCCCTTGTTACACAAGAAAAACCTTCACTCTTCTCTGCCACATGTCGAAATTCAAGATTCCATCAAACTTGACAACGTCAAATTTTGTAGAAGAAGTACCCGGAGCCATTACAACAATGCTTTGATACCAATTTGTTGTATAGATTGAATTGCACAGTGGAATATGGAATCAATCAAATGCAGCAGTCAATGATAAAATTACATAACAACACAACTACACAGTATGTATGAAAGCAATAACAAGAGACACAAAGGATTATGTGGTTAGGCAATGCCTATATCCATGGAAGCAATCGAAAAACTTTCTTACTATCTGGTGTCAAAGACACTAATATTGTTAAAAATACATCACAAATGACATATAAATAGAGTTCCTAGAGACTTTCCCTCCAAACCCCATCCAACTTAAAGTTCCTCTTTCAAAGTTCAAAAATTTGAGCTAGGTTCCCGATCCAAACCATCAATGGTTTGGATCAAACCGTCGACGGTTTCAGAAAAAATGTAAATTATCTAAAATTGGGTACCAAACCATTGATGGTTATAGTCAATTCGTCGACAGTTTCCCTGCTGGTCTTTAATACTTTGATTTTCCACCATGTTCTCTCTTTGTATATGCATCCCATTCAGTATATGAGCCACATATCACAACAAATAGAGATACATAATTTAGTTGTAAATAAAAAAAATGATAATCCCATAATATTTGATTTATTAGCATATACTCCTCAGATTTTTCGATTGATATCGGATCTCAATAAATGTTCAGCAACAGTCAAAATCATCGATGGTTTCCTTTTGAATTAGCTTTTCTCTGAAACCGTCGATGGGAGGATCCTCGATTAAGTCAAAATCATTGATGGTTTGATGAAACCTTTGATGGTTTCCTTCTAAATTAGCTTCTGTTTGAAACTGTCGATGCAACTGTCGACGACTTCATATCACGATATCTTTTATTTGTCGAAACTGACAGATCTTCGTACTGATTTGAATATTCCTTCTTTGGTTTGAATTTAAATTTATTGCCATGCTGATTTGAGGTTTCCTTATTTGTAGGATTTGTTGGATCATCACTTTGGTTTGAATTTATTGTCGTTAGAGCTCCAGCATCCCTCAACTTTACTCCACTAATTTCGGCTTGATTATGATCTCCAAGAATCTCGTACTTCCTTATTGCTCTATTGATTTTCTCACGAGTGTTGAGAGTGCTGAGCTATGAGGTGTTGCTAATACTTTCTTGAAGTTTTAAAAATCTTATTGAGTTACTTTGAGATTTCAAAAATATTACAGACCTTTCATGTGATTTGGTAAAAAGACATAAACCTTTCATTCAAAAAATTTATATTATTACAAAATATAAGAAGAGATTTGTACCTTTTTAACAAATTTCAAAGGATGCCTTTGAAATATTTAAAAACTCTCGAAAGACTCATGAAAATTTTAAAACCTTAAGAGAGACATTTGTTTGTTTGCTAAACTTTGAAAGATGTCTAGTGCATTTAGCCCTTTCCTTTTCTTTTTGATGCCCCTCTCTTGATCCAATCAAGTTTTCTTTTGGCTTTCTTTTTATTTTTATGGTTGTGATTGGGTGTGCAAAACCCTTGTACTTGGGTTTCTTTCAATAAAATTTGGTATAATTTTATAAGTATTTGTCAAATATATATTGAAATTCAAGGTTGAAATAACTTGGATAAATAATGAGGAGAAACGATGAAATGAAAAATGGTGGTTGATGAGAAAACAAATAGATATTTGGGTTTTAAGCTTTGTTTTGACAAACAATATTATTTAAAAAGAAAGTTAAAATTTTATTATATTTTTCTCTGCATCAAATAAGATTAAAAATAAAAAATTAATATGTAAAATCAAAATTTTGTTTATACTTATCATATTTTTTGTTTTCTTTATTATTTTCCTTAATAACTAAATATAAAAAATAAATTTTTTATATTTAATTTTTGTTCCTCTAATAATTTTAATTCCCTACATGGTCTCAATATGAAGAGTAAAAGGAGGTGGAGGAAGAAATTAAAAAAAAAATGGCGTAAACCTTCATAGGTTTAATGAGAATACTATTCCAATAGAAATCCTATTTTTGGAGCTAAATTACCCTCACTATTTTGGGCAATTAAACATCAATGCCCTACTAGTATTACATACTACTATTATTAATTTAAAATAATAAATTGTTAACAAAAATAGTAGTAATAAAAAATATTGTTATAATGGGTTAAGATTAGACTGCCCTAATTATTAAATTGAGATTTTTTTAATTTACAATTGTTGAAAATTTTAGGAAATGAATTTAATCAGCTATAAATTGTAAGTCGACTTTTGTGTTGAAAAATAATTATTTTATTCGCATATCATTTATGATTTATACACATGTTACGATATAATGATCATCTTGAAATGCTTGTTAGATCTCTCATATTGAATCAAACGCTACATGTATAAACGAAATTGTATAGTTTTCTAGACAACTGTCGATAGTTACTATATTTCCATCGACGGTTACTTCGACGGTTTCAGACATAAATATTTTCAGAAGGAAACCATCGACAGTTTGGTCGTCAAAGTAATTGTTGATGGGAATACAATAACCATCGACAGTTGTCTGGAAAACTACATAATTTCCATTATACAAGTAACGTTTGATTCAAAATGAGAATCCTAACAAGCATTTCAAGATGATCATTATACCTTAACATGTGTAATTGTGTATAAATCATAAATGATATATGAATAAAATAATTGTTTTTCATCACAAAAATCCACTTACAATTTATAACTGATTAAATTCATTTCCTAAAACTTTCAACAATTATAAATTAAAAAAAAATCTCAATTTAATAATTAGGGCAGTCTGATCTTAACCCATTATATTATATTAATAATAACAATATTTTTTATTGCTACTATTTTTGTTAACAATTTATTATTTTAAATTAATAATAGTAGCATGTAATACTAATACATTATCAGGGCATTGATGTTTAATAGCCCAAAATAATGAGGGTAGTTTAGCTCCAAAAATAGGATTTCTATAGGAATGGCGTTTTAATGTGTTCATTGATATGAAGATGTCCTATATATAGGACTTGTACAAAGTATAATTGTTACAAATTTAAAAGTATTTAAATACCATAATAAGAAGATCCTAGACTATCATATATTAACAAATATTCAAGTAATGCAATTGGAGAATCCCAGGCTATCGCTGACTACCAGATATCAACCAATCTTCAAATACAAAGATTCTTAGATATTTAGCAACAAACAAAACCGCAGCAAACTGTAGATGGTTTTAGTACTCTGTCAACGGTTTCCTTTTGGAAATGATTTTGTTTGAAACCGTCGAAGTAACCATCGATGGAAATATAATAACCATCGACGGTTGTCTGGAAATTACACAATTTCCTTTATACGCCCCCTCAATAAAGGCGTATCATCAGATAAGTCGATCTTTGAGCAACAAGTTTGAAATTTTTGTCGTGATAAAGCTTTAGTCAGGAGGTCTACAAGCTGGTCGTGGGTGCTGACATGAGATACTTGCAACATTCCTTTGGTGACAAGATCACAAACAAAATGAAGATCAATAGCAATATGTTTCATCCTCAAATGCATTACAGGATTAAAACTTAACTGAGTAGCAACAATATTATCACAAAATAAAAAGGGGGGGGGGGGGGAGGGGGGGTTTTGTAATTGGAATACTAAGCTCATGAAATAATGAGCGAATTCAAACAAGCTCAGACGTGGTTGAAGCAAGAGCACAATATTCTATCTAGGTGAAGGAACGAATCATAGCACGCTACTTTCGCGTGCCCCAGGAAATGGGACAATCACTTAGAAAAATAAAATAGGCAGAGGTGGAGGATTTGGTATCCCTATCATCGACCCACTCTGCATCAGTGAACCCTTGAAGAGTGAGATTCCCAGTGCATTTGAGGAGATGTTATGATTAAGAGTGCCTTTCAAGTAACGCAAAAAGCGTTTGACAGCGGCCTAATGCAGTTGAGACGGTTTATGCATGAACTGAGCCAATATATTGACCAAGAAAGCAATGTAGGACTGAGTAAGAGAGAAATACTGGAAAGCTACTATAACTTGGTGGTACTCAATCGGATCGGCAAGAGAAGAGCCATCCTAAAGCTGAAGAAGATCCTTTGCGGCAAGTGGAGTCATCACTGCCTTGGCACCGTCTATCTTGGTATGAGAAAGAATATCCCAAACATATTTTTTTTGGGAGAGGAACAACTCATGGTTAACTGAAATCACCTTAACATTACGAAAATAATTTAAGGGACCCAGATCCTTTAGAGAAAATTGATGAGCAAGCTACTGAACAACTTTAGAGATAGAAGCAGAATTTACTTTTAGTGAGTAAGAGATCATCCACATATACTAGAAAATAGAGTGTAACACCATCACAATTGTAGATAAACAAAGAGGAGTCGGATTTGGACTGTTGAAATCCTAGTTGAAGAAGACAAGCACTCATTTCTTGATACCAAGCATGAGCTTCTTGTTTCAAGCCATACAAAGATTTCTTTAACTTGCAAACATGTGAAGGCATATTCGGACCAACAAAATCCAGAGGTTGAGCCATGAATACATCCTCTTGAAGTTGGCCATACATAAATGCATTATAAACATGCAGTTGGCGAAGTGGCCAATTTTTTTTTAGCAGCAATGGAGAGGACAACTCGAATAGTCAATGGCTTCACAACAGGGCTGAACATCTCATTATAATCAAAACCATGTCGTTGATGAAAAATTTTGGCCACCAACCTTGATTTATAGTGAGAGATACTACCATCGGGATTTCATTTGATATGAAAAACCCATTTGCATCCAACATTTTTGATGGTGGAGCATAGCGAAACAAGCTCCCATATGCCATGTTTAACCAAAGCAGTGAACTCCTCAAATATAGCATGCCGCCACTTGGGATCCTTCAAGGCCTGGGACACACATGTGGGCTCTACAGGGTGAGGAAGAGGTTGTTTTGTGACAAGGTAAAGATATTTGGGTCTATGAATATTATTTATAGACTGGGTAGTCATAGCATGAGTATGGGTGGATCGGTTTAGAGATGTAGGTGTGGTGGGTGATGGTATTATTGCTAGTTGAGAGTGCAGGGGAGGATGATGATGACCAGGAAGGTAAAGTCGGAGCTGTAGGAGCATTGTCCGTCATTGTGGTATGAGAGGAGGGTATCCGTCCAATGGAAGGCATTGTCAGTATTGCAAGATCCTATGTGTTAGCACCTTAAACTGACAAAGAAGGCACAGTGAGATTGTAATAACCTGAAGTCAGAAAAATAAAAGAAAATAAATAAAAGGTAAAAGGGGGAAAATAAAAGAAAGGGGAAAAGAAATTCAACAAGGGTATCAAGCAAGGACTCGTCGACGAATTTGTTCTTCTCGTCGAAGAACATCCTTCTGGGTTTCATCGACAAGTACACATGTCTCGTCAACAAGGAATTACTAAGAGTAAAGAAAATTCAGGTTTTTAAACGCTTCATCGATGAACATGTAGATCTCGTCGACGAATGTTCTTCTTGGTTTCGTCAACGAACCCACGTGTCTTGTCGACAAAGGCCTGGTTATAAATAGGCCTTGGATCTTCTTTTCCGTGAATTTATCTCTTCTTTCTCATTTTCTCTCTCTAGGTTTCGGTTTGCCTACCTATTTCCTTCAAATTCGGCTTGGATTCAGCTTGATTCGACGGAAGATTCTCTGCAACATAGGCATAGCAAATTTTCAGTTTGGAGTACTTGGGCAACACTCCAAAATCAGGGTAAGTAAGGTATTTTAATATTCAATTAAGTATTGGGAGTGTGCAGGCCTAGGAGATGATAAATGTTAAATATACTAGGGTTAAACTTGTCACGACCTGCTCATTTTTCATAATTTTTTTTTAATAACAATATCATCATAAAATCAATACCACACATCTCACATTCCAGCTCAGCAGGTCACAATCCACCTAGACCCGTGGGTAACAGGGATACATCAGAACATACAGCAGAAGCCTACGCAGCAGAAAATGTACAATCATTTACATACCATCATATCATACATCAAATGTATCAGAGTTACTACAATCACTGTACTTCCATATATATATACATCCCAAAAATGAAATCTAGGGACAATTCCGACAAAACCATACTATCCCTACCAAAAACTTACCCTTCAAAAAGGGTAGATAAACCACACTATGTCAGCGGGGCTTTTTTCGCTCTCCTATCTGGGACTCCTGAAAAATTTGTAAAGTTTAGGGGTGAGACACCTCTCAGTAAGGGAAATAAACTAATACTAGTGTGTGGAACATGAGTATTCCATGTTCTACATATATCATACATATCATATTTAGTACTGTATATCAAATATGGGAAAATATATGTATATCAAAACATGACAGAAATCTCATCTCATATCATAATAATAATAACATAAAAACATCCCTGGTAGGTTAGTTGGCTATTGTCATGTATTACCCTGCCATGACTGGGTTGTGTGGCTCGAAGGCGAGACCCAACAATAATTGGTCAACCACTGCCAAGTTAATAGTCTAGTCTGTAGGTCCGATGGGTCTGCCAGACTTGGTCCGTACACCAGGGGCGATAACAACACACTTCTTGAAAAATAACCACATCGACTATCCAATCTCACACCACTCCGTACAGCGACGTTAACACAGATATCATGATCACGAAGACCATGGACACATAGTAACAGTATCGTGCAAGTGCTAGCCTAGATCAAGCCAACCAGGTTCTGATATCATATACATATACTAAAATCGTGATACATGAATATCTCATATCATTTATTTTCACATTAATCAAATCATTTACGTATAAATGTGTATCATAAAAATCATCGGCCCGCACGCCGGTATTACACATTTTATCATAGCACGGCCTGTATGCCGACAAACCACATCATAGTACACCCTGTACGCTGGCAAATCACAACATAGCACGGCCCGTACGTCGGCAAATCACAATATAGCACGGCCCGTACGCCGGCAAACCACATCATAGCATAGCTCGTACGCTGGCAAATCACACATAGCACTACCCGTACGCTGGCAACCACAGATATAAAATCTCGGCCCATATGCCGGTTTTTACACACTATAAAACCCATATCATAATCTCATCCCAGAAAACAATATTTCACAACATTTATACTCATGCCACACTGAACTGATTTTTCGCATATTTAACATATTGTTATTTCAACAGTATTTTCCCAAAAACATAAATCATAGATTCATATAAACATATTTATTTTTTTAGAAATCAGATGCTATACATATATACATACATTTTCTCAAAAGAACTAGTTTAGTTTATCCCTTTACCTGATTCCTGGAAAGCCCCTAATAAAACTGCCCCGCACCCGCAGGGTTCCTAACTCAACACCCTGAAAATGAAAAATCCTAGAATTAAACTTCAGTATTTTAACACGTATAACACTTCTTATAACTACCATTAAGTCAACTTCAACTTAAAAGTCTTACCTTAACTTAGGGATGATTCCCAACGTTCCCAATCAACACCCCTGAAAACGGAAACCCCCAGTATTAAACTTTAATATTTTAACGCGTATAACACTTTTCTCAACTGTCACAAATCCAAAAATTGAGTAAAAAGTCTTACCCTGGATTTGGAATGAAATCCAACTTTGTTTCCCTGACGATCTGCCTCGACAGACTTGTAAAGAACTCTACCAGGATCGTCGTGGTAACTTCGGATCGTCGATCCGGTGACTGGTGGGGCCGAAAACGAAGAGAGAAAGGAGAGAGAGTTGTAGAGAGAGAGAGAGAGAGAGAGAGAGAGGATAGAGAGAGAGATTTCTTAAAAATGAAGAAAATCCCGGATTTTCCCTATTTATAAACAGTGGAATTTGTCGACGAGCTCATTCTTCGTTGACGAGTTCTTCACAAATTTTGTCGACGAAATCCACCCCTTGTTGACGAAATTCAGTCGGTTCAAAAATCTCTCTCAGTATTTTCTCATCGACAAGCCCCTGTGTTCATCGACGAATTCTCTTAAGCCTTCGTCGACGAATCCCCTGTATTTGTCGACGAAGTCCTGCTGATCCCTTTTTTCCATTTTTTCCTCCCAAAGTTCAATGTCGTCGATGAACTCCTTCTGTTTTCGGTCTCCATTTCCCTCTGTTTATTATTTAAATAACATTCTAAATTTGGGTCGTTACATCCTCCCCTCTTTATAAAAATTTCGTCCTCGAAATTTGTCATTCACATAACTCGTCATCCCTTAATAAGGGAAAAGGGTCTACTCATTTTATTACCTACCCTCACTTATGGCGGAGGAATACCGTTGTTACATTCTGAGTCTTGGGAGATTATATATACACAAGAAAACCTTTCTCCCAAAACTAAAATACTACACTAATTAAATCTTTACATGTACTTGCAAAAGTGAACCACTTAACTACTTATATTTTCCCATATCATACTTCTTGGAATAGATGCGGATATTTCTGCCTCATCTGCTCCTTGGACTCCCAAGAAGCCTCTTCTAGTGCATGATTCCTCCACAAAACTTTTACCTAAGGAATCTTCTTGTTACGTAACTCCTGCACTTTCTTATCTAGAATCTGCACTGGTACCTCTTCATACCCTAGTGAATCACTAAGCTCCAACTCATCGTAATTGATGATATAAGAAGGGTCGGGGACGTATTTCCTCAACATAGCAACATAGAATACATCGTGGATCCTGGATAACACCAGTGGCAAAGCTAGTCTATAGGCTATCGGCCCCACTTTATCTAGAATCTCAAATAGACCGATAAACCTAGGACTAAGTTTACCCTTCTTTCCAAATCGCATGACCCCTTTCATTGGAGCTATCTTTAAAAACACATGGTCCCCCACGTCAAACTCTAATTTCCTGCGGCGATGGTTGGCATAAATCTTCTGTCGGCTTTGAGCTACACTGATCCTATCCCTGATAAGCCGAACCTTATCACACGCTTGCTGCATAAGCTCAGGCCCTACTACTCGCCGCTCACCCATTTCATCCCAAAACAAAGAAGAACGACATCTCCGTACAGAGCCTCAAATGGTGTCATGCCAATGCTGGACTGATAACTGTTATTATATGCAAACTCTACTAGCGGCATGAACTAAGTCCAACTACCCCCAAAATCTAGTACGCATGCGCGGAGCATGTCCTCTAGTATCTATATCGTCCTCTCAATCTGCCCATTTGACTGAGGATGGAATGTTGTACTAAACGATAACTGAGACCCCAAAGCCTCCTGCAAGCTCCTCCAAAATTGTGACGTAAATCGTGGGTCTCAATCTGACACAATAGATACTAGCACTCTATGAGAACGAACTATCTCCTGAATGTAGATCTCCGCTAAACGGCTGAGGGAGTAATTGATCTTGATAGGTATAAAGTGGGCGGTCTTCGTCAAACGGTCCACAATCACCGAGATGGCATTTTGACCATGTAATGCCATCGGAAGTCCTGACACAAAGTTCTTAGATATATGATCCCATTTCCACTCTAAGATAAATAATGGCTGCAACTAATCTGCCGGCCTTTGGTGCTCAGCCTTTACCTGCTGGCATGTCAGACATTGGGCTACATACTCGACAATCTCCCTCTTCATACCACTCCACCAATATGACTCTCGCAGATCTCTGTACATCTTCGTACTACTAGGATGAACTGTATAGAAAGATCTGTAAGCTTCCTCTAGAATGGTCTTCCTTATCTCAGTATCGGTAGGAACGCATAATCTGGAACGGAACCGCAAAGTTCCGTCATCTGCAATACTGAAATCCTCCCCTTGACCCATCTGTACTCTGTCTATCACCTCTACTAATTCTGGGTCTTCCTTCTGGGCAACTTTAATTCTCTCCTGCAGAGTAGGTTGTACCACTAGGCTGGCAATACATACTGGGAGATCACTCTCTGCTAACTCTATGCCGAGTCTCTTTAGATCCATCATGATCGGATGCTGGATTCCTATAGCCACCAACACTGGCTCCCTGGATTTCCTGCTCAACGCATCAGCTACCACGTTTGCTCTTCCTGGGTGATAACTAATGGTACAATCAAAATCCTTAATCAGCTTCAATCACCTTCTCTGCCTCATATTCAGTTCCTTCTGCGAGAAGAAATACTTCAAACTCTTGTGGTCAGAGAAGATCTCACATTGCTTGCCGTACAGGTAATGCCTCCAAATTTTTAATCCGTGTACTACTGTAGCCAACTCAAGATCATGGGTAGGATAGTTCTTCTCATATTCTTTCAACTGTCTGGACGCATACGCCACTACCCTGCCATGCTGCATCAATACACAGCCAAGTCCTTTCAAGGACGCATCACTGTAGATAGTATAGCCCTCACCTCCATATGGGATAACTAACACTGGTGGTGTGACTAATATTTGTTTCAGCTCCTGAAAACTCTGCTCACAACTGTCATCCCACTCAAATCTGACATTATTCCTCGTCAGTCATGTCAAAGGTCCCGACAAAGCTGAGAATCCCTCTACGAAACGGCGATAATAGCCCGCTAACACCAAGAAACTCCTGATCTCTTGGGCATTCCTCGGTCTAGCCCAGTTCACTATCGCCTCAATCTTACTAGGATCCACAGAAATACCATCTCCAAATATAACATGCCCCAAGAACACGACCTTCTCAAGCAAAAATTCACATTTACTGAACTTGGTGTACAACTTCTTTTCACGAAGTGTCTGCAACACTTGCCTCAAGTGCGTCTCATGCTCTTCATAGCTCCTTGAATAGACCAGTACTTCATCAATAAATACAACAAACTAGTCTAAATATTGGTGGAAGACTTTGTTCAACAAGTCCATAAATACCGCAGGAGCATTCGTCAAACCAAACGGCATAACAAGAAACTCGTAATGCCCGTACCTGGTCCTGAAAGCCGTCTTTGAGACGTATTCTGCTTTCACTTTCACCTGATGATATCTGGATCTGAGGTCAATCTTCGAATACACCCATGTACCCTAGAGCTAGTCAAACAAATCGTCAATACGGGGTAGAGGATACTTGTTTTTGATTGTCACTTTATTAATCTCTCTATAGTCTATACACATCCTCATAGTCCCGTTTTTCTTCTTCACAAATAAAACTGGAGCTCCCCATGGAGATACACTGGGTCGTATAAAGCCCTTATCAAGCAGATCTTGCAATTGATTCTTCAATTCTGCCAATTCTACTGGTGCCATCAGATAAGGTACTTTAGAAATCGGCGTCGTATTAGAAGGTAGATCAATAGAGAAATCTATCTCATGGTCGGGTGGCAAGCCTGGTAATTCATCTGGAAAAACATCTGTAAACTATTTTACTACAGGCGTGCTGGCGAACTTCAATTCATTTTCTGACATCTCTTCCATAACAGCCACAAACCCCTGACAACCACTCAACAATAATCTCCTGGCTTGAATAGCTGAAACTAGCTGAGGCGGGGGTTGCACTCGCGACCCTACGAACTTAAACTCTTCTTTCCCCGGAGATCTGAATATCACTTCTCGTGCACGACAATCTATGCTAGAAAAATTAGCTGCTAGCCAATCCATGCCAAATATAACATCGAACCCGTGCATATCTAGCACTATCAAATCAGCAGACAAAATCTTTCCTTGAATATCAACTGGATAATCCCGGAGCACCCTACTACATCTTACTACCGACCCAGTCGGTGTAGATACCAAAAATTCAACATCTAATGACTGTGTTTCAGTCCCACATAATTTAACACACCCCGAAGACACGAACAAGTGTGTAGCTCCTGAATCAAATAATGCAATAACTTTAAAAGAAAGCATAATCACTATACTTGTCACCACGTCTCCTGATGTCTCAGCCTCACCTGACGTCAAAGTAAACACCCTGGCTGGAGTCGTATTCCTCTACTGGCCCCCACGTGGCGCCTGATAACCTCCTCGATATGGTCTAGGAGCTGGAACTGCGTCTGGTGGGGTAGGGCAGTCTCGTACCACATGCCCCGGTTTACCGCAGTGATAGCATACCGAAAGTGCATCTGGTGAGGTAGGACAGTCTTGCACCAAATGCCCTGGTCTACCACAATGATAGCATACTACACCACCAGCTCGGCACTCCCCCCTAGTGCCTCCTACCACAAGTCTGACAAACTGGAGGACCCTGCCCTTTCTGCACCTCACGTCCTCCTGTCTCCTGTCTCCGCCCTCTGCCATGATTACCTCTCCTTCGGCCAACCATTGTGGGGTCCGATGGGTCTGCCAGACTTGGTCCGTACACCAGGGGCAATAACAGCACACTTCTTGAAAAATAACCACATCGACCATCCAATCTCACACCACTCCGTACAGCGGCGTTAACACAGATATCATGATCACGAAAACCATGGACACATAGCAATGGTACCGTGTAAGTGCTAGCTTAGACCAAGCCAACCAGGTTCTGATATCATATACATATACTAAAATCGTGATACATGAATATCTCATATCATTTATTTTCACATTAATCATATCATTTTGCGTATAAATGTATATCATAAAAATCATCGGCTTGCACGCCAGTATTACACATTTTATTATAGCACGGCCCATACGCTTGCAAACCACATCATAACACAACCCGTATGCTGGCAAATCACAACATAGCATGGCCCGTACGCCGATAAATCACAACATAGCACGGCCCATACGTCGGCAAACCACATCATAGTACAGCCCGTATGCTGGCAAATCACATATAGCACGATCCGTACGCCGGCAACCGCATATATAAAATCTTGGCCCATACGCCGGTTTTTACACACTATAAAACCCATATCATAATCTCATCCCAGAAAACAATATTTCACAATATTTATACTCATGCCACACTAAACTGATTTTTCGCATATTTAACATATCGTTATTTCAACAGTATTTTTCCAAAAACATAAATCATAGATTCATATAAACATATTTATTTTTTCAGAAATCAGATGCTATACATATATACATACATTTTCTCAAAAGAACTAGCTTAATTTATCCCCTTACCTGATTCCTGGAAAGCCCCTAATAAAACTATCCTGGACCCACAGGGTTCCTAACTCAACACCCTGAAAATGAAAAATCTCATAATTAAACTTTAGTATTTTAACGCGTATAACACTTCTTATAACTACCATTAAGTCAACTTCGGCTTAAAAGCTTTACCTCAACTTAGGGATGATTCCCAACGTTCCCAATCAACACCCCTGGAAACAAAAACCCCCAGTATTAAACTTTAATATTTTAACGCGTATAACACTTTTATCAACTATCACAAATCCAAAAATTGAGTAAAAAGCCTTACCCTGGATTTGGAATGGAATCCAACTTTGTTTCCCTAATGATCCGCCCCGGCAGACTTGTAGAGAACTCCGCCAGGATCGTCGTGGTAGCTTCGGATAGTCGATCCAACAACTGGTGGGGCCGAAAACGAAGAGAGAAGGGAGAGAGAGTGGTAGAGAGAGAGAGAGAGAGAGAGAGAGAGAGAGAGAGAGAGAGAGAGAGAGATTTCTTAAAAATGAAGAAATTCTTGTATTTTCCCTATTTATGAACAGCAGAATTCGTCGACGAGCCCATCCTTCGTCGACGAGTCCTTCACAAATTTCGTCAACGAAATCTACCCCTCGTCGACGAAATTCAATCGGCTCAAAAATCCCTCTCGGTATTTTCTCATCGATGAGCCCCTGTGTTCGTCGACGAAGTCCTGCTGATCCCCTTTTTCCATTTTTTCCTCCCAAAGTTCAATGTCGTCGACGAACTTCTTCTGTTTCCGGTCTCCATTTCCCTCTCTTTATTATTTAAATACCATTCTAAATTCGGGTCGTTACAAAACTAATTAAGTTAGGATTTTTGGAATACAGGGTCTTGTTTCCTGTTCGATTTTAAGCAGAATCCCGAGGAGTAGGTAAGGGGAAAATGTTATAACAACTTTTTATTAATTTTAAATTGGTTAAATTCAAGTATATAAAATTATATATATCTAGGTATAATTTTCTGAATGGGTAAACTTATGGATCAAAAATGATTTTAATTATGTATATTGTATTTTGGAAAAACTGTGTGGTATGAAAATAACTTTCATAATTAAATGGTTGCAAGTATTGCTTGATTATGATTACAGTTCGCTTGCGATTACTGTTTGGGTTGTAAATTTCATTTGGTGTTGAATACAGTTCAACTGTGAGTATTGTTTGATTGTGAATACTGTGGTAAATGTGTTGATGTGCCTGGATGATTGGTTATGCAATGGATGTGTATTGTTCTACGGTTCATGTAAATTGCGATATAACATTGACAGTGGTATGAGGAGGTCTTTATATCGTACCTGATATAAGCCATATAACATTGGCAGTGGTATGAGGAGGTCATTATATGGGCGTTTATATTAAGGGGGTAAAACATTGACAGTGGAATGATGAGTTTGTTTTACCGATTTACTATGAACGGGATTGTGTGTGTTTATTTGTAACTTGTGTGGTTGAGAATCTTGTGTAGTAGCCTATGTGGATGTGAGTCCTGTGTGGACGGTATTCTTGTGTGGATGTGAGTCATGTGTGGATGGTATTATTGTGTGGATATGAGTCCTGTGTGGATGGTATTCCTGTGTGGATGTGAGTCCTATGTGGACGTTGATTACTGTGTGAATATGGACCCTATGGGTGTGAATAAAGAATGTGTATATCCTGTGTGGATTGGTTGTGTTATGCATATACATGTTAATCTCTGTGAAATGATTAGCATTGGATGCGTGTAACTTTAATTACATAAGTATTTATTGAAAAGTAAAATTCTCCACCGAGGGTTTGTTGAGAAAGGCGAGTGCCATAGTAATTTTTTGTTGGTATTAGAGCAGAGGGAAGTTACTTGTATGGGCAGCTAAGCTTTCCTATTCTCGGAGACTTTGCCTAGATACATAACCTGATGGCTTACTAAGTAAGGTGAGTGTCCTAGAATTTGTGTTAGAGTAGTGGGAAACTACTTGTATGGGCGGGTAGTCTTCCCTATTCTCGGGAATTATCAGTAAAAATAATTATGAATGTGTGTATGTTATCAGATGTCAGTGATGTAATTGATGATGTGGATTCTTTGTTGCTATTGATATTGAATAACAGATGATTATGTTTTTGTATGTACTGAACTCTTTGCCACACACTGTTATAACTTTTTCTTCCTTACTGAGAAGTGTCTCACCCCAGCAATTTATTACTCTTTTTAGGACCTACATGCGATCGAGCTTAGAAAGCTCCGGGGCGGGGTTTAGTTTTGTGAGTGCTTAAAGGAATAGATATATGTTAAGTATTATGTTTAATTTCTTTCCTGGATACGTAATATGGAAATTTTGGTTACACTACTTTATGGGTTTGTATATATGTTTATAGTACTCTGATATTATATTTGAGGTTGTTTAATTAGTTCTACTGCGTGAATGATATTAGAAACGTGTGATTGGTCTTATAACACCTTGGGCCCCCTTGGCGGGTCGGGGCATTACAGACATGGACAGAGGAAGAAAAGGGAAAAATACACTCATCAAACACCACATGCCTAGACACGTAGATGCGAGATGTAACAAGGTCCATACACTTTTAGCCACTTTGCGAGCTTGAGTAATTGAGGAAGAGACAAGGTGTTGATTTTGGTTGAAGTTTTCTTGTGGTATAAGGTTTGAGCCTTGGGCAACACTGACAACCAAAAATGCACATTTTATTATAATCAATGAAACAAAACATTTGAATGGACTTTTATTTTTCAAAATAGGAGTGTGCATATGATTTATCAAATAAACTGTTGCCTAAAATGCATAGGACCAATAAGATGGAGGAAGACATACTTGACTCAATAGAGTGAGGTTTGTTTTGATAATGTGACGATGCCGACGTTCACTTATACCACTCTGTTGAGGTGTATGAGGAGCGGTGGCTAGCCAACTAATGAAATTAGAAGAAAGAAATTAGCGAAGAGCATGATATCCCCCTCTCCCCTAAATTATCGGAGTACAAATGCTTGATTTGAAAGCTAAATTGTTTTTCAAGTAGCCCTTTCAACTGGTAGAAAATGGAGCAAACATCACTTTTTCAACGGATGGGAAACAACCAACAATACTTGGTAAAATGATCAACAAATAAAACGTAAGAGCGAAACTCATCAAGTGAAGTGGAAGATGTAGGATCCCAAACATTAGTACAAATATATTCAGGGGAATCCAAAAGCCACTTTTTGTCATTAGACCCGATGGTAGTGGCACAATTCACAGACTTCACTTCGAAAGTTGAGCGAAAAGTCTTGGCTAAGTGTCCCACTTTGCACATAGCTGACAAATAATCTAGGGCTTACCAGACCACTCTTTGCAATTATAGCGACCAGAGTTGGTGCAATGTTGACCATAGGAACCAGTGCTGGAATGTTGGTTACGGTTGAATGTGGAAGCGGTATTGCGGTGTTGAGTGGTGTTTGCAGTGGCAACCAGAGCAGAGTTGGAAGCTTCAACATGTTTCAAGTAGCTTTCATGGCCAACCAGCATGTCATGAAGCTCTTCAATTGTAAGAGAAGTCTCATGTGCCTGAATAGGTGCTGCAATATCACAGAATTCAGGACCAAGGCTGTTGAGGACATAGAGAGTAATGCCATCCATTGAGACGGGAGAGTCAAACAAAGTAAGTTCCTCAACTAGAACCTTGATGGCTTGGAGATACTCCGATACTAAGTGGGACTTTCGCTGAATGAGAGTCAACTCCTCTTTAAGTTGCATAACACGAGTACGTGAACGATTGGCATACAATCGTTCCAACTTGGACCAAGCATCACGTGCAGTGGTTGAAGCAGCAATGGGTGGCATCATTGGTCCAGAGACAGATGCAAGGATGGTGTGAAGGATCAACTTATCTTGCCTGAGGCAATGCCAGAAGGCCAGATTGGAGACATATGCGGAAGATGAACCGAAAGAGGAGGTCTAGTAGAAAGGGTCGGTGACGAACATACAATGTTACCATCAAGATAGCCCTGGAGGTCATTGCCAATGGTCAATGACATTAGTTGGGCATAGCCTGATGGAAAGTTGGAAGGGTTCAGCTTTAGAGGAAGTTGGGAGCTGGCATTAATGGTAGCAAGAGGAGTGTTACCATTGCTAGGAAGTTCGAAAGTATTGATAATAACAGACTCAGGGGAAACAACCATGAGGAAAAAAAAAATGCTCTTTAGAGAAATGAGCTCTAATACAATATAGAATTTGCAGAATACATTCATTGATATGAAGATGTCCTATATATAGGACTTGTACAGAGTATGGTCTTTGCAAATTCAAAAGTGTTTAAATACCATAACAAGAAGAACCTAGACTATCAGATATAAACAAATATTCAAGTAATACAATTAGAGAATCTCAGGCTATCGGATATGAACCAATCTTCAAATACAAAGATTCTTGGATATTCAGCAACAAAAAAAAAAACCATCAACGGTTTGCTGAAACCGTTGACGGTTTCTTTTTAGAAAGGTTTCTGTTTGAAACTGTTGAAATAACCGTCGATGGGAATATAGTAACCCTCGACGGTTGTCTGGAAAACTGCACAATTTCCTTTATAACATGGACTTATATATATATATATATATATATGCTTGACATTGTTGGCATTCTCATTTTTTATTGCACTCTCCTCATGCAAGAATTTATTGAGGCATTGTTCGAAACTAAGAAAATTTTAAGAAATGAAAAATATATAAAAAAATATTTTTTTTCCTAATTTGATTACATAGATTTTTAAGGGATATGTCATCAATAAATTTTTTTAAAAAAAAAAAAAAAACCACTTGGACTGCATACATTTTTTTTTACACATAGTGAATGATGAATTTGCCTTTTTTGTTTGGGTGTGTGTTTTTAATTGTAAAGTTAAAATTAAGGAATAAAAATGAAAGTCAAAGATAAAATTATCATTTAATACAATAAAAATAAATGTAGAGTGTCAAAAATAACTTTTGGAATGCAAATAGTACCTCTCATATTTCATCCATATCTAAATTTTTTTTATTCTTTTTAAAATCTAATATAAAAATTTTAGAACTTTATTTTTATTTAATTCTTTTTATGAGTCTGTTTGGATCAAGAATTTTGAAGGAAAGAAAAGTAAAGAAGAAATTCATTTTCTCTTATATTTTCCTTCTCTATTAAATACTATCAAAAATTAAATATTATTTTAACAAGATAAAAATTAAGAAAAATTTAATATTAATGATGTGTAAAATCAAACTTTTTATAAATTTGAGATATATATATATATATATATATTATTTTTTTTCCTTTTCCTTTTGTTTTTTTTTTGGGTGGAAGGTAGATGGCATCTCTCATCTGCCTTTTTTAGAATGAGTTTTATTCAAATTTTCATTTTTCTTGTGGACTTGTAGTCAAAAGGACAACAAGCAGAGGCTGAGAATGATTGACTTATGATTTTGTTACACAAGAAAAATAGAAGAGAAAAAAAATACATGAGCTTGATCTTAATTCACCGCCGTAGATGAAGGAAAATTTTTTATCTTCAAATTTTTAACTTTGACATAGTTTCATGGATGGGAGTGAAACTATAGTCAACGTTGACAAAAAAATTTCCTTATGTTATATAAGAGGCTTACAATAGTATGCGTTGTTAAGATTACACTCATTCTGATTGCACATGTATAAGTTATATAAGTTCAAATAAATAAAATTTAAAGAGCTATTTTAAAACTAAAATAAAAATAGAGAAGGAAATCCTATATAGTGAAAATTTGAGTATTTTTTATGTTATGTTTAAATTGATATTATAATAATTTATGAATATAAATGACTTATAAAAAATTAATTATACAAAATTATAAAAAAAAACTTAAAAGTACCTTATGCATGAGCTTCAACCCTCATTAATTGCAACTCCATTACTATGAAATGTTGTTGTTGTTATGACTTTTGGTGTAATCTCAAGAGGGTGAATTGGAAACTTTAAAAACTTTAGCTAACTATCCAGCCGATTCACAATCATTATCAAAAATAAATTCAAAGCATATACAACAATCATGATAGTATAAATAGAATTTAAAACATATACAATATTCTTAACACAATATAAACATAAACATAGGCAAGCAGAAATTTAAAGAGTGTAGAGAAAGAGAAGCAAACACGACTATTTTTACGAGGTTCGACTATCTCCACCTATGTCCTTGCCTCAAGACAGCCCACTTAAGAATTTCACTACTCCACTCCTTAAATAAGGCGGAGCCACCTTATACACAATCCTTCACTCGGACGGAGCCTCCCATTACACCACTACTTCTAGGTGGAGCAACCTCTCCAAGCGATACCCCACGCTCGACACGGTTCTATACCCGAATCACAAATATAATGAGAATAAGAATTTTTGCGTACAAAGAAATGCTTCTCAAAAGTTAAGTTGTACATTGAAAAATATATCTAATATGCACTCTCAAATGATTTTAAATTTGAAGTTGAATAGAGTATGAGTATTCTTCTCAAAAAATATTTTTGCAAGTAAGAGTGAGAGTATGGAAATGATTTTTCTCAAAAATACTTTTGAAATATCAAAAGCAAGAAGGTTTCCAAGCAAGATCTATGAATGTGAATATATGCTCTAACCTTTCTCAAGAAGCTTTTCAAACAAGAAGCTTTTCTTGTATAACTCACAAGATTTTCTTTAAAAAGAATTTTCAAAAGAAGAGTAGGAGAAATATGTTCTTCAAGATTGACCTTTGTAAAATCAAACACAAGAAGACTTTCAAGCAATATATATGAGTGTGAATATATGCTGAAGCCTTTCTTGAATAATTCAAAATGATTCCCCCCAAAAGGATTTTCAAAAAGAAAGAGTAGGAGAAAATATGAACTTGATCTTCAAAATGAGTTTCAAATATGAGTAAGAATCAAAAAAATATGCAAGTAGGCTTTCTAAATGATTTTCTTAACTTGTTCAAGTGTTTGGACAAGGTATTTATAGGTAAATTCGAGATATAGCCATTTTATGGCCGTTGGGGGTGTTAAAATATAATTTATTTTGAAAACTAGTTATTTTCTAGCCATTTCTACCCCTTTCCCGAGAGGTTGCGAATACCTTTCAGTATTTCGGGCATAACTTTTTTTTACAAAATTCCAAATTAGACATTCGTGGTATTAACGAAATTTAAGAGAAAATCCCACAAATTTCATGTTGAACACTTTTTAAGATAAGAAGTGATTGATTAAGAAAATCGCTCATCATTGAGGCGGCAGAAACATGAAGGAAATTTTCTACTACAAACACCTTTCAATATTTTGGGCATTACATTTTCTAAAAAATTCCAAATGGAACGTTCTTGGTATCAACATAAAACTAAGAGAAAATCCCACAACTTTCATGTTAAAAACCATTTAAGATAACAAGTAATTGATTAAGAAAAGTACTCATCAATATGACAGAAGAAACATGAATGGGATTTTGAAAAACTTGTTTTGGAGTTTTTCATTTCAAAAATGATTTTTACACTTGAAATAATTTTTACATATTTGTAAAATGATTTTCAATGAAATATAGTGTTTAAGGTCAATTTAAGATCATATGAGAGTTTCAATTCAAATCAAATGATATGCATGCACAATTGAAACCTAAAAACATTACAACTGAAAAATATAAGGTCTTCAAGCTCTACTCTTCGGATATCCATGGAATGCGCCAAGATATGTGCTCGTTTAGGTACTTCATGACTTCTATTTTGCATTGGTCATTTGTGCCTCTTGAAATTTAAACCTGTTCAAATACTTAACACACAATTAAGATGCTATGATTTGTCATTATCAAAATGGGATAGGACTCAAAAAATCAACAGTTTTTGTTGTTTTTTTTTTTTTTTTTTTCAGTCTAAGGATGTTCACGATTTGCTTACTTGAGCCAAGCTTTTAAAAACCAAACTAATTAAAAATATCAGCTCACTTTTGGTGAACAGAGATCCATCTAAACTCGTCAATTAACCATGAGAATGGTCAACAAACAATTCGGTTCAGTTATATATCTAGTTTGAATTGATTCTCAAGGCATCAAATTTTTTTTTTTTTTTAAAGAAAAAAAATTAAACTTTTAGATTTTGATTTGTTGTGTGCACTGACCACTTGAAAATAGTTGTGCACAATAAGTTGTAATTTTCGAATATATATTCTTGTATATTAGGAATTCTTGTGAAATTGAATAAAATAGTCTCATTCATACAACAAAGAAAGAGGATTCCCTCAACAACTGCTACACTCATCATAACTACCTAATAGTAGCTAATGAAGACTTGTATGGCTTTTCATAAAGTGTAAAACAAAATACTTTAGACCCTTTATGCGACAAAATAATATAGATCTCTTATGACGTTTTAAAAATGGTTCCTACTGACATTTCACTTATAGAACACTTCTAACTTCCTCCATCAATTTTTATATCAACTAGTCAAATAGAAAATGTCGAAAAAAATATTATTTAAATATCCACAAATTATATAATTCTCGTAAAAGTGTAATTGTCATTATTAGGGATGGATATTTAGGTATAGTTACATCATTTATTTTTTCTTTTGTGTCATGGATGAGATTTAAGATAGGTCAACATTTTTGTATGTAAAGTAAATAGCCCATCCTTTATAAGTATTTTTTAAATTTTAAAAATTTATAATGTCATTACATCTTGACTCAAATCATTCTAATGATTTATAATAGCCCATACTACAAAGAGCTTATCGTTCAATGTTTTTTTGAAAAAAAGTTTCCATACCAATTACTTGAGATCCTTTTATTTTTTTGTCCTCCACAAAACTTTCTTTTCGTTTATGGGCTTATCATCACATCGTCACAGGACAAAAGAAGAAAAGATAAAAGAGATTTACGAAGTGTGTATCTTGTTATCTACTTTTATTACGTAAACCTGTTGTGACCACTAAATGTAATGACTAATTCGACTCTTTTATGTCCACAAAACATCAATGAGAGTTTTCTGTAGGCTTTACATTGTTGGCATTCTCATTTTTTTATTGCAGCCTCCACATACAAAAATTTTTTTGAGGCGTTATTTGGAATTTAGAAAATTTTAAGAAATTCAAAAAACTACAAAGAAATTAATTTTTTTTCCTATTAGATTATCTGAGAAAATGAAAAAGAAAATAAAATGTATACTAAAATAGATAATTTTTTATTTTATTTTATGTGTTATTAACCTTTAATTTTTTTAAATCTTAAAGGGGGCACATTATTGATAAATCTAAAATGCTGCGCTAGCACTCCATCATTTTTTTTTACATAGAAAAATGACGAATTTACCTACTCTTTCCTCTTTTTTTTTTTTTTTTTGTATTTTTAATTGTAAGTGAACAAAAATAAAAGTCAAAAGGTAAAATTATTATTTAACAAATTAAAAAAATGTTGAGTGCCAACAATAACTTTTCGAAAGCAAACAACACGTCCCATGTTTTAACAATATTTAATTTAAATAAAAGAAAATTATTCTTTTTAATATCTAATACATGAGAAAAAAAGAAAAAAATATTCCTTCTTATTTCCTTTTTCCCTCTTATTTCCTTTTTCCCTTATGTATCCTCCCACCTCATACTAGTCAAAAATTTTTGACCCTATGTAATATTTTGCAATGCCTTGTTCCAAAGGGCAGCAATCAAGCTTAGGATTCTTTTCCATTCTGATGTGCTAATCATGACCATCCTCACATTTTGTGGAGTTTTGACTTATCCTCTCTCTCTCTCTCCCTCTCCCTCTCCCTCTCCCTCTCTCAGTTGAAAACGGAAAATATTAAGATAAGAAAAAAAATATATCAAAAAATCCACATTCTGGTTGTGAAGAAGAATAAAAAAAACTTACAAAATCAAATTTTCGAACAAAAACTTGATTTTCCACATTGTTAATATTTAAATTTTCCTAAATTTTAGTTATATTAAAATAAATTTGTTTGATAATATTTAATAAAAAAATATAAGAAAAAATAAGTTTTATTTTTATTTTTATTTTTTTTACCAAACAAAATCCTTGCAGATGGACTTGTCTTCATTCTTGGCTGCTGGATTTGTGACCATAACCCCATCTTCTTCACTTGCAGGAAAGTTCCAAGTTATTTCTTAAAGGAAAATTTTTACATCTTTTTTTTTTTTTTGGGAAGGAAAATGACAATTGCAGCCATGGTGGGTGCATGTGACACAGCAACAGCATCATTCTTATCTTCTGCCTCCTTTTAGAACACAATGTGTTTTATTCAAATTTCCATTTTATAGTTGTCCAAAGGACAACAAGTAGGGGTTGAAAATGATTGACTTTATGATTTTGACACACGAGAAAAGCAGAAGAAGAAAATCTCACCAGCTTGATTTTACTCCATTGTTAAAAAATGAAGAAAGATTGTTTACCATAAATTTAACTTAGGACATAGTTTCGCGGGAGGCTTTGCATTGGGCCTCAAACGGGAATAGCCTCTACTATATTCACAAAATCTATCGATCGAATTAAGTTTCAGTTAAATCGGCTTACTGATTTGAATCGATTTAATATTTTAATATATATTAAATATACATAATATATATAAAAATTGAAAATATATATGTAAATTGAATGCTCCCTCCATAAATAAATTCTGAATTTTATTGAATCATGGAATGAGCAAAATACAACAATGAATAATACCTGAATACACGCCCCAGCTATTTATATACAAGAGCTGGTAAATACAAAACAGATTTCCACCTTTTGGAGGGAAAAATAGTTGCAAGCTTACTCTACAACTACTTATGGTTACAAGAGTTATGTCACAGCCTTATCTTCTCAAGCCACGTGTTAGCAAATTCCTCATCACTCATGTTCTGTTCTTGGATTATATTCTTGCCTTTCACTGCACTGATATCACCAGCATTAATATTTAACTTGTCAAATTTAACACCCCCCCCCCCCCCTCAAGAGCAAAGCTCTTGCTACTGGATCATCCATAATATACTTTGGATATTCAATTTGATGAGTAAAAATATTAATCAATCCCAACTTCTTAACCATTCCAACATAGTTGTCTACACCAAGTGCCTTGGTAAAAATATCTGCTAATTGATTCTAGGATGCAACATAAAAGTTCTTGATTGTACCATCTAAAACTCTGTTTTTAACAATGTGACAATCTGCTTCTATGTGTTTTGATCTCTCATGAAACACTGGACTTGCAGCTATGTGCAATGCTACCTGGTTATCACAGTAAAGCAAAACTGATTTCTCATGCTTCACTTGCAAATCTTTTAATAAAAATAAAATCAAAGTTACTTCACAGGAGGTGCTTGCCATGGATCTATATTCAGCTTCGACTGAAGATCTTGACACCATTGATTGTTTCTTTGATCTCCATGATATCAAGGCATTTCCAAGAAAAACACAATATCCAGTAAGTGATTTCCTTGTATTTGGACATCCTGCCTAGTCAACATCATAATATGCTTTTAATTGTAAGTCTGAATCACTAGGAAAAAGAATCCCTTGTCCAGGTATTCCTTTAATATATTGCAAGACTCTTATTGCAGCCTGCATATGAGGAACTCTTGGTTTGGCTAAAAATTGACTTAGCCTGTTCATGGCATATGTGATATCAGGTCTGCTGAGTGTCAAATACATCAATTTACCTATGAGCCTTCTATACTTGCTTGAATCTGATAGAAGTTCACCTTTGTCCTTTGACAGTTTCAGTTGTTGTTCCATTGGAGATTTAGCAGGCTTACAACCCATCATGCATGTTTCCTTTAAAATTTCTAAAGCAAACTTTCTTTGGTTTAAGTTTACTCCCTTCTTGCTTCTAGCAATTTCAAGTACTAAGAAGAACTTAAGTGAGCCAAGATCCTTAATTCCAAATTTAGCATCCAAAACAGACTTCAAAGTTGCTACACAAGTGGAATCATTTCCTGTGATGACCATGTCATCCACATAGACCAAGAAAGCTATAAACAAAAAACCTTTAGCATAAACAAAGAGAGAATTATTAGCAGCAGACTGAAAAAAACCAAGTTGCTGAATAGTGTATGACAGTTTCGTATACCATTGCCTTGAAGCTTATCTCAAACCATAAAGAGATTTAAGTAGCTTACAAACAACAAAAGGAGCTGAATTTGAGGAAGAAGAAGCAACTGAAGTCCCCCCCCCCCCTTACTGTGAAAACCAGGAGGTAATGACATGTACACTTCTTCATCTAAATCCCCATGTAAAAATGCATTATTAATGTCTAATTGGTGAAGAGGCCAACATCTAGCAGCTGCCAAAGCAAGAAGGACTCGAACAGTGACTGTCTTAGCAACAGGAGAGAAGGTCTCAAGAAAATAAATGCCTTCCCTTTGTGTGTACCCCTTAGCCACAAGTCTTGCCTTATATCTTTCCATTGTTTCATCAGCATTCAACTTAATCTTATACACCCAACTTACACCCAATAAGGGTTTTACCAAGAGGTAAAGTGGTCAACTCCCAAGTATGCTTATGTTCAAGGGACTGAATTTCTTTGTCCATTTCAACTCTCCAAAGAGGATCTTTAACAGCTTGAAAGAAGGATTGTGGCTCTTGAGGTGATGTGCTGACTGCCAACAAATATGACTGATAACAAGGCTCCAAATGTGAGTAAATGAGCCCATCAACCACATCATAAGGTGCACTAGAAGGATGAGAAATAGCATTAGTAGCACAAGCATAATCCTGTAAGTAAACTGGTTTAGTGGATTGCCGAGATGATCTTCTGAGAGGTGCTGATGGTAACTCATGAGCTAATGTAGAAGCAGGTTCAGATCTGACTGAAGTAGGAATTGTAGGAGCAGTAGGATCAGAAACTGTAGGAGAGGAATCTGAATGGAGAGGAGAAATCTGAACTGGAATAGGATCATGAACAAAATCTGAACAAGCAATAGACTCATCTTGTATAGCAAGAGAAGTGACAAAAAAACCATTACTTGAGCTAGAAGATGCAAGACCATCAACTTCAAGAATTGAAGTAAAAGGCTCTGAAATTGGGGCTTTACCATCATTAAAAGGAAATATGTGTTCATGCAAAACCACATCTCTATATATGAAAACTACATTTGTACACAAGTCTAAAACCTTGTAACCTTTTATTCCAAAAGGATAACCTAGAAAGACACACCTCCTTGCTCTTGCTACAAATTTGGATCTATTATGTGCAAGAGTAGATGCATAACAAAGACAATCGAAAAATCTTAAATGATCATAGGAAGGAGGACTGCCATAAAGAATCTCATAAGGGGTTTTGTGAGAAAGAGGTGTACTAGGAATTCTATTAATCAAATATACATCAATTAACACACAATGTCCCCAAAGATGTAAAGGTAAATGAGAATGAAACATGAGTGACCTTGTTACATTTAAAATATGTTGATGTTTCCTCTCTACAATTGCATTTTGTTGAGGGGTTTCAACACAACTTAAATGATGCAAAATTCCTTTTTTAGCAAAGAAATCACTCATGATGAATTCAGTTCCATGATCAATTCTAATGATCTTTATTTTCCTAGAAAATTGAGTTTCAACCATAGTACAAAATTGTTCTAATATGGACTGAGTTTGTGATTTGTGTTTCAACAAATAAACCCATGTACATCTAGAGCAATCATCCACTATAGTGAGAAAATATTTACAATAATCAATGGTATATACAAAAAATGGACCCCACAAATCACAATGGATCAAATCAAAACAATTCTTAGAAATATGTAAACTTTCATTAAATGGTAATCTTTTCTGTTTGGCAAGGGGACAAACATCACAAAAGAAATCTTCATTTGAATCACCAATCTGTACATTATTTAACTTGAGTAAATTAAGCTTAGCATTTGATGGATGTCCCAACCTCAAATGCCATATATGTGGCTGAGTTTTATTAACTAGAAGAAACAGCTGAAACAGAAGAAGAGACTGACTTGCTATCTTCCAGCAGGTATAGACCATTGCTCTCTTTACCCAGACCAAGTGTGCTCCAATGAGTAAGGTCCTGGATGAAACACAAGTTACCAAAGAAAATAAGGCAACACTGAATAGATTTAGCAAGTTGACTTACTGATATGAGATTAAAACTGAACGATGGAACACAAAGAACATTGTATAAGATGAGGTTTTCATTAATTTTGACAGTCCCAATATGTGTGACTAAGGCTACCTCACCATTTGGAAAATTCACATGAGAATTCAATGTAGCAATTATGGTGCTAAAACAAGACACATAATGTACCATGTGGTCAGTAGCACCTCTGTCTATGACCCACTTAGTAGATTCAAAATAGGTTCTATTAACCAGTTTGGCTGAAAAAATGGAATGAGTCAAATTTGGACTGAAAGCAAGATTAGAGACAATACTAGACATGGTTTCAAGGTAATTGTTAGGAGTTTGAGGATAAGATGTAGTGGCTGCCACATCAGCAGTAGCAGGAACACCAGCAAACGAACACATATCAGCAACTCTAGAAACCAAATTAGCCAATCCATTACCAATACTCACATTGGCTACAAGATGATTCTTACCAGAGTTACATCCAGAATTGAGGAGGGTCAATAATTTCTCACATTGAGCTTTAGAAATAGGACATTGAATCGAAACATTCTCAGGTGCTATTCCAGAATTGCAAATAACCTGATTAGCACTTGATCTTTCTTTAGGTTTATATCCTGGTGGATAACCATGTAATTTGTAACATTTATCAATCGTATATCCAAGCATATTGCAATGAGTGCATAAAAGTCTCTCCCTTTTATTATTTCCTTTGTTCCAAGTAGAATTACCAGAGTTACTTCCCTTCTAATTTGCATACATTGCCACTGAATCAGGCTTTGCAGTGTAAGATCCTCCATGTACTACATTCTTGTGAGACTCTTCTCGAAAACCAAGGCATAAATCTCGCTAATCAAAGGAAAAGGCTTCTGCATCAGAATTTGAGTCCTTATATTCTCAAAATTCTCATTCAAACCTATCAAAAACCTCATAGCATAAGTTTTGATGGCTCCACAGGTACACTCTGGTAATGGCTCCAAATTTAGCAGCTGATCCCATAGTTTCTTGAATCTTGTATAATACTCAGTGATTGTCATCTGGTTCTAAGAAATGGTAGAAATCTCCTTATGAAGATTGTAGATCTTAGGACCACTACCCTGTGAAAAAAGTTTTTGCAATTCAAGCCACATTTCTCTGGTAGTTTGACAGTAAATTATGCTACTCGAGACATCAATATGCATGAAATTGATCATCCATGAAATCACCATTGTGTTGCAGCTTCGCTAATCTTCATAAAGAGGAGATTCTGGACTTGGCTCAGCAATTTTGCCATTATTGAAACCTATCTTCCTTTTGGCAGTGAGAGCTAATATCATAACCCTTGACCAAGAGTGATAATTCTTCATTCCAAGCAGTGGTTGTGTAACCAAGATATTACCTGGATTTTCATTTGAATTGAGAAAATATAGGTTTGGAGAATTTGTTTCAGTGTTCGGTGGAGTAATACGATTTGTTTGATCATTCGATTTAGAGGACGCCATGGATGATGCTCCAAAACTTGATTGAAAAGTCGAGCAGAAAATGAAAAGAAATTAGCTAGGAAATCAGTGATTCTGTGCTAGCCTAAGCTCTAAACCGTATGCTCTGATACCATGTAAATTGAATGCTCTCTCTGTAAATAAACTCTGAATTTTACTAAATCATGGAATGAGCAAAATACAACAATGAATAATACTTGAATACATACCCCAACTATTTATATACAAGAGCTGGCAAATACAAACAAAAAACAAAATAGATTTCCACCTTTTGGGGGGAAAAAATAGTTACAAGCTTACTCAACAACTACTTATGGTAACAAGAGTTATGTCACGGAGGACGCTGATCCGTAGGTTTGGCGCCCTACCAAGGAGTTCAAAGGGGTTGTTGGTGGCTGGAGTTCCTATGTAATAAAAAAAAAAGAGTTATGTCACAGCCTTATCTCCTCAAGCCACGTGTTAGGAAATTCCTCATCACTCATGTTCTATTCTTGGATTATATTCTTGCTTTCACTGCATTGATACCACCAGCATTAATATTTAACTTGTCAAATTTAACAATATAAAATATTTTAATGCATATAGTATATATAATTATTAATTGTTAATGTACACTATTCAGTTAATTTCATTAATCAAATATATTAAACTTAAAAAATGAATCGAAAATTGAAAATCAGAATTCAACAAAAATAAAAATCAAACCAAATAAAGCCGATCAAATTTATTCTATTAGTTCAGTTTTAAGTAAATTATACTCACCCGTGAGCCGCCTTTGAAAGGGGGAGAAAAAAAAATAGTAGAAAGCTAATTATTGTGATTCGTGATACATGCAACGCACTTGATGGTGAGGTGAGCCTCTCAAACAACTACGAAGAATTTATTTGGGCAGATTATGGCATGATTTGAGGGAAGGACATAATACATTCAACTGATTTGGCCCAAATGTTGACTTGAAAAGGTTAGCAGATTCTATTTTCAAATCTGAATTGGGCAATTAGTAATTAGGAAAATGAGTCAACTGAATGAAATTCAAATAATGTTTACTTTGTGTCGCCCTCCATGAGACTAAGCTGCAAAATTTTCTCTTACTTTTATGTGAAAAGGGTCCCTGCTTTTTGTTTTGTTTTGAAGAACAGGATATTAAAATTTAATTTAATTTAGATGAATGAATGACAGGTGAATTTTATTTTGAATGAAAAGGTGAAAATAGGATGAAGAATCTAAATTTTTACTATTAATTAAAAGTTTATAGACGATTTAATTTTTAAGTATAATATTTTAGAAAGATGTTTCAACATTCACATATCATCATTAAAAGCTATTTCAAAAGATAAATATATAAAAATAATTTTAAAATAATAATAATAATAATAATTAAATTAAATGAAGTACCATATTTATACATGTAGTGCATTTAAAATATTTAGAATCAAGACTAGCTCTTGAGCGTGCATTACCTAGAACTAAATATTAAAATTCGATCACCATATAGGGAAGGCAATCGAGTAGCGAATTGACTCTTTAATTATAGTTTCTCAAGCTAGTTGGATTTTTTTTTTTTTTTAATCCATTCAAGATATTTTATATTATTTATCAAATAATTTTGTAGGAATTAACTTTTCCATTACCCTCCATTTAATGAAAGAATAATTAGTAGTAATGATTTTATGAAGGAAATAAAGTTAAGGTGGCATGGGGATAAGACTTGCTCATTATGAGTTAATAACTAGAGATCTTGTGAGAGGTTTTTTTCCCATTTTATTATTATTTTAAAATAATATATTATATAATATCTTGTTCGGAAAATTTTTTTTTTAGAATAATGCTCACGTAATCTCGCTGATTGGTCCAACGAAATTTAAAGATTTAGGGCAATTGGGATTTTGACACCTAACAAACAAATCTCATTGGACCATCTAGCAAGATTTGTTTGAACATAAAACGACTCTCCTTGTCAACTGCATTTAAAAGAAAAATAAATAAATAAATGAGGGGTGGGAGTCGGCGAGAGGGGCAGGGAGAGAGGAGAGAGAGGGGATGGGGGTCATTTTGTGAGTCAATTGTTGGGTTATTTCCTTCCATGTGGAGAAAAGCCCAAGTGAGCTTTATTAAAGGCCCAAAGCCCAGCCTTTTAGTGTGAAAACCTAAAGGAAGTTTTCCACGTAAAAAATTGCTTGTGTTCTTGTGGTTTGGTATGATTGATTACTTTTCTTACTATTTTGAGCATGCATAAAAGTAGATATACATTATATTTGCTTGCATATAGGGAGAAGAATTATTCTGCTGTAGCTGTTTGTTGATATATCTCCCAACAAAGTGGTATTAGAGCCTAATTGACAGATTGTCAGGTTGGCAGTTTGAGTTATGGAAGCAAATACTAGTAGAATGATTAATCTCAATGGTTCAAATTATCACATATGGAAAGGAAAAGTGGAGGATCTTCTTTATGTGAAAGATTATTACCTACCGGCGTTTAGTGCTAAAAAACTAAAAAAAAGTCTGATGTGGAATGAACTTCGTTACATCGATAGGTGTGTCGGTATATCAGGTAGTGGGTAGATGATAATGTTTTGAATCATATTAGTGAAGAGACAAATGCATGTTCTCTATGAAATAAGCTTGAAGAGTTATATGTTAGAAAGACCGGAAATAATAAGTTATTTCTGATTAAACAAATGATGGTTTTGAGGTACTAGGACGGGACTCCTTTATCTGATCATCTGAATACATTCCAAGGAATTATTTATCAGTTGACTGGAATGGATATTAAGTTTGATGATAAGATACAAGGGTTATGGTTGCTTGGTTCATTAAAGAACTCGTGGGAGATGCTCAGAACTTCATTGTCTAACTCCGCTCCAGAAGGTGTAATCACAATGGATATGGCCAAAAGTTGTTTACTAAATGAAGCGATGAGAAGAAAAACATAGGGATCCTCTTCACAGTTAGAGATCTTGGTTACAAAAAAGAGTAGGAAAAGTAAGAGCAGAGGTCTGAAGAATAAAGATAACAGTAGAAGCAAGTCCAACAAGTTTGCAAATGTTGAGTGTCATCATTGCGGGAAAAAGGGACACATCAAGAAATATTGCAGGCAATTGAAGAAAGAAAATAAGAATGAGAAAGGGAAGGGAACGAAGAATGGATATGATAAAGATGGTGATGATAGAGTTGCTACCACCACTCCTGCAGAATTCCTTATTGTTTATGATGATGAGATGATAAATGTTGCATACCATGAGACTAGCTGGGTGATTGACAGTGGTGCCTCCATTCATGCTACATTTCGGAAGGATTTCTTTAAATCATATAGATTTGGTGACTTTGGAACAGTAAAGATGAGAAATGATGGCTTGGTTAAAGTCATTGGAATTGGAGATGTGTATCTAAATACAAATAATGACACGAATTTAGTTCTTAGAGATGTGAAGCATATTCCTGACATTCGTTTGAATTTGATTTCTTCAGGTAAACTTGATGATGAAGGGTACTGCAACACTTTTAGTGATGGCCAGTGGAAGCTCATTAGGGGTGCTACGGTTGTGGCTCGAGGTGTGAAGCACTCTACATTGTACATTCTGCAAGCAAAGATCTCCAACGACATAGTTAATGTGATGGAGGATAATGGTACAACAGAGTTGTGGCACAAAAGACTAGCTCACATGAGTGAGAAATGATTAGCTCTACTGGGGAAGAAAAGTCTACTATGTGGACTAAAAAGTACACTTCTGAAAAGGTGTACTCATTGTTTGTCAGGGAAGCAGAGTAGAGTTTCCTTCGAGAACTCCCCTCATTCGAGAAAGTCAGAGATACTGGATTTGGTACATTCGAATGTGTGTGACCCTATGAAGACAAAAACACTTGGTAGCTCCAGATACTTTGTGACCTTCACAGATGATCATTCAAAGAAGTTGTGGGTATATACCTTGAAGTGTTGGCCGAGTTCAAGCAACTTCAAGTCCTAGTTGAGAGACAAACTGAGAAGAAACTGAGGTGCATCCGGACTGATAACGGTGGAGAGTATTTTGGTCTATTTGATTATTATTGCAGACAGCAGGGTATTCGGCGTCAAAAGACTCCTCCGAAAACTCCTTAATTGAATGGCATAGCAGAAAGGATGAACAGAACACTGGTTGAGAGAGTGAGATGTTTGCTTTCACATGCCCGGTTGCCAAAATCCTTTTGTGAGGCTTTGAGCACTGTTGTTCATGTGTTAAATCTTACACCCTGTGTTTCTCTACAGTTTGATGTACTAGACCGAGTTTGAACAGGTAAGGATGTTTCCTATAATCACCTACGTGTTTTCGGGTGCAAACCATTTGTCCATATTCCAAAAGATGAAAGGTCCAAACTTGATGAGAAAATGTGACAGTGTATATTCCTTGGCTACGGTTGTAAGAACCTGAACCATGATAAATGGATTTAAATAAATAAGAGAGGGGAAAAATTGGGAAGATGGCATATTTCGTCAACGAATCCAGATTTCATCGACGAAGCCTTTGTTCTTCTCGTTGACGAAATTCAGAGACTCATTGACGAAGAGAAGCCGAGGAGTTTTGAAAATCGAGAATATCAAAATTTTTCGATGAAATTTATGAAAGATTCGTCGACGAGAACACCATTTCGTCGACGAAATTGCCCGGGGTCAAAGGCCTATAAATAGAAATTCCTTTACTTCTTCATTAAGAAACTTAGATTTTATCTCTCTCTCTCTCTCTCTCTCTCTCTCTCTCTAAAACTCTCCCTACTCTCTCTCTCTCTAGATTTCTTCGCCGATTGTTGACGGAATCGGAAATCTAAAGTTACCACGAGGATCGTGGAAGGATTTTCTACAATTTCTACGGATTGGAATCTCTTGTCGGAGATTTTCAGGTTTCGGTGTAAAATCAAGGTAAGGCTCAATTTTCATTTCTGATTCTATAGTTTTGTAGGAAACCGTTTTGTGAGTATATTCTGTACTATTGATTGTAGGTTTTGAAACTCGGTTCACTATTTAGGGGCCTTGGAGTTCGGGATTTGTTATTCGGGAAAAAGGTAAGGGGAACTATGTTTATATTGGTTATTTTTGAAATCGGACTCGGTGGAACTGTGGTTCAGGGTCCTGTGTGTGTTTTGGCTACTCATTTGGGGGGATCTAATGGGAAAAACTATGGGTTTTTCATCATTACAATTTTGGGAAAAAGGAGGCGACGGGCTGCATCCCTGATTTTGTTGAAAATCGAGGGTATATGTTGATTTATACTGTGATATTAGGATGACCGTGCCTTGACTTATTTAAACTGTACTTGTTTGGAAAACCATGATTTAGATTACCAAATGGGTGTGGTTTGTTTGGTTATATGAGCATGCATGTGTGTGTGATGTGTTGAAATGCTAGTAGGAACTGGGTTCCAAATTATTCCAGGTATTGAGAGTGTCCGGCTGTATATCTGAGGGTGTGAGCCTATACCGGCAGATCAGGTCGAAGGGTGTGGATCCACTAGTTAGCGCCGGTACGATGCTATGGGAATTAGGGACTAACCATGTGCCAGTGGCGCCGTGCTTCACGGGTTGGCCGGGCCAAACCCCGGATTGTCGCGGACCGGCTTCGGGCCGAAGGGTGTGACGACACCAGGATTACTGATCATGTGTGTGCGTGCGTGTATGCATTGTGTGAACTAGTACTAGATTGCATTCAACTGCGTGTATGTTGTATCATGATAACACTCAAATGCCACACATTGATATAAACTGTGTTCTTCCTTACTAAGAGGTGTCTCACCCCTATTGTACGTACATTTTTACCGGTCCTTCGGGTAACCAGAACTAGCATCTTGGTGTAGGGAGCGTAGTGGCCGGTGTACCGCGTTTAGCGCTAGGTAAGTGCTAGGACTGTAATTTTGGTGGGTTGCCATTTTGGGATGTGTTGGGCACCCATTTGTACATTTTGATAAAGCATTGTGTCTACTCTTGTATAGACTCTGGTATGGTACTGCATATGTATGTATGGTTTTTTCTCTGCGTATATGATTGTGTTTGGATGTGTTTAGGGTGCCTAGGAACCCCACTGGGTCGAACCCTCATCCTTTGTACTGTATCTATGATGATTTGTATGATACAGGGACATGTTAGGTTATTTTTTCACCCCTAGGTCCCATTTCGGGGTTCGGGGCGTGACAACGGTCAAGATGAATTTGGATACAAGCTTTATGATCCAATTGAGAAGAAAATTGTGAGAAGCAGAGATGTCGTATTTGTAGAAGATCAAACGATTCAGGATATTGAGAACGCAGAGAAATCTATGTCTTAACAAGGTGATAGTTTGACTGATGTGGATCCAGTTCCTCTGAAGAATTTTCCATCTTAGGTTGAGAATGATGTTCATGATGACCACCATGGTAGAGGTGATGTGGATGTTCCCTTACAGTCATTGGGAGATGTTGAGACTAATGAGCAGTTGATAGTGCCAGAGATTCCATCTAGGAGGTCAGCTAGAGACTGACATCCTTCCACTCGGTATTCAGAAGAACAGTATGTGTTATTGAATGACGGGGAATGTTTTGCAGAAGCCATGGAAGATGGACACAAGATAGAGTGGGTTGAGGCCATGCAAGATGAGATGCAGTCATTGCATGATAACCACACCTTTGAGTTAAGGAAGTTACCTAAAGGAAAAAGAGCTTTGGAGAACAAGTGGATTTACAAGAAGGAGCCAAATGAGTTCTCTTCACGGCCACGGTACAAAGCTAGATTGGTTGTAAAAGGGTTTGATAAGAGAAAAGGTATTGACTTTGATGAGATCTTCTCTCCAATTATAAAGATGTCATCGATCCGTATAGTACTTGGCTTAGCAGCTAGTCTTGATTTGGAAGTTGAGCAGATGGATGTGAAAACTGCCTTCCTTCATGGTGATTTGGAGGAAAAGATTTATATGAAGCAGTTAGAGGGTTTTAGAATGAAAGGGAAAGAGGATTATGTGTGCAATCTAAAGAAAAGTCTATATGGTTCTAAACAAGCACCAAGACAGTGGTATAAGAAGTTTGCGTTTGTTATAGGGGAGCAGGGCTACAAGAAGACGACTTTTGATCACTGTGTATTTGTTCAGAAATTCTCTGATGATAATTTTATTTTCTTACTGCTTTATGTGGATGACATGCTGATTGTTGGCAGGATTGCTTCAAGGATTGACCGGTAGAAGAAGCAATTGAGTAAGTCATTTGCTATGAAGGATTTGGGGTCAGCAAAAAAAATTCTTGGCATAAGAATCAGTCATGACAGGAGTGCCAAGAAGTTATATTTGTCACAAGAGGAGTACATTGAAAAAGTGCTTCAAAGGTTCAATATGGACAAAGCTAAAGTGGTTAGCTCTCCCCTTGCTACCCACTTCAAACTAAGTACAAAGAAATTTCCTTCTACAGATAAGGCAAAGGAAGACATGAAAAGAGTTCTACAGATAAGGAAAAGGAAGACATGAAAAGAGTTCCTTACGCCTCAGTAGAAGAAAGTTTGATGTATGCAATGGTTTGCACAAGACCAGATATAGCCTATGCAGTTGATGTAGTTAGTCGATTCTTGTCAAATCTGGGAAGAGAGCATTAGAATGCAGTTAAGTGGATCATGAGGTATCTTCCAGCCACTTCCAGTTTTAGACTTGGTTTGGGAAATGGACAACCATTGTTAGTTGGCTACATAAATGCAGATATGGCTGGGGATGTGGATACTCATATGTTTACTTCGAACTATTTGATAACTTTTGTAAGTGGGGCTATAACTTGGCAATTGAGACTTCATAAGTGTATTGTTCTTTTTACGACAAAGGCAAAGTTCATTGCAGCAACAGAAGTGACTAAAGAGTTGCTATGGGCAAAAAAGTTCTTGAGAGAACTTGGTTTCAAGCAAGTATGTGTTGTTTTGTGATAACTAGAGTGCTATTCATCTTGTTAAGAATTTCAGTTTCCATGCAAGATGAAAGCACATTGATGTACGATACCATTGGATCGGAGATGCTTTGAACGATAAGTTACTAGAACTTGAGAAGGTTCACACTGATGATAATGGTTCTGATATGTTGAAAAAAACACTACCAAGGTAGAAGCTTGAAATTTGTTGTTCGATCGCTAGGATGGCAATTCCCTCCACATAGTTGGAAAGGGGGAGATTTATTGGGTTATTTTCCTTCCAAGGGGAGGAAAGCCCAAGTGAGCTTTATTAAAAGCCCAAAGTCCAGCCTTTTAGTGTGAAAACCTAAAGGAAAGTTTTCCACGTAAAAAATTGTTTGTGTTCTTGTGGTTTGGTGTGATTGATTATTTTTTTTACTATTTTTAACACGCATAAAAGTAGAAATACACTATATTTGCTTGCATATAGGGAGAAAAATTATTCCGCTGTGGTTATTTATTGATATCTCTCCCAACATCAATTATGTCAACAAAAAAAAAAAAAAAACCCGTGGAGGGTGAGTGGACAGGTTGTGTTAGCGGGAGGGGCAGGGAGAGAGGAGAGAGAGAGGAGAGAGGAGAGATAGGGGAGGGGGAATTGGTCTCTATGTAATTATATATATATATATATATATATATATATTTGTTATAATTTTGTTATAATTTGTTATATTCCATTTTTTTTAATTTCATAATACTTTAAAAATATCGGAATTCAATTTAAAAAATACCGAGACTCAGAAATTGAGACTTAAATTTTTAAAATACCAGGGTTTAACTTAAAAATACTGAGACTCAACTTAAAAATATTGAGACTCAATTTAAAAATATTTGGACTTGGTTTAAAAATATCCAGGACTTAATTTAAAAATATCTGAGACTCAGTTTAAAAATATTCGGAACTCAATTTAAAAATATTCAGGACTCAATCTAAAAATACTGAGACTCAGTTTAAAAATGTCCAGGACCCTGTTTAAAAATATTAGGACTCAGTTTAATAATACTAGGACTCAGTTTAAAAATATTCGAAATTCAGTTTAAAAATACTGGATTTAGTTTAAAAATATTTGGATTTCAGTAAAAAATAGAAAAATTTTAATTTATAAAATTATAAAATTTGACCTGTGTTTATTTATTTTTAAAATAAATTTAAAGCAACTTATAAAGAAGTAAAAGAAAATTTTTTGATAACAAATTTTGAATAAAAAATAACTAATTTTGTATAAAATAATAATAATAATAATAATAATAATAATAATAATAATTATTATTATTATTATTATTATTATTATTATTAAATTACTTATTAGAATTTAATTCATATTTTTGCATGCATGCAAATTTGCAAAATTTTAATCAATTCAATCTTAAATATATTAAATAAAAAATTTCTTATTTAAAAGAAAACAATAGTACAATTTAATATGATAAGTACATCAAAATTTTTAATTTTGCACTAATAACATTTATAAAACTCTCCCGAATTTGGAGTATCCTATTTTCACGCAATTCATAGGGTTCAACAAGCAATCGATATTTCACGATCAAGGGTTTAGTTCTTTTTATAGTAACGATCCTTATATATCGTATCAACAATCAAAATATGGTCGACATAAAGAAAAAAAAAAACACAGTAATTAAAGAAATAATATGCCTATCAACTAACAACATATTATCAACCAATAAAAGCAAAATATATTAATTATCTTTCAAAAGGACCAACATGATATATCCATAAAATATTACTACAATAAAAATAAAATTAAAAATACAAAAATTAATAATTATAGGTTTTTATTAATCATTATGTTATTTTTTTTCACATATATGCATTAGAGGTGGATCGGATTGAATTGAGTGAGTTAGATACTAAACCCGCAACGACCCACACAATTGGGTTCAAATATAAAAATGTTGTATGCATGCAAAAATATAAATTAAATTCTGAAATTAGGAATACCTTCCCAAGAGGGGGGGTGAATTGGCATTTAAAATTTTATTTTTAAAGTCCTTAACTTCCTTTATTATTTAATCAATTCTTTGACTTGTTTATTTATTTTGTCAATCAAACAAGAACTTGGTTTCTTTTAAACAATCAACAAGACAACTAATAAAACATTCAATCTTCAACCACAATTTGTTTGCCAAATATAAGTTAACTGCAACACTATTAGATTAATGGAGGATTCAAGATTCAGTACTTTCTGAAATATAAACACAGTTCACTCAATCTTAAGCTTTATACCATTCAATCACAATATATTTATAATATATGTAACTTTCAGCTTTTATATTCTGTTCAGCCCTGTGGTGAATGTGAGTTTGAACAAAGCCCTGTATATATGAAATTGCTTCTTCAATATGATGTTCAATATAAAATCCAATTACTCTTTCCAAACTTCAGAATTCAAATAAACTCTTAAGTTAATTTATTTTTGGGATGTTTAACCAAGTAACGTACTCTTGTATGGTTTCTACAAAGTATGGTTTAAACAATGTACTCCCTTTCGGTTTCCGTAACCCAAATCAAAATTAAAATTTAAGTTTACTTGATTCCAAAATATACATAGTATATATGATTTCCAATTTAAACCATCCATGCAATTTAAATATGTTGAAAATAAAGAGTAAGGGAAAGAGAGAGTGAAACGAAATTTTTACGAGGTTCGACTTATACCCAACCTACGTTATCGCCTTTGGCAAACCACCAAAGGATTCACTAAACCTTTTTCTTTGAAGGGAGGAATAATACCTTTACAACACTCCTTGGTTAAGGCTAGAGTCCGCCTTCTCCAAATGATGTCCCTTCGTTCGGTCACTTCTTAACTAGGTTAGAGCCCGTCTCTCTAAGCAATATCCTCTTACTTAGCCAACGATTTAAACAATTCTTAGAATTGTCAATCTACAAGAAATAAATCAAATAGGTGTGTACAAGAACTTGCTCACACAAAGAGTTGATTAGTACAATAATTTAGAAACTAATATACTTCAAAGTAAATAACAATATGAAATTTAACTTGAAGTATATCACCGATTAATTCTTTCAATGATTGAAAGATTTAGAATTTATAGCACAAGATTGGTGATTGAATCAGTAAGACCTCAGCAAATTTTGTATACAAGATGAGAACGAAAGAGTCTTTGAGTGTTGAGAGCAATTGAGAGAGATTTTGAATTTTTGCTGAATTTAAATTCTTGGTGTGTTGATTCAATGATCTTTAAGGCTTATTTATAGACTTTAAAAGGTATGTAACTTGGTCCCCAAGTGACTTGGAGTATCCCCCAAGTTTTCACAAAGTTTGAGCCCCAAGCAAACTATTTAAAAAATGTTTCCGTTGAGATTTATTTAAAAATCTGTTCGTGGCAGTCGCCTGCCCCACTTTGGCAGTTGTTTGCCATGCTATTTTTAAAGGACCAGCAGGGGCAGTAGGGTGGCAATGGGCAGTAGGGTGGCAATCCCCTACCAGGACACAGCCAGTTGCCTGGCTTGACAACCCAGGTGCCTGTCCTAGTTCAGGCAGTTTACTAGTTTTTGTCAACTTCGAGTACCCTTTTATTTTTTGGTTATAACTTTTGATGTGTAACTCTAAATTTTATGATCTTGGTGTCAAATGAAAGCTAAGAGAAAATCTTACGAATTTCATGTTAAACACTTTTTAAAATAAAGAGTTTTTGATAAAAAAAAAAAATACACCTCAATACAGATGTAGAAAAATTAACAGCATTTGGAAAAACTTCTTTTTGGTACTTTTCATTGCAAAAATGATTCTAACATTTTTAAAATAATTTTTGACCTTATAAAAATATTTTCTAAGAATGTTAAAAGGTATTTAGGTCAAATAAATTAACCTAAGAGTTTCATGTATCCATATTAAAATTATTTGAAATACTTACATGAAATTTCCTATAGACTCTTTCAAATTTTCAATTCTTGAATTCCTTGAGGTCTTTATGCTTGCTTTATATTTCTTTAAGCTTTCATCGAGTTCTATTTAATCCTTATGCTCTAATGATTTTCAAATTTTATCTTTAAATCCATTTTTGAATCTATGTTTTAAGCTTGATATAAATCATTATTCTTTAAAATATAACATTTCATGAATTTTTTAACCTTTTATTCATCATTGAGTTTTGAAAATACATCACTTAAACAAAACATGTTAAGTTCTACTTGTTTGTTAGAATCAAGATAGGATGTTAAGCCTTGTAAGGCCAACAAATTCTAATAAGTAATTTAATTACTATTATTATTATATCCAAAATTAGTCATTTTTTATTCAAAATTTGTAATAAATAAATTTTCTTTTAATTTTTATTATAGCTTTAAGTTTATTTAAAAAATAAATAAGCATGGGTCAAATTTTATAATTTTATAAATTAAAATTTTCCTATTTAAACTAAGTCTCGGATATTTTTAAACCGAGTCCTAGTATTTTTAAACTTAATCCCTAATATTATTAAACTGAGTTCCATTATTTTTAAATTGAGTTCCGAACATTTTTAAATCGAGTTCCAGTATTTTTAGATTGAGTTCTGAATATTTTTAAATTGAGTTTGAGACATTTTTAAACTAAGTTCTAGATATTTTTAAATTGAGTCCCGGACATTTTTAAACTGAGTCTGGATATTTTTAAATTAAGTCCCAATATTTTTAAAATGAGTCTCGATATTTTTAAGTTGAACTCTTGTATTTTAAAATTTAAGTCCTGATTTATGAGTCTTGGTACTTTTTAAATTGAATTATGATATTTTTAAAGTATTCTGAAATAAAAAAAATAGAATATAACAAATTGTAACAAAATTATAATATCCCCTCTCTCTCCTCTCTTTTGCCCCTCCCGTTGACACAAGCTGTCCACTCACCCGCCCTTTTTTTTTTATTTGCTGACAGAATTGACCTACGAAATGACCCCTCTCTCTCCTCTCTCCCTGCCCTTCTCGATGACTCCCACCCTCTTTTTTTTTTAAATGCAATTGACAAGGAGCGCCGTTCGATGTTTAGGCAAATCTCACTGGATGGTCCAACGAGATTTGCTTGTCAGGTGTCAAAATTTCAATTGCCAAGACTCTTTAAATCTCACTGAACTAAGTGACAAGATTATGTAAGTGTTATTCTGAAAATAATTTTTTTGAACAAAGTATTATTTAATATATTTTTTGAATAATAATAATAAAATGAAAAAACAGTCAACTTGCCAGGTGCAGCAATGTATTCTTGAGGAAAATTGTTGCCTCCGGAGCTTAGGGTACCAAAAAAGATTTTCATTTTTTTAAAATTATATTTATTTCTTGGAGGGCACATGAATGCACGCCAAAACCCGAAAGACCCAACTCAACATGAATCCATGGCTGATCAATCAAGCCAAATGAGGAGGACCCCTATGTCCCTACATGAGATCCAACCTTTGTTTACCCCCACCCACCATCAGCACCATTCACCACTCAGACTCCGACTTTGATCTCTCTCTCTCTCTCTCTCTCGCCTAAAAACAGGTATGAATGCTGTGTGCGTAATCATGTCCCCCAAATTTGGCTAACCGTTGAAGCCCGCCTAGAGCTCTCTCTCTCTCTCTCTCTCTCCCCCCCCCCCCCCTCTCTCGCTGTCTGTTTCTTCTCCGTAGTGTCTCCGGCAAGGAGAAGGAGAAGGTCACGAAGGCCTGTGGGCTTGGCTTGTTGTGGAGTGTCGAATCAATCGTTTTGCAACCAACCCATTTGACCCGTTGGGCTGATTCTTCCGGAGAAGTGGAGATCTGCAAGACCCGGATTCTTACAACTTTGTTAGAATGCGCAAACCCTAACCAACCGAGGAGGCATTTCTCGCGAAGCGACAGCCGAGAAACAGAAGAAATCAAGAAATCAGGACCAAACCCAGATGCCAGAAGGCGTCAAAAACCCTAACCCTAACCCCGTCCCCGGTTTTACTTGATTCATGGAACTGCCATTGCCCACCTTGGTTGTCCTTTTGAATTTAGGGATCATCTTTTGCTTTTTCGGCCAGTGCTTGTCGCAGCAAGAGGCGAATCTCCCCTTCTCCACTCCATTTGTGGCCCCGCCTCCACCGCCACCACCTCCGCCGTCGCCGCCGCCGCCACCTCCACCCTCGTTTTCACCACCACCCCCACCGCCTCCACCTCCACCTCCACCTCCACCTCCGCCGTCACCCCCGCCACCATCCTCGCAGTCGACGCCGCCACCGGATTCACCTAAATTGCCAGAGCCAACAATTATATCTCCGCCTCCGCCACCGCGCGGTCATCACGCCCGTGCACCCGGCTCTGCATATGCGCGCCATCCAAAAAATGGAACGACGGCGTTTCCCCCTGAATCAAATCTAAAGGGGAGCAACAATGAGGCAAGCCGGCTACCGTCGCCGCCACCGGGTCACAAGATCAACTTCGGCAAGATGATCGGGCTCTTCTTTATTGGCTTTGCGGCGATCATGCAAATTGGTGTGGTGGGCTTCTTGGTTTTCAAGAGACGGCAACTATTAATGATGATGGATAGATAAGAAACCTGTTCATTGTCTTGAATTATCAAGTATTATTCTCATTAATTCATTGGTCGGCGCGAATGGATATTGTGGCAATTGAGTTTTATTGGATTTGGATTCTTTGAAGCGGCATGAGGATATGGATTGCGAATTGAAGTTGGTTCTGAAACAATTGAATCGTTGGTGTCGCCAGTGGGGCCTTGCTGCTTCTGTAAATGGGTAAAATCTTGATGGGCTTTTTCTTCTTCTTGTTACTTAAAATTTGCTGTCCTTATTCTCCCTTCACTACACGGCTTACAACTGAAGTCGAAGGAAGCCCCTTTTCGCTCCTTTACCATGGGTTCTTTTACCATTGTGTGTTTTATGTACTTTTTTTTTTTGCTAACATGTATTACTGATAACTGTGTTACAACTCATTGAAAGATTTATTTATTTTTTTTGTTTTTCAATATCAATGCCCAGTTATCTTTTTCTCTTGTTAGTTTTCTTCTGAATTTATGGAAGTGATAGATTGGTTTATTCTACAGTAAGCAATGTAAGGTAGGTGGGGATGATTTATTGTCAATTCACTCAGTTTCTTAACCATTTGAAGTTGAAAAACCATATGCCTTTACTATTAGTCAATTTTCATTTGATTGGGAACCATATGCATTTGCTTTTGATCAATTTCCAGTTAATTACATTTTGCTCTTGCTGCAAGATGATGACTGACCACATCAAGAAAACATATACTACTAAAAAAAGTTAGAAGTCACTGAGCTTGAAACTTGCCTCAGTAAAACCTTGTGCTATGGGGATTTGGAGAAGGGAAGGGACAGGCAGCCAAGGGAATGGTTTTCAAAGTGAATGGGAGGGGAAGAAGGTGAAGGTGAAGGTGAAGGTGAGGTGTTCACCCTCCCCTTTTTTGGATGATTTACATTGCTCGTGAGGGAAAAAGGTGGGGTAGTGGCGTATTGCCTTTCCCTTTCGGTGAGTTTGAATGGATTCAGACATTCAATGGAACACAAGATACAAAATCTTACAAGTTCCTTCTTTTTAACTTTGTTTCTGTTTTTCTGTTTTATTTTGGATTTTTACTTTGTTTGATGTTTTTTTTGGGTGAGGGCTTGCGCTGTAACTGTTGTGAGGGAATAGGCACCCCTCTCTCCCAATTACTGTGATGGGTTATGGTTTTTTCTTTCTATCAAGGGTATAGAGTTGTTCCTTAACGTGATTAAACTTTATACCTTAGTTGAAAATAGTATCAAAGTCATTACAAATATGGTAATGGTACTGGTAATCTGCTAATCACATAAGTTCAATGCCTTGAATATTTAAAGCAACTGGAGTACGCACATTTTGCATGTTCCTTGTTTCAGCTTTAGAGATCTACAATCTTGTACCCTATACTTTTTTTGCTTGCAATTCAAGTTTTTGATGCATCCATTGCTTCATTTTTAGAACTTATATAAAACTGCCTTCAGTTCGAAATAAAATAAAAGGATAAAAATAAAATCGCTGCCTTTAGTAAATCAATGTGATGGTATATAGGTTTTCTAAGTAATTGACTCCGATACTCATGATATTTTGCACTAACATATAACGTTTAAAGCTTTGGACATTACCTATTAGATATGTATTTTATTTTTTTAGTGCGATCTCTAGCTAATACTAGAATTTGGTTTCAATATTGATTAGATATCTATGCATATGAAGCCTCATTGTATGAATTATTGTGCTGGTATTTTTTTTATTTACCATTTTTTAAATTCCTTTAATTTGTTTCATGAAAAAGATGTATCACAAGGGTAATGTAGATTTTTCCATTCCCTCATTTTGTGGAGGGCTTATGGTTCTGTTTGTGTGGATTTCTGTCTTCCTAATAGATGTTGTTCTTCAAAATAATTTGTTTATTTAATTAATTCTAGAGGTTTCTTCAGAATTGAATGGATCTTTTTGGTTTGATCTAGTTTGGTTTATCCTTTGGAAGTGTAACACGTCTTGGTTCGGTGTTTTGTCAGGAATTGTAATACCTAGACAGATGAAGATGTTGCTGTCTGGACTTTAAGCTAATTTGATTATGCTCGTTATTTCTTATTCAGTTATTTAAAACCCTTTATTTTAATTTCTATTTGTTAAACTCCCAATTATATATGAACTTGTATGTATATATTTGGCTCATGCATATAAGTAGAATCTAAACCTTAAGATGAAAACCAATATGGGAAATATATAGCACTGGTGCTGCACGACAAAAAACGTGTGCGCTAACATGTTTAATGTTTGGCAATTTGTCTTTCGCCTTCCCAACATCATCACAGTCATTTCAGGCATGCAGCATTGCATATCTACACTGGGAGAACACAGGTAAGAGTGGCTGGTTTATTATATTGATTTGCTAATTTATATCCACTTGGTTGCTTTAAGAACTTGCTGAAGCTTTTAGAGAGCTTCCTTTTTTAATTTTTTTTTTGGCCTCTGTTTGTATTTGATGGTATTGTGATAAACTAGGAAATGACTCTATGCATTTATGATCTTTATCTTTTGCACTTGGCAGAGGCAACTTTCCCCTTTTTTGTTAGGCATGTTGGTCTGTGTTTATATTTGAGGGTGTTGTGAAAAACTAGGGAATGACAAAATGCACTATTTTTCGGAATTGATTTGAGATTGATAAAGAGTAATAATACTTGTTTGTATGTGTGTGTTTTGGGGTGGGGTGGGGGGTGTGAGGAGGAAATGAATTCTAGCTAAACTTGTATGTGAATAACATGATTCATAAGATTGTATTGTTGGGATCCCTCTGCCTTCTCAATTTGTTTGCTGTTTAATTATGTCTTATTTTAGATAACCTATCAATCTTTGAATTTTGAGTAATTCTCAATTAATGATTACAGGTTGAACTCAAACTTCTCCAAAATTATCTAGAACTGAGGATATGATTGGCTGTCTAAAATCTAACCTAATTAGGTACCTTAACATAATACCTTTGAAAAATGCTTAGAAGGAATGGTTTCTCCATATAGAATTTTTCACTCATTAATCATGAAATGTTATGTTAATATTTGGGCTCACTGAAATGTTGCGGGACTCATCATTGACATGTACACCGAGCATTATCTCTCGCTTGCTAGCATCTTACAATTAGTGTATTTCAAATCTTACGTGTAGTAGGTTTTCGAAGTAGTTTTTATTTTTGCATCCTTTTTTTCCTCGTTTTTTTTCCCTTATGAAAATTATACAAGGGGTTCGTCCTATGTCCGTTTGTCATATATTTAGAATTTAGGAAAAGCACAAGAAGAGGGACCGGTCTCTCATAATTTTTCCCTTTCTTCCATCAAGAGTTTCTTTCAGTTAGTAAGAGATGATATTTTGCTTAGCATATATGTAGTAGCTGTTGTCATATTTGTTATTACTAAATTTCTTTAATTTTACTTTGATGAAGTGAAACACCTGTCAATCCTTTTCTATTGAAAAATCAAATGCAGATTTTTAGTAACAAAAATCAAAGTCCAGGACAAATTAGAACCATCAAATATCGACTCTAAATTCATTAACCATTTTCGGAAAGTCTATTTATGGTGAGTTTGAAAAACCAGTTGTCAGCACTTGGTAGGATATGCTGGCATTAAGTTGGCCTAGACTGAACATGGAACGCAAAAATTGGAGAATTTAACATAATATCCGGCATTAATTTTGAGGATGTCAGTAGGGGTGGGCATGGTTCGGTTAACCGAACCATCCTCCTCGAACCATTAATTGAACCGAAGTTTCGGTTCACTAGAAAATGGGAATTGAAACCAAATCATTTGAAGCAATTAATTGAAATTTGGTTAATCGGTTTTTGGACTAATGTCCATTGGTTAACCAAATTGAATCGTTAAATATAATTTGAAATTTTAGAGTCACTGAATAAAATTATTTTAAAGTCCACAAATAATATTTCTCTTTCCTAATAATCAACATATGAATTTAAACTATTCAAAATAAAAATTTGGGCAAAAATATTAGATTAATATATTTTTAAAAAAAAAAATTAAATTACTAAAATTTTATATATTATTACATATAATATGTATTTTGTGGTTATTGAGTGGATTGAATTGAAATCAAACCAATAATTGAAAAAATAAAAATTTTTGAAAGAAATGATTAATCAAATTTTCGGTTTGGTTTGATTCTTTAGCTAAATTTGAAGAGGTTTTTTAGATTTGAATTTATGCTGTATTTTTATAGTATGTAATATCAAATTATATTAAAATTATCTAAACTGAACTAAATTTAAATCTAAAGTTTCAAATTCATACTTTTAAATATAGCACAAATTTATATGTAATTTTTTTTAAAAAAAATTACATATAAATTTGTGCTATATTTAAAAGAATTTTCGGTTTGGTTTGATTCTTTAGCTAAATTTGAAGAGGTTTTTTAGATTTGAATTTATGCTGTATTTTTATAGTATGTAATATCAAATTATATTAAAATTATCTAAACTGAACTAAATTTAAATCTAAAGTTTCAAATTCATACTTTTAAATATAGCACAAATTTATATGTAATTTTTTTTAAAAAAATTTTATTGTCTTATCAAACATGAAGTGTATGGTAATGTGATTTTGATATTAGGGTAAGTTCATGCATCTTTGTTGTAAGTGATGAAAAAGAATTGTAGGAATTGTTATCGAAAAAGATTTGTAGAAAAAGATATCGTTACAATTATTGTTAAAATTATGTAATCATTAAGTCAGCCTTCAATATTTGGTAGAAAATTTATTACCTAAAAGAATAGTTTAAATGATTCAAATGCTTTATAATGAATTTGTATCAAAGTTGGCATTGCTTATAAAATATTTGAGTTCTTCACTATAAAGAACTTACCATAAAAAGATGAAAGCATATTAAAGACTTGGAAGTTGTTTCCAAAAAGTATGGGTTTAGAAATTAAGGGCTAAAATTAACACTTGCTTCGCTTGGTTTGTCGACTAAAATAAGTTTTCATTTATTACTTTATTTCTATATATTCATCATATAATTTGTAATTTCATTCTATTCTTAATCATTTTGTTACATTGTAATATTTGGCAAACCAGAACTTAATGAAGTAAAATTAAATTGGTCGTCCTAATTGAACATGTACATTCGTCCAATGCTTAAAAAAATTCATTTTACTTTTTGTTAGGTGCTCTTAAACCTTCTCAATTCTAAAAGTTAACTCATGGGGTGAAACTTTTCTTTACACTTAATAATTGACAATTAACACCTTTTACAACCGATGTGGGATAATTTCAATAATCTCCCCTCACACATCGGGCTCCAACCCGACATCGGGTTCCAACCCGACAATACCACGTATCTGACATCCTGAGGAGAATATTGAATAATGACTCTGATACCAGTATTTGGTGGTATTAGGTCTTCTCAATTCCAAAAGCTAGCTCATGGGGTGAGATTTTTCCTTACACTTAATAACTTACTACTAGCCCCTTTCACAATTGATGTGGAATAACCCCAACAATCTAGTTGCGACCCTTTCTCCAGGAAGTTGCAACTCCTGGATTTGGTCTTGTTTCAGCAATAAAAAAGAGATTATTATCAGCATATTAGGCTTTTCGGTTGTACTAACATTTGTGCTTGATTTTGGTTGGATCTTGGAACTTTGTTATCAACATTTGGTGAGATCTATCATTTTGATACATTTGTTATACACTTTTGTGTATTTGTAAGACTTATACCTTTTATACCCACTTTGTACGAATTTGGTGATAGTAGATTTAGACCGTCGTGTCCCGTAGACGTACTTCAATATTTGAGAGAATCGCGTTAAATTTCTTGTATCTCATTTTTACATTACATCATTGATTTATTTGTAGGAATCATTCATATTTTTTCCAACACTTTTAACTTATTTAATTTAATACAATCATAGTAGTTAACAAGGCTCTGTTTGGATTTAGTATTTTGTTTATTGGAAAAAATAAAAGCATCTCTAGCCTCTATTAAGTCCAATACTAAATTCTAGTAATTTGAAATTAAAGTTACAAAAACTTACTAACACTGTATTTAGGAGCATGTATTTTGGGTCATTGATTTAAATTTAAATGAATTTGAATAAATTTTTATATAATTCTGACCCTCTTTGTTTTTTTTTTTTCTCTCAAATGTTGCAACTCACTGTATTGACTCTTACTTGACTAAAAAAAAAATAGACTAAATATCTAAGTTACTAAGTCAATTGATAATTATATCTAACCACTGTGAATTATTTTTTGAACAAATAATGTTACAAAATAATTATGTTGCATTAAAAACCTAAATTTCATCCATTTTAAAAGAAATATTTTGTTTTTTTCCCTCCATAATATGCTCTCAATTATGTGCTGAGTTTAATAAAATAAATAAAGATTGATAATTAATTTTGGTGTTCTTGTTGTACTAATTCTTAATTTAAAATTTACTGGCATTAAAAAGATTATGAAGAACTTGTGGTCACATCATTTTATAATGCAAGTTCTTTACACAAAAATTTTGGCTTGTAATTCACACATTATTTGGAAAAATGATGATAGTGATTTGGTCCTACCATTTAATGTTACAAGTCACTATATTAAATTCAGTTTTTATTTATTTAACCAAATAGAAAATTTTTTATTAGTGGTTAGAACTTTTAATTATTTTAAATTTTTTTTTCTTAAACTCATTTATCTAATTAAAGCATTATTTTTTTAAGCTAACACATATATCTTTTAGTAAAATCAAAAGGACTTATAAGATACCTCTTTTTTCTTTCCATGCAGTACAAGAATTCTCTATTTTGATTTACAAGCCAAAATTTTTGTTCACAAGTTCTTCATAATTATTTTTATGTCAGTAAATTTCAAATAAAGAACCATTTATGGAGAAGAGCTTTTTTTTTTTTTTTTATTTAAGTGTTAAATTTAATAAGTACTGATAATAAGTATTGAATAGAAAAAGAACTGAAAGTTATAGGTGGTGTTTGGTTGTATCTAAAATAAGTACTATTTTGATACTTACTTTTATTATAAAGTATTATATGATTGTTTTTAAACTTGTTTTAGATAAGGAATATTTATATTTTTAAACTAATAATTTTATAAATAATTATTTTAATTTTTTATAATTAAAATGTAAATATTTTTTTATTAAAAATAATAAAAATCATTATTTTTAATTAATAATAATTTTTTTATTAATGTATATTTAAAACATAGTAGTATCATAGTAAATTATGATAAAAATAACATTATTAACTAAATTTGAAAATTTTAATTTACTTAATGTTAATTTAAAGAAATAGTCCTTGTTCAATATAATATTGAATTATAATAATTAATATAACTTATTAAAAATAAAAATAGCCTCATTTTTATAAATAAATAATATCAAAATTAAAAAAAGAAACCATATGCTCAAATTCATTTGTATAACTTGTTTTTCCAATTTACATCACTAGGGCTAAAAATAAAAAAATAAAAATAAAAATACCATTTAAACATCTCACATATTCACGTTTATATTATGCAAGAAACTTTGTAAAATGATAATTTTTGTGAATAAATATGGTATATAGTTGTTGACCGCATCATTACCTTTATGTATTTCACATTTTAAAATTTATTCCTTATATTTGGGAGACTGAATTCAGATTTTATATTTGAATTTATATAAGTTTAAATAAAATATACTACATATTTATATCAAAATTTTATTCAATAATTACATAAATTCAAATCTAAAACTTGAAATCTACTCTTTCAAACAAAATCATTATAATATTCACAAACAAAATCTACATAACATCGATCTGTCACATGGACCCGTGTTATCATGAGTTTATGGACATCAATTTACTGCTTATGGACCTGTGATGGTTATAGACATTCCGTTAATAAAAGTATTAAATATTGTGGACCAGCGATGATGACAGTTTCACATAAAATAAAACTGTATTGAACCTGTACTAATTTAGCCAGTGTGATCCTGCCACGTGGGCTCGTGTCTAGTCATTCCATCTCTAAGCCTCGGACAGGGTAGGATTCTCTTGCCAATGCAACAGAGCGAGGATCCGCGAGAAAGTCTATGCATCGAAGGGTTGAGGTCACTCAGTTAAGTGACTAGCAACTCTGTAACCTGACTGAACCGTCTAACGGTACAGTAGAGTCGGCATCAGGCCCGTCCACGTGCGATAGACTCTGGTGTGTACGTCCCAGATGCTAACGGACCAGGCCGTGAAATATGCAGGTGGGTTTTATTGTGGGTCCCGCCGGAGTAAGTGCTGCATGCCCTTCTATCACCGTGCGATTGATGGGGGAGCCAACCCTGAGAATCTTTATACGCCGTACGATTGTTTGAAGGAGGTGGGGAGGAGTACGCGGGCTCCCAGCATGCCTACCAAAACTAAGAAATTGTCACTGCGGCGGCAGAAAGCATGTGGAGCCAACTGGGCCACTGGAATGTATTAATTGGTCACTATAATTTTGATTTTTGCATAATTCCCATAGGATTTTTAATTTTTTTTAAAAAATCCGAAAACTCTAAATACCATCACGTCACTTTAGACATTATGGTGTGTTAGGAGATGAAAGCTGCCTACCCCTATTAACACCCCCCTGTTAATTTATAGTAATAAACTCTAAAGGTAAAATCGACCCGCGATATTGGAATCACTAAAGTCATAAATCGTCCTTACGACTTAAAATAACCCGGCTGGACTATAGTATATTTAATTTTATTTTGTTTAAAACATATTAAGGCGCATATTAGTCATAAAAATATTTATTTTCTTTTATTTTTTTTGAAAAAAAAAGTACAAAAAGATTAACTAAAATTACATTTTTAGTAATTAAAAAATTTGATATTATTTATTTATAAAAATGAGTCTATTTTTATTTTCAATTTTTTATATAATTATAAAATTCCATCTTATTTTATAATTTTTTCTAACTCTCAATTTTTGCATGTGAGTATGAAATTTGGATTATGAACTTTCATTTATATTAATTATGTATTAAGTTTTGTCCAAATTCATCACAAGTCCAAATTATAGGCACAAAATCTATCGTCTCAAATATTTTTTTATAATTTTTTTGAAAAATTTAAAAATAATTTGTCTTTTTTTAAAAAATTTATTTTGAAATTTAGAAATATTTTTTGCACATTTAAACGAATTATTTATTTTCACACTTTTTAAAATATGAATCTTGAAATCTTTAATTTGTTTAAAATTTAAAAATAAGAAATGAAAAGTATTTTTCATAACTAAATGAACCCTTAACCTTCTTGGGGTTGGATTGGCGAGTGTCCTAGGCAACATCCCACCAAGACATTAGTCCAATGTGGATCACACACTAATATGACTCCATACTCAGTCCGTGTTTTGTCTAGATGCCTTCTAAGACGTGCCACCAAAAGACTAATACTTTCGATTTTACTTTTAGTCTATTTCATTCTATTATACTAAAAGTTGGACAATAACAAAACATATTAACATTATTGTGTATGACTTGAATTTTTTATATTTGAGGCTTGTTAATATGAGGTCTTTTTTTGACCGAAAATAACATAACAATTGATCCTGCATTGCTATTATAAATTAGATTGGGATGAATTCGAATAAATTTTATTATAAAAATTTCTTATATCTTATTCAAATTCAATACAAATCAAAATTCAAGAGCTCTATAAACATAGAATTAGAAAGATGTATGTCCGATCTAATTCCAAATTAAGTACACCAAACCTCATCAAAATTCTACCAACAACATACGACTCCATGAGCACAAAAGGATCATTGAATCAAGTCAAGTTTGTCCATAGGCTCTTTGCTACCTCATCATCAAGAAGAATCATTGAATCAAGTCAAGTCAAGTTTGTTCATAGACTCTTTGCTACCTCATCATCATAAAACTTTACGTAATTGCAACTGTAATATGCATTGAAACGCAAATCAAGTTTTCTTAAAAAAAATAAATAATAACAGAAACATGCATTTCACCAATGTTTCACAATTACCCTTTAAACTATTTCTTGACTAAGTCAATCGGCCATGGGCAAAAGACAAAGACTTGCAAGTGGCGGTAGTACTCTATGTAAGATTTAGAATTATTTAATGGTAAGATATTTTTTTAGTGTTTGGATTCTCTAAAGTGATAGAGATTTATATTATTAGGGTTGATTTGAAAAATATCTTTACTTGTATGAGTTCAAATGCTAACGTGATAACTAGACTTACAAAATATATTAAAAATCATTAATCCAAAATGAATACAATCAAATTCAATTGAATCATAGCCAATCCATACTAGTTGGATATGATTTTAAAATTTTTTATCTGCTACTAAATGAATTGGTTGACAAATTGGGATTTATTTGATGGATCTCCATCAACTTGTTAACAACTAATTCCTAAATTCATAAATAATTCCAAATATCCTTACTTATCAAGCATTAGTCCAGTTAGTATAAGTTTAATTGGTCAAGGTTTAGTCTCATAGTTTTAACTCTTGAACTTTTGTCTGCGCCTTCGCATTTGTCTCATGCCCCCTTCAAACTCCAGCTCAAATGTCTAATGTGATTTGCTTTTGTTAGGTCTATTGACATCTTGTGATTGAAAGATTTCAAATTCTATATTTAGGGGCCACCCCTTGCAATTTTATTTATTTATTTATTGGCAAACATGTAAAACCTATTAGTGCGCATATATTATGTTCTCATTAGACTCTATCCATAAACCTTTCTTTGGTTCAGTGAATTGGTCTAGTTTTATACTTGTACTTATCGTCATGTAATTTATTTTTATTTTTATTTCACTTGAGTTTATCCCATTTGATCATATCAAACATGAGATACTATTAAAATTGTTAAGTATGTACTGAATTTTATTATATGAGACTTTATAAGTAATCAACGACTCTCCAGTGACTTTTTAAAAGAACCTTTTAAAAAGGAACCGATGAAAAGAAATTTTTTGATATTGTTTTAAAAATATTTGCCCCTATATGAAAAAAAGGAGCTGTTAGAAAGAAAAAGTAGATTGAGTGTTTAGTAAAAAAATTATAAGGTCTTTAAAAGTATTTAGAATGACTAAATAAATAAGTATTTTTAGGAAATATAATAAATATATTGATACTTTTGTAATATTTTAAAAAAAAATTAGAATAAAAATAGAATTAAATAATTTGTTAGAAAAAAAAGTTAGCTTTTAACTTTTAAGAGTTTCAAATAAAAGTTTACCAAAAAAAAGAATAAATATTGACTTTTAAAAATTGGAAAATTTATTTAGTGTGACCAACTTTTACTACTTTTAAGAAAAAATTAAAACAAAAAAAGGAGATCAAACTTATTTTTAAGAGGACTTATTTAGTAGAAAAACAGTTATACTTGAATTAAGATTAGGAGCATAGGGCTTAGGGACTATTGTTTCCAATTTATTTTTCAAAGTTCATCACGCCTAGGCTATAGCGCCACGAACTTAGTGGGGTCCAGAGTGCTAATATTCGATAAAACCCTATAATACTCTGATACCGCCATATCAAAATACATAATTAATATAAACATACTGCCAACGGAAGCAAAATATACTTATACAACCATACATACTAGAGTACAATCTCTTAACCTTAATATCAACATCTCCCTAAAACATATTACAACCCAAAGTAACCATAAACCACTAGATATAACCAAAGTAGTGTCCCAAAACTACTCACTTTCATCTAGCTCGTCTAGGTCCCGCCTTGAATCTCCTACACTCGATTTCCTGTAGGTCTTGAAAATTTGATATATTTATTGGGGTGAGACATTTTTCAGTAAAGTGGAATAAATTATTATGAGTGTGTGACTAGCATGAGTTTCAGTTAAATCAAACCCATTCTTGAATTTACTTTAGCTGACAAATATAACATTTGTATAATATAACTCACACCTACGCAGTTGGAAATACACATTTTCTTCATAATATAATTAACTCGGTAAATAATATCATTTACATAAATTCACATATATGCATAGAAGAAACCCCATTTTGGACATACAACATCATCATGTATAAACCTCTATGATTGGGTTGTGCGGTCCGAAGATTGGACCTAGCCCTGGCTGGCTTACCACCAGGCTAAGTCAAACCTCATGTTTGCAAGTCCGATTTGCCTACCCAGCTTGGTCTAGACTTCAGGGGGTACATAACCCTTCCGTAGCCAAATCAAATTTTCATTACCAACTCTTCTATCTAGAGCAGTGTGGTTGCACTATCTCGAATACTAGCTACGATACCGTGCTCTCATTATGTTTGGTCCTCAAGGTTCTTAAACTATATAATGCAACTTAAGTAATAAAAACTATTATATAACTCATATCATAATTCAGTATAAAACCTGTCGTATCAAAATCCAACATACAATCATCACATCAAAACCTGGAATTCAACTATCGTATCAAACCCCGGCATACAACCATCATATCAAACCCGACATAGAACCGTCATATCAAACCCGACATACAGTCATCATATCAATCTCGACATACAACCGTCATATCAAAACCCGGCATTCAGCTGTCGTTTCACAATTTTCACCATATTTACAGTATTTCCGTTAATCAATACAATTCACATTTTCACTATATATTACCATAAAATACTCAAATTCAATTGTGCCGAAAAGTATAGATAAATATCATGCCATATGATTTTTAACTGATAAATCATAATATACTGAACCACCTAGGACAAATATGTTTTTCGTTGAAAAACTAGGTCTGACCATCTTCATAGTTTAATTTAATTCAAAATACCGATTTTATATGAAAAGAAGATGATCAACCCTATTCCCTTTGGTTTTTCCCCAAACAATAATAATAATCAAAACCATAAACTTCATTTGCCTGAATCATTTAGAAAATCCTATACAACGTACATGAATCCATATACTTAATTTTAATCGATTCAAATTTAATAAAAAATTGACATAATTTATTCCCCTTACCTGTTCCTGAAAAATTGCCTAAAACAATCGAAAACGAAACCGTAGCTTTCACGATCCTATTGCGGGAAGCAAGTCGACAAGCCGAGTAGAAAGCTACCGCAAGTCGAGAGGGAGACAATCGGAGGCTGTGCCAGAGTCCCAAGAAGCCGTAGGAGAGAGAGAGAGAGAGAGAGATAAGTCTAAAAGTTCTTAATATATATTTGTGAGAAATATTGTTATGACAAGTAGTGTTTAAATCTTTGAAATATTCAAAGTCTTTTATCTATTCAAAGATTCAACTTTACAAATTATTTGATAGCAAGAACTTAGATCTTCATAATATTCAAAGACCAATTTTTTAATAAGATCACATTCAGTATTCTTGCATCTAGTAGGTTGAACTAAAACCCTAAGTTTTCCAAAGAATTTATTTATATAATTATTTTGGGAGATATTGATCAAAAGGTTATTTTGTGAAGCATATCATTTATATAACGATTACATCGTTACATACATACTGAGCTTCAAGTTTTATCATATGTATATGTGTTAGGATTTCAATTGTACTTACTAACTTGGATAGAAGCAATATTGAGTTTTGCAGAATTGTAATTCTATATTGTAATCACGATTCGGGTTGTGAACCGGTGAGGAGGAAGCTGTGCCTTATGTAAGCAGTGAGTGAGGAGGAAGTTGTGCTTCTTGTAAGCAACGAATTGTAAGGGAAGCTCCGTCTCGATTAAAGGAGTAGTGATTTAGTGGAATCCTTGAGTGGGTTGCTCAAGGCGAGGACATAGGCCGGGTTGGCTGAACATCGTAAAATCGTGTTTGCCTTCTCTCTTCTCTTATCTTTTTATTTTCCGCTTGCATTTCATTATCATTTTTTGCATGGTTGTATGTTGATTTATATTATACACACTTGATAGTTAATTGGGTAAAATAGAATTTATTAAGATTATAATTTGAATTAATTTCAAGCTCCTGTAATTAATTTGTTAAATATTGAAATAGAGATTAAGTGGTAAAATAAACTTAAAGATTTTTTAAAATACCCAATTCACCCCCCTCTTGGGATTACACTTGAATTAACAGAATTAAAGCTGCTCATATGAAAGATTTGGAATCAATGAAAATTATGGATAAAATGCAGAATGGTTAGGGGGCAGAGTTTAATATCTCAGATGATGGAGCTTTGAGGTTTTGTACTAGAATTTGTGTACTTGTTGATGCTAAAATTAAAAGGATTATCCTGGAGGAAGCACATCGATCCCCTTATATAGTGCACCCTGGAAAACTAAGATATACATGGATCTTCTGGAGTCTTTTTGGTGGAGTAATATGAAGAAAAAAATCGCTAAATTTGTAGAGCAGTGTTTGACATGCTAGTAGGTGAAAGCTAAGCATCAGAGACTGGCGAAAATGTTGCAGTCACTCGACATTCCCAAATGAAAGTGGGAACACATTTTGATGGACTTTGTCACAAGGTTATCGCCAGCATTGCATGGATAGGACGCCATTTGGGTAGTTGTTGACCGATTGATAAAGACTGCCCATTTCCTTCCAATTAGAGTTAACTACTCCATAAGTAGACTGGTAGCATTATACATACAAGAGATATTTAGATTACATGGCGTGCCCGTGTCCATAGTATCAGATCGAGACCCATGGTTCATTTCTCATTTCTGGAGGAGTTTGTAAGGAGCCATGGGTTCTTAGTTGACGTTCGACACTGCATTTCATCCTCATACAGATGGACCAACAGAGAGGACCATATAGATACTGGAGGATATGTTGCGAGCTTGTGTGCTAGACTTTGGAGGTAGTTGGATACATTTTATTCCATTAGTTGAATTTGCTTATAATAACAGCGACCAAAACAGCATTGGGATGGCACCATATGAAGCGTTGTATTGTTGGAGGTGCCGATCTCCATTTTATTGGGATGAAATAGGTGCAAGTCAGGTTTTGGGGCCAGAAATTGTTTTGCAAACCTATGAGAAAGTCAAACTTATTTGAGACAGGATCAAAATAGCTCAAAGTTGACTGAAAATTTATGCAGACACTCGTTGACGAGAGTTGGAGTTTGGTGCAAGGGACCATGTGTTCTTGAAAGTTGCCCTGATTAAAGGAATTATGAGATTTGGGAAAAAAATGTAAGTAGAGCCCTAGGTTTATTGGTCCATTTGAGATATTGGAAAAAGTGGGTCCAGTCGCCTACATGTTAGCATTACCTCTGGTGCTATCTAAGATCCATGATGTATTCCATGTATCTATGTTGAGAAAATATGTCCCCAATCCCTTATATGTAATCAACTATGAGGCACTAGAGCTTAAGGATACCCTGACATACGAAGAAGTACTAGTACAGAATTACGCACAAAAAAGATTCCATTGGTAAAGGTGCTATGGCGCAATCATGCAGTTGAAGAAGTTTCATGGGAATTGGAGGATAAGATGTGCAAGGGATATCCACACCTGTTTAGTGGAGTCCAGAGTTAAGCTAGTAAGAGTAAAAGTAAATAACAATGTATATCTATTGACTTGTACAGTGTAGAGTAGTTAGTGTTTTGGTTTTGGTTATAAATGGTTTTGTTAGAGTTTTCTTTTTATGTGATTGATTTTAATCTCCTAAGACCCTCCTTTGTAACCACAGTATTCTTCCGCCATAAGTGAGGGTAATTAATAAAATTTTGTTGCTTTTCCTTAAGGTTGGTAAATGTAATAGACAGCAAATATCGAGGACGAAATTTTTTTTAGGAGGGGAGGATGTAGAGATTCGGAAAAGTTAACTAATAAGAAAAACAAAGAAAAGATGGAAGATGGTTTGGTGAAGACCAAACCATCGACGATTTGGTGGGGGCACAGAAAACCATCGACGGTTTTGTGTTACCACAACTAGGTAAAGGTGAAAAGATTAAAATGGGTTTGGTTAAAGACCAAACCGTCAACGGTTTCAGGGAAAACCGTCGATGGTTTTGCTATGGGTCAGTAGGCTATATAAGCTAATCAAGTCATTTTATTTGGTTTTGCTACGGGTTAGTAGGCTATATAAGCTAATAAAGTCATTTTATTTGAGAGAAAATGAATCCTTTCTCATTCTCTCTCTAGGGCTACGGTCACCACCTCTTCTCTCTTCGATTTCTCTCCAGAATCAAGCTCGAATCAATTGAAAAACATCATTTCGAGATCTCGGCGACGATTCTCTGTCGTTTGATTGGAGTAGTTTCGTGTTTTGGGGTTTCATAGGCACCACACCAAAGTTGAGGTAAGGGTGAAAAATGTATTATCTGCTTAAAATTTAATTGATTAAATGGAGTGTATGTGTAACGACCTGCTATTTAACTGGATTTTTTTTTTATACTATAACATCTGTAATGCTCTGATACCAAATTGTCAACCTAAGCAGCAAAAAGCTAAATTCATATAACATATCCATAATATACAATACCTGACTGCTAAAATGTTCCCAAAATATACATGTACGATTGTTCCCCAAAATACCCTCAACTGGGCTAGGGCTATACAGAAATACTCCAAATACATACTCACTCTCTACTGACTGGGCAGTAATGAGGCCCCTCTATCTGCGAACCTGGTCTGCTTGCCTACCGATCACCCAAAAAATGTTAAAGTAATGGGATGAGCCAACACTTAGTAAGACGAAATATGCTATTGCTAGTGTGTGGCAAATGAGTTACAATACTGTGAAAATCTATTACTATATAATCATGTATTACTGAATATGTAAAATAGAATACCAATAATATAAACCGTCACTTTTTCTTGTTGCTTAACATTTCTGTACTTTAGGTTTCTACTCAAAATACTTCTAACATGTATATATATATATATATATATATATATATATATATATTTTTTTTTGTTTCTATGTAAACTTCCTTGTGGATAACTGTGTGTCATGATTTAACCCCTAATAACAGGGTTGTGCGGCCCGTAGGCGAGATCTATCCTAACTGGCCGACCAGGGTAAATTACTATACTCCCTCAGTCAGATCGGCCACTCCTCAACCCATATCTGATTGGGAGTCTGTCCACATCTAGGCACGATCGACCTACTACCACGTATTATCTGAATAGGTGGCTACACTCTGAACTGAATATCTATAGCTACGGGTACCGTGTTCTGTAAACTGTATGGTCCAACATGGTTTGATACTATATAATACATCTCCATATACAACTAACTGTTTTACCATGATTCTGAAATAACTATATTAACCATGACACTGAAATAAACTGTAACTATGTCAACTATATTTTTAAATTGAATTGTAATCTGTAAGTCATGGTACTAAAAACTGTATAGTCATGGAAACTATGTAATTATGGTATTTTGTAATTACTATAAAACATATCCACTGGCTGTATATTCTGTAAAACATACCCTGAAAATACTGTAAAACATGCTTTTGTACTATATTTATATTCTCAAGCCACACAATAATTTATAACGTTCGTAATTAATAAACTGTATAAAGTCCTGCTGTGAATAATAACCTGATAAAAATATACATTTCATACTAGAAATCATTTTAGAACTACCTAGTATATATAACATATTTCCCTTACCTGATTTCTACTAAAATCCCCTTACTGAGATGGGTCCTATACCCGCAGGGTTCTCCACTCAACACCCTAAAAATAACATTTGTCAGAATAAAACATCAATATTTCTTTGCCTTCATCATTTCTTACAATTGCCAGAAGGCAAAAAATTGACTAAAATACCTTACCTCGATTTTGGGAAGAAATTCGACTTGATCCCACTGACGATCCGTCCCAGCAGACTTGAAGAGAACTCCGCCATGAGCGTCGTGGTGGCCTCAGATTGTCGATCCGACGATTGACGAGGCGAAATCGAAGAGAGAAGGAGATGGAGCCGTAGGATAGAGAGAGGAGAGGGTTTCGGTGAGATTTCTGCGTAAGAAAATGAGTTTAGCACTATTTATACTATGGGATTCATCGACGAGCCACGTCACCTCGTCGACGAGTCCTATAGAAAGTTCTTCGACGAACTTGCACACTCGTCGACGAATTTAAAACATCCCAAAAAATCCTCTCTCGGTATCTTCTCATCGACGAGATCCTGAAGAACACTCGTCGACAAAACCCGTGTGTTCATCGACGAGTCCTAGGAAATTTTTTGGAATTATCACCTCCAAAATTTTGCGTTCGTCGACAAAGTCTACTGCCTCCTTCTGTTCCTGTTCTTATTTCCCTTTTCTCTTTATTATTTAAATAACATTATTCTTCGGGTCACTACAATATGGGTCTAGGGATGTTTAAATGATTATAATTCTGGGGTTGAGCTGATTGAATTAGAAAAATGTGCTTTGAGGGTTTTGAGCTCCGATCGTCGTAGGCATCGGTTTAGGGATCCCAGCAAATACCTTCTCAATAAGTAGGTAAGGGGAATAAATTATAATAGATAGTTTTGGGAATTAACTGGTTGAATTAAAGCATGTGAAAATGAAAATGATATATATGGTTTTTGAATATTATGATATGCATATTTTCCAACGGTTACTATAATATGATTATCAGTCAAAAATTGTGTGGCATAAGGAATGTGAAATAACAATTTTATATTGGGAATATGATTTATAATGAAATAAATGATTTGCACTGAGGAATGATGTTGTGAAATATACAGAGATGTTGTTATACAGAAATGATTTTATAAGGTATATAGATATGTTTTTGTATAGATATGATAATATGAGATATACTGATATGTTTTATACAAAAAATGAAGATATGAGAAACCCAACTATGTTTTATATAGATATGATGATATGAGATTTATACAGAGATATGTTTATTGAGAAATGATAAAATGTGATATACAAACATGTTTTATACAAAAATGACGAAATGTAATGAATACATACATGTTTGATACAGATATGAAATATACACAAATATGTGTTACACAGATGTGATGAAATGAAATGTATACAGACATGATGAGAATTATATAGAAATGATAAGAATTATATAGACATGATGAAATATGAGTACATAAATGTGGAAATGAGAACCCTGATGGATCAGAGATATACAGAGAGCACACTACCGTTGCTAGCATATGTGTTAGTGCAACCACACATATTGTATATAGTGTGGCGAGACAGTCGATTGGGCTCGAGAAGAGTAGAGTTACCTCCCTGGGGTCCGGACTAGGATTGGGTAGGCCAATCATATTACAAACTCGTTTAGTTTTGATCTAATATAGTAGGCCAATTACGATTAGGTCTCGCTTACAGGCCGCACAACCCAGTCATGTGGGGTGAATACATGACGATATGACATGAATATCCTCACGATGGTTTCTTATTACAGACTTGATAATTGAATGTTATAATATGATGAACTACCATGAGTTATAGGCGTGTTGTGCTGTATGTTGGTGGATACTCATGGGCTAGAATGTGAATATGAGAAATGAAATGAAAAATGAACAGCCATGAGTTACAGATGCGTTGTGCTATATGCTGGTGGATACTCATAGGCTAGAATATGAATGTGAGAAATGAAATGAAAAATGAAATGTCATGAGTTACAGATGCGTTGTGTTATATACTGGTGGATACTCATGAGTTAGAATATAATTGTGAGAACGAAAGGTTATGGAAACATGTTGATATATGATTATGAGAAATGATATGAAAGTTTATGAAACTATGATATATATATGTAACGACCCAAAAATTACACCATTTTTTTTTTGTATAAATTACTCTGATAACCCCGTAATACCTACTATAACATCTCAGGCCCTAGATGGGCACTGAGGTATTCTTGTACACAAATTGACACACCTATGCAGCCGAAAACATAAAGTCATACACCTATATTTACAATACCAGAATTCAACGTTTTCAAACCATACATACGTATTTACATATCACCCCAGTATCATCTACACAAAAATACAATCCCTCGAATACACTTTTCCTATAAATAGGGCAGTGCAGAAGATGTTTCTATCTGCGAGCTTGATCTGCTCTCATAGCTGGATCACTTGAAAAATGTTAAATCACTAGGATGAGACAACGCTTAGTAAGAGGAAATATGCTATTACTAGTGTGTGGCAACTGAGCTACAAAAATATTATATTGATATACATCTGAAACTATAACAGCTGGTAAAACATCATACAGTACAATTCACATCTATCATAGTTTAAAACATATCTGTAATATCTGAGTTTTCTACTTATTCATACTTCTAGTATAATATATATATACTTGCTGAAATTCTGTAATTCTGTTCCCGTATAAATAACTATGTTCATACTATATCTGTTGATATTATGTAAATTTGTATACATATACATAACTGAGATGTTTACCCTGGAAAACTATACATCATGATTTAACTCCTCATGATAGGGTTGTGCGGCCCATAGGTGGGACTTAATCCTGGTTGGCCTATTAGGCAAGTCAATTGTACTATACCTAGATTCGCGTGGTGGTGTCCATTCGTCAATTGGGCTTATATTTTGCAAGAAATTAAAGAAAAAAGAGGGAAATGGCTTACCCTAGGAGATATGTTTATGCCGCTCCTACCACTGATCTGCTCCGGTAGAAATGCCAGCAGCGGAGAATGGAGTCTGTGGTATCTTCGGATTTTCGATCGAGCGAAAATCCATCATGAAATTGAGGAGAGAGGGAGAGAGAATGAGAGGCGAGAGAGAGCTTGCACACGTAGGAAAAAGAAGAGAAAAGAAGAAGAAGAAGAAGAAGAAGAAGAAGAGTAAATTAAGATTTTGAATCTCCTAAAACTTATAACAAGCGTCAGGAGGATAATAATAATAATAATATATTTAATTAATATTAATAATAATATATTTTATTAATAAAATAAAAATAATTTTAATTAAATTTTTTTTCTTTTTTTTAAAATTCGATTAATTAATTAATTAATTAAATTTTTTTTTTTTTTGGAATCACTCGACTAATCTTCTATAATCCTTTTTGAGGTTATTACAATTCTGCTGCATGGATAATATGTTTTGATGTACTGATTTCCCGGTACCCCACTTTGTTTCATGTCTTAATGATATATGGTATTAGAGACGTTTGTTAGACGATTGTTTATTATTGTAAAAAAAAAAAATAGTAGGCAAAATCAGGTTCTCACATTTACCGTCGAAGATTTTCTGAGATGATCTCAAACCGTCGATAGTTTGGTGCCAAACCAAACCCTTTTCATTCTTTCCTTACTTTTCCTTCTCTTTTATTTATTTTCTTTTTCTTTTTTCTTGGCTCGGGTTCCTACATAAGCGGCTAGGCAACACAAGGGAACCAACACTAATATTCTTTCCACTTTTTTAGTATAGAGTTTAGCCATAAACCGGTTGTATGAAAGTATCATGATCAAAATGTTGGGTATTTCATAGAAAATACAAAGGCTATTGTTTAAACTTGATATGCATTGTTGACCCACAACCTAACAACTTAAACTTTTAGGTAAAGTGGTAATCTAACATGATATCAGAGTCGATTTCCAGGAGGTCTTGAGCTCTAGTCTTATTGCCTGCATTTATTCTGTAGTATTTTTAAAAAATTATTGTATTCCCTATAATTGGTGTTATTTATCGTATATTTATCTCTCCACGTGCTGTCATGCTGCACATGTGGGGGAGTGTTAAAATTTGAAATATATTATTGGCTCACAATATATTGATTCATGGTAAAAATTTCTCCACTCACTCTCATAGCTTTAAAAATTGAATCATGCAAATCTTGGTGTTTATTTGTGTAATTTCTTTTGATTTTTTATCAACACTATAGTTGCATTACTTTGAAATTTGAACATAACAAAGAACAAAACGATGTAAACCATCTGCACATGACTAATTGTTCATGTTAAAGTTTGATATACGTTGTTGGCTCACAACCTAATAGCTTAAACTTTTAGGTAAAATGGTAATCTAACAGTTCATAGACAAAAAAAGATAATTTTTCATTATAAATCAAATCTTTATCTTATATTTGGAGAAGTTTCAAAATTAGATTTGTATTGAATTTGAATATTATATATATATATATATATATATATATATATATATATATAAAATTTTGAAACTTCTCCAAATATATGTATAATTGTATTATAATTTATTCAAATTCACTCAAGTTTAAATTTAAAATATGAAATTCATGTTTTCAAATGCAAGTTAGAGAGTTAAAGTTGGGCTAATCCCAAACCCACCAACCTTATTTTGATAAAGAAAAAAATATGTACAAATTTGACTAAATACATATATTCATGAATAGAAAATGAATCACTAAATCGATCAGGTCAAGTTTGGATTGATGATGCCATGCTGGCCCCTTCGCTACCTCATCCTTGGAAAAACTTACGTGATCGCTACTATAATAAGCAATAAAAAATGGAGACTCAATACAAGTCAACAGAATCAATTCAATTCACCGTCAACACATAACTCATTCAATTCATCTTTCCCAGTGCAGGTAGTTGTCAACATTCACTATTTTAAAGTGCGATGTATGGCCAGCAAGCGTGGCCATGAGGTATTTCTCCTCCACATTTTAAAGAGGAGAGATGGAAATTTCTATAGGCCAACTCTTTGACTAATTGGCTAAAACCGATATCTTAGCATGAAGCTATCAACAAACGATTGTAGACAGTAATAATCAATAATGGGAAATTCATGCAATTTCAATCTGTATCTTTTTCATGATTTAATTAATCTGGTTTAGCAATTAATGCTAGACCTCGAACCAAGCAAAGAGAGTTTGATTGGAAGAGTTAGAAAAGCATTGCGTTGATTCATGTACATGCATTGTAAACAATAAGTGGTATTTAAATGTTCAAGATTTGAGTTTTGGCGATTCTAATAAGTGGTATTTAAGTGGTCAAGATTTGAGTTTTGGCGATTCTAACTTTTCATTTCAGATATTATTTTTCTCCTAAGTGTGTTTTAAGTGATAAACTTAAGACTCTCCCTATTAAATGGTCGTGACTTGAGTCAATAATATCTTGGTATTTAAGTGTCAAAAGATAGAGAAGCTGTGGATTAGCCATGTTATGAAATCATGCCCTAAGATTATGTGGTCTGATAATGCACATACATCCACCAAACCCCTACTCAATTTCCACTATCATCAAATAAGAATTGTTTTAGGATTTCAACTCTTGGCTACAATATGTATATATAATCTCTTATGAAAACCTCAAAATATCCTTATATGATAATATAATTTTATTGTGCCTTAACTCAAATGTATTATGGTACTATAGGGGGCTAATTGAGCTTAATTTAAGTTGACAAAAAGGTTTCTCTCCAATTTGTAATAGAGTCTAAGTGGATTGCTCCTTTGAATATGAGTCATAACCCAACAAGTCGAGTGTCCAAAAGATCTTGGACACTACTATTTAAAAAATAATGATAAAATTAAAAAAACAGTTTGAATATATAATAATAAATTAAAATAGATGATAAGTGAAATAAAAAAATGGGAGCTCTCTAACTTTCATACTGAAACCAATACAACATTCTTCTTGTTAGCACTTGAGGAGTCCATAGGTACGCTTGATATACATGGGTGAACACCAACTTGACCCAAAAGGTTAAGCATATTGGGTATTGGGCCAAACCATGTATATAAACACCTATTATCCGCTCAATTTTTCCAATGTGGGATAAACTCACAAGTGAAATTCTCAACAATCTCCCCCTCATTAGCACGTTAGGAGAATTAGCTCAATGTCTCGACTTTTATGATGTTGCTCACTTGGAGTTACGAACCATCGGTTCTGATACCACTTGTTAGTATCGGAAGAGTCCATGGGTATGCTTGATATACATGAGTGAACACCAAATTGACCCAAAAGTTTAAGCCTATCAATATTGGGTCTTAGGCTAAACCATATATATATATATTTATATATAAGCACCCACCATCCTTTAATATATATACATTTGGAATTTAATATATATACATCCATTGGAAGATTCATTTGTTTTACTTATATATATATATATATACAAATAATTATATATCCATCATAGAATTTATTTAATTACTTTAATTTAATAATATTTAATTAATTGATTGATTAATAATAATAATAATAATAATATTTTTTTTTTACACTTTCATGCATATTAATTTTCTAGGGCATTACATTCTCCCCTCTGTATATAAATTTCGTCCTCAAAATTTGCTAATCAATTCTTTTACCTACCCATTCTCAAAATCCAGCACACACGCTCGCAGCATATCATCTAGAATTTGAATGGTTCTCTCGGACTACCCATTCGTCTGCGGGTGAAATGCGGTACTAAAAGTGAGTTGAGATCCCAAGGCATCTTGCAAACTCTTCCAAAACCGAGAGGTGAACCATGGATTTCGATATGAAACAATGGAAGTTGGGACGTCATGAAGTCATACAATCTCCTGCACATAAAGTTCTGCCAGCCTATTCATAGAATATCTAATTTTGATTAGAACGAAGTGTGCAATCTTCATCAGGCGATCCACTATTATCCAAATGACATTCTGTGCATGCATCGCTAAAGGCAACTCTGATATGAATATGCTCCCACTTCCACTAAGAGATATCAAATGGTTGCAGTGGTCCTGCTTGTACGAACCCAAACCGTGATAAATAGGTTTAAATAAATAAGAGAGAGGCAAATTGGGGATTTAGCAGATTTCATCGACGAAGCTAGATTTCGTTGACGAAGTCTTTGTTCTTCTTGCTAAAGAAATTCAGAGAATTGTCAACAAGGAGAAGCCGAGGAGTCTCAGAAAAACCGGTGATCTCAGATTCGTCGATGAGGTCACCGATTCGTCGACGAAGGTAGTGAAAGATTCATTGACGAAGGCACCATTTCGTCGATGAATTAGGCCGAGTTAAAGGGTTATAAATAGGAATTTACTTTACTTCCTCACTAAGTAACTTCAATCCTATCTCTCTCTCTCTAAAACTCTCCTTACTCTCTCTCTCACTCTCTCTCTCTCTCTAGATTTCTTCACCAATCGTTGCTGGAATCAAGAATCAGAAGTTACCACGAGGATCGTTGAGGGATTTTCTACAATTTCAATGGATCAGAATCTCGTTTCGGAGATTTTTGGGTTTTGACAAAAAATCGAGGTAAGGCTCGATTTTCAATTTTGATCCGGTAGCTTTGTAGGTAACTGTCTTGTGAGCATATTCTGTACTGTGATTTGTAGGTTTTGGGACTCGGTTCACTGTTTAGGGGCCTTGGAGTTCGAGTTTGCTTTCGGGGAAAAGGTAAGGGGAACTATGTTTATATTGGTTATTTTTGAAATGGGACTCTGTGGAACTGTGGTCCACGTGTGTGTTTTGGCTACTCATTTAGGGGGATCTAACGGGGAAAACTATGAGTTTTTCATTATTACAGTTTTGGAAAAAAGCGGGTGACGGGCTAAATCCCGGGCTTTGTTGAAAGCCGAGTATAGGTGTGATTTATATTGTGATATTGGGATGGTCGTGTCTGGACTTGTTTAAATTGTATTTGTTTGAAAAATCATGATTTAGATTACCAAATGGGTTTGGTTTTTTTGGTTATATGAGCATGCATGTGTGTGTGATATGTTGAAATGCTAGTAGGAACGCGGTCCCGAAATTGTTCCAGGTACTGAGAGTGTCCGGCTCTATATCCGAGGGCGTGTGTATCGCCTGCCATGTGGGCAAAAGAGTGTTTGGCTCTATATCCGAGGGCGTGTGTATCGTCTACCATGTGGGCAAAAAAATGTCCAGCTCTATATCTGAGGGCGTGTGTTTACCGCCTGCCATGTGGGTAAGAGTGTCCGGCTCTATATCCGAGGGCGTGAGCCTATTCTGGTAGATCAGGACGAAGGGTGTGGATCCATCAGTTAGCGCCAGTACAATGCCATAGGAGTCAAGGACTAGCCATGTGCAGGTGGCGCCGTGCTTCGCGGGTTGGCTACGGGCCAACGCCAGATTGTCACGAATCGGCTTTGGACCGAAGTGTAAAATGATTAAAATAATTAGAAAATAATAATAATAATAATAATAACTAAAATAATAAATGAATATATAAAAGAAATAGTATAAAAATAATAATAATAATAAAAATATATATGAAATAAAATGAAATTAGACTAATTATTAATTAGTTAATTAATTGAATATTATTTAATTGAATTAATAAATTAATTAAACGTTATTTAAATGAATTAATTAAGTAAATTATAAGGATAGGGTATATATATGGTTAAAGTAATAAGTGTATATATATATATTATAAAATAATATAAAGATGGAATTAGATGAATTGGATTTCAATTTGAAATCCAATTATTCTCCAGATTCACACCCCCCCTGTAAATCCATTTCTTGCGCCAGTGTCTGTTCTGCACTCGTCCAACCACCTTCATCTCCTCCTCTCTTTCTCTCTTAATTTCTCGACGGATTTGCAGCGGATCGAAAAACGGAAGGTGTCATTGGATTCCTGGTTTTGCTGCCGACATTTCTACTAGAGCAGATTGGTCGTGGGAACGACTTAGGCACTGCTCCTAGGGAAAGGTAATTTTTCTCCATTTTCTCAATTTTGCTTTAAATCTATTGTTAAATCAGCGAACGGGTACCACCATGTTGTCCTAATCGTCGTCGTCGTCATTTTGACATAGGTAATTTTTCAATTGGAATTTTCTAGGCCATACTCCAAAGCGGGAGTGGGATTTGGAAAATTTGGCAAATTAGTTAAATTCACCGGTATAATTATAAATTAAAAAAATTATGACCCTAGAAAATATTTAAATAGTATGTTATTTAGGAATAATTTAAGTAAAATTAGGGTTTTTTATTCAGGATCCGGGTGAGCGCCGCAGGTATTTTTTCGGAGTCCCTGTCGGTGTAGTTCAAGAAACAAGGTAAGGGGAAAAATATATATTAAATCAAAAGTTTTATGAATTAAATGAAAAATAAATTATGTTATATGTACGTGTAATTTTTCAGTATGGGTAAAATGCCAGTCATTTTAATTATATTTTTTTTTTCGAGTTTAGGGCTATTTATTATATATGTATATGTGAAAATGAACTGATGAAAGTGGAAACATATTTTCAAAGTATTTATGTAAGAAATAAAAGGTATTTTTAGTATATAAACATTAAATGTTGGTTGACATATTTTATAGGTAGTGTATGAGTTTTATTGCTAAATTGTGTGGCATGAGTAAAATAGAATTTTGTATGGAATTATGTTATATATACGAGGTGCAAGATATACAGAAAATGAAATGAGCATGAAAATGATATATAAAATATGCTGCATGTGAGTGTTAATACAATCATGGAAACAACCACGGCTGAAAAGATGCCAACCACAGCTGAAAGGATACCGAAACTAACCAATCATGGCTGAAAAGATGCCGACCACGGCTGAAAGGATGCCGAAGCTAACCAACCACGGTTGGAAAGATGCCGAGTATTTATGAATTAAAATAAAAATGAGTATGAAATGAAAAGGGAAATGAATGGAATGGAAATGAAATGTGAAATGTGAACAGATGTGTATGATTGAATAATGATAAAAAGAATGATGTATTATGATATTAGAAGTATTTATGTATGTAGAACATATTACGTTTGGGCGGGGTGCACTCTTCGCTTGAGGGCTTGCTGAGTAAGGCGAGTGCACTAGTAGTTTCAGATGTGGCAGTAACTATATAACGTACTAAGGCAGAGGGAACCTACTTGCCGGTAAACTATTGTTGAACTGTGTGGGTTACGAGATTAATCTACCACTTGAGGGCTTACTGAGTAAGGTGAGTGCTCTGATATGTTTTAATTGTGACCTTAGGGTTACCTAAGTATCAGAGCAGAGGGGTGCTACTTGTATGGGCGGATAATCACCCCTATCCTTAGGTAATCTCATGGGTTAAATATTTGCATGTGATTGTTTAGGTTCAGAAAATGATTTCAATGTTATATGATGATTTGCAAATAAAATAAAAATGATATCTATTTATCTCATGTTGGCCACACACTATTTTAATATGTATTGTTTCTTCCCTTACTGAGATGTGTCTCACCCGAATATGAACTAATATTTTTCAGGACTTCCACGAGATCGAGCTTAGAGAGCTCGAGCTGTTATAGCACCTTTGAGGAAAAGGGTATAATTTTGATGTTTTGGGAATATAAATATTTTATGTATTATGTTTAAGTCTTCTGAGTAATAGATGGTTGTGAAACATATTGAAATTTGAGGATTTTGTTTTGGAGATATGTATTTATGTGAATACAGGTGGACGTATGTTGTATGTTAGAATGTAGATGGATGTAGAAAACTCTGGTGTTATATTTGTTGAAAGATTTTAGTCATGTTTTCTGCTGCATAAATGATATTAGAATGTGTATTATTAAGTAAATGAATTGTTAGTAGCACAGAGGGCCCACTCAGGGGGTCAGGACGTTACACGAAGGGTATGACGACACCGGGATTGCTGATCATATGTGTGTGTGTGCGTGTATGCAATATGTAAACTAGTACTGGATTGCATTTAACTACGTGTATGTTGTATCGTGATAACTCTCAAACGCCACACACCGATATAACCTGTGTTCTTCCTTACTGATAGGTGTCTCACCGCTGCTGTATGTACATTTTTACAGGTCCTTTGGGTAATCGGAACTAGCGTCTTGGCGTAGGGAGTGTAGTGGCCGATATACCGCGTTTAGCGCTAGGTAAGTGTTAGGACTGTAATTTTAGTGGTTGCCATTTTGGGATGTGTTGGGCAATCGTTTGTACGTTTTGATAGAGCGTTGTGTCTGCTCTTTTATAAACTTTGGTATGGTATTGCATAGGTATGTATGGTTTTTCCGCTGCATATATGATTGTGTTTGGATGTGTTTAGGGTGCCTGGGAACACCACGGGGTTGGACCCTCATCCTTTGTACTGTATCTGTGATGATTTGTATGATACAGGGACAAATTAGGTTACATTTTCACCCTTGGGTACCATTTCGGGGTTCGGGGCGTGACAGCTTGGTATCAGAGCCAACCAGATTACTAGATCTTGTAGACTTGGTTAGGCTTAGTTGTTAGTACATACCAGAGAATAGGATATGGATATGGGTAGAGTTAGTTGAGGGTTGTTCGGTTTCTAGACCGGAATTCATCGATGGTATTCCGTGTTTTTCCTGGGATGACGATTCCAGTAAAAGTAGGGCAGATCATTGATGTTTTTCATGTCAGTGTGATAGAACAGACCTAGACTTGGCAGTGAGTAGTTAACACGATTAGTGTAGATCATTGTGTTAACTATATTTGTTGTATTGATACTGATAGATTCCTATTGTGTTGCAGCATGGAGCCCAAGGATAATAACCTGGGAAGTGGCTCCGAGGAGACTGCGAGTGATGAGTCTCCTTCTGTGTCTCGAGGTTTGAAGAGGCAGGTATTGCAGGAGATCGAGCGGCATGTGAGGAGATGCGAGTGCTCTCCTATTACTACGGGGTGCACCATTGAGAGGTTCACACGCATGCATCCTCCGACATTCTCTGGGGGACCTAACCTGATGATGGTAGAGGACTGGGTGGAGAAGACTGAGAGGATCTTGGAGGTCCTGCACTGCACGGATAGGCAGCGAGTCCTTTATGCCACCTTCCAGCTATCTGGGGAGGCGGGTCGATGGTGGACTGCAGTGAATCTACTGGAGAAGTAGAGGGGTGGTCCTGAGGAGATGACGTGAAGCCGATTCAGGGAGGTGTTCTTTGACAGATACTTCCCGACTTCATTATGTGATGCAAAGGCAGATGAGTTTTCTGCACTGATGCAGGGGAGTTTGACGGTGCAGGGGTATGCGGCTCGATACATAGAGTTGTCCTGCTTTGCACCATGTATGATCTCAAGCGAGTATGAGAAGACTCGGAGGTTGGAGAAGGGTTTGAGGAAAGATATCCACAGACTGGTGGGTATGTTTCAGATTTACGAGTTCTCAGTGTTGGTGGATAAAACCATGGTGATTGAGACTGGTATCTGAGAGGATGAGGGGGATCAAGAATCGAGGAAGAGGACAGTTGTAACACCCTCAAAATTCATACCATTTATATATATATATATATATATATATATATCTACATTCATACCTAAGTAGTGGAAACACATATCATACAACCATTCACATATTTACTATACAATACCAGAATCCAATATATACAGACTTTAACCATACAAAAATACCCCTCCAGCATCATCTACTCAAAAATATACACAACTCAGTCAAAAACTCACCCTATGACCAGGGTAATCAACTACTCTCTATCCGCGAGCCTGATCTACTCACCTAACTGGCTCACTTGAAAAATGTTAAACTAAAGGGTGAGTCGACGCTCAGTAAGTGGAAATATGCTATTACTAGTGTGTGGCAACTAAGTTAAAGATACTTTTAAAATAATAACTGAACTGTAATGCAACAAATAATCTGTAATGTATATCTTTCTTTCTCAATTTAAAATATACTGTATCGTCTGTATTTTCTACTTTTCATACTGACGATATCATACTATACTCATCATATATTGTAAAATTGTATACATATACATATCTGTGCTTATTCCCTAGGACTCTGTATGTTATGATTTGACCCCTCATGACAGGATTGTACAGCCCATAGGCGGGACTTCTTCTGGTCGGCCCTCCAGATAAGTCAATATACTCTACTCTACCTCAGCCCGGCCAAACTGCATCCGCTCCTAGGCTCGGGACTGGCTACTACCTTGTGAAACCGGTCCCCTCCACCTAGTGAACTGGGGAGCTGCAACCTCTCCGAGCACGGCTGACGGTACCCACATATTATCTGAGATATGTGGTTGCACTCTATCTGTATATAGCAATGGTACCGTGCTCTGTAATCTATATCTGTACTGTAACCATCTGTAATCTTTCCACAAGGATCTGATACTATATACATATATACATATATACTCTTTTACTGTTTTCGCCATGTTTCCAAAATTACTATAATGCTATCTTTCTGTACTGTAAATACTGTAATCTTTGTATATTGTATCTGTATATCTATCTATATACTTTGTCTATATACTCTGTCTGTATACTTTGTATGTTGTGGTAATAGGAAACATGACATAATATAACTTTGTACATCCTGTTTAGTATAAAGATGTGATATAAATACTAATCTAAATAACACTCTATACATGTATATGTATATTTATATATATATATATATATATATATATATATCTGTTTCATGAAACTATTCCTATAAAAGTTGTATATGCATGTACATTTCTCTGTATAATCTCTGTGAATATATATCTATATCTGTATATTCAATATAACTTCATATACTGGGAAAAACTATATAAACTATACATACTGTCTACATCCATGCATTCAGTATAGTATGATTTATATATTATAAAAGTTATACAAATTCCTTCATCTCATGAAAATCTACTCAGGCCACATAATAATTTAAACTTATATTTTGTAAATACTGTATAATAAATTGGTATAAATATATGTCTATGAAATCTCTAATAGCATTATGAAAACTTCTAGCATAGCATATTTCCCTTTAACTTTGAAAAGCCCCTATAAAATTCTGGCTCTATACCCGCAGGGTTCCTAACTCAACATCCTGCAAACACAATCCCCAAGAACAAAATATCAATATTTTTCTTACCTACAACATTTCTTATAACTGGGGAAAAGGCAAATACTGAATAAAATGTCTTACCCTGAGATTGGGACGAAATCCAACCCAACTTTTCCAGCGATCAGCTCTGGCAGACTTGTAGAGAATCTCACTATGAGCGTCGTGGTAGCCTCAGATCTTCGATCCTGCGAGAAAAAGCTTGGAAACGAAGAGAGAAGTGAGAGAGGGTCGTAGAGAGAGAGAGAGAGAGAGAGAGAGAGAGAGAGAGAGAGAGGGGCGCAGATAAGTGATAAAAATCTGAGTTTTCCCCTTATATATTGCGGCCTTCGTCGACGAGACACGTCATCTCGTCGATGAATCTTTCAATAAATTCATCGACGAGGCCCTGTATTCATTGACGAAATTCAAGCTGCCCCAAAACCCCTCTCGGTATTTTCTCGTCGACGAGGTCCTGTATTCGTTGACGAATTTCCTTGTGTACTCGTCAATGAAACCCTGTATTCATCAACGAATTCTGGAAATTCCTTAAAATTATTTTTCGGGTCGTTACAATAGTACCTTCTGGTTCTCAAATAGGATCTCGTTAGGGATCGTGGAAGAAGAGGAACAAGGGATCGAACTACCTCCAAAATACCGAGCGCCAAGACTCTCAGACGAGCCAGATTGGGGGTCGTTGTACCAGATGTCATAGGTGGCACGAGGGTGAGTGCCGGTCATTTGGGGGTAGTTGCTACAACTATGGCCAGCCAGGCCACATGTCTCGTGATTGTCGTGCACCGAAGCGAGATGTGTCTGCATTTAGTGGGAACCGAGGGAGCAATCAGATACCTCGAGGAACTGCTTAGACGAATATAGCTCCAGCCAGAGTATATTCTTTTACTCCAGCAGACACTAAGCATGCAGGTAACGTGGTGATAGGTACCTTATTATTGCTTTCTAATAAAGCTTCTGTTTTGTTTGATTCGGATGCAACTCATTCCTTTGTGTTAGTAAATTTTGTGGGATGGTGTGGGTTTGAGACCCGAGACATGAATGAGATGTTATCTGTTACTACACTATCTGGGAGTGTATCTTTCTATAGGAAGATGTTGGTAGACTGGCCAATGGAAATTCAGGGAAAGCTGCTACTGGTAAATCTTGTTGTATATGACATGTTGGGGTTCGATGTCATTCTGGGGATGGATTGGTTGTTTTCCAGTTACACGGTGATCGATTGTCGTAAGAAGGTAGTAGTGTTTAGACCTCCTGGGGAACAGGAGTACGAATTCGTTGATCGTGTGTGTGTCTATCGCCACAGATTCTATCAGCACTACAAGCGAGGAGGCTACTTTTGGACGGATGTCAGGGGTACCTAGCTTGTATGGAGGAACCGCCACGGGATGAGTGGAGACTCGAGGACATTCGGGTAGTCAGCGAGTTCCCGGATGTGTTTCTAGATGATTTACCTGGCTTACCTCCAGATCGTAAGGTGGAGTTTGCGATAGAGTTGCTGCCTGGTAAGGCACCGATCTCTAAAGCGCTGTATCGGATGGCTCCAGCAGAACTTTGGGAGTTGAAGGAGCAGTTATAGGAATTATTGGACAGTGGATTCATTCGACCTAGTGTTTCGCCCTGGGGAGCTCCAGTATTGTTTGTGAAGAAGAAGGACGGGTCGATGCGGATGTGCATTGATTACCGTGAGATTAAAAAGGTAACTGTGAAAAATCGCTATCCTTTACCTCGTATCGATGATCTTTTTGACCAGTTGCAGAGGACACGAGTCTTTTCAAAGATCGACTTCGGATCAGGGTATCATCAAGTAAGGGTTAGAGTGAGGGATGTAGCGAAAACTGCTTTTCGAACCAGATATGGCCACTACGAGTTTTTGGTCATGCCTTTTGGGTTGACAAATGCTCCGACGATGTTCATGGATTTGATGAACAGGGTTTTCCATGAGTACCTGGATCGATTCGTGGTAGTGTTCATTGATGACATTCTGGTATACTCGACGAGTACGGAAGAGCACGTAGAACATTTGAGGTTAGTGTTACAGATTCCATGAGAGGAAAAATTGTATGCTAAACTAAAGAAGTGTGAATTCTGGTTGAGTCAGATTGCGTTCTTAGGGCCTGTGGTTACTGGGGATGGTATATCAATTGATCCTAGCAAGATTGAAGTTGTGGTCGACTGGGTAAGGCCGAGGAATGTGTAGGAGGTTTGGAGTTTTCTAAAATTGGCGGGTTACTATCGTCGGTTCGTAGAGGGTTTCTCTAAACTGTTTGCACCTCTGACACGATTGACCAGGAAAGGAATGCAGTTTGAGTGGACCAGTGGTTGCGAGCAGTGCTTTCAGGAGTTGAAGCACCGGCTGGTTACTGCTCCAGTGTTGACCATTCCTTCGGGGGATGGTGGGTTTGTGATTTATAGTGACGCATCTTTGAAGGGTTTGGGATGTGTGCTTATGCAGCAGGGTAAGGTAGTAGCGTATGCTTCTCGGCAACTGAAGGAAGGTGAGAAGAACTACCCTACACACGATTTGGAGTTGACTACTGTTGTGTATGCACTGAAGATCTGGCGACACTATTTGTATGGGGTGTAGTATAAGATCTTCACTAACCATAAGAGCCTCAAGTATTTCTTCACATAGAAGGAGTTGAACATGAGGCAGAGGCGGTGGTTAGAGTTGATTAAGGACTACGATTGCACGATCAGTTATCACCCAGGGAAGGCTAATGTGGTAGCTGATGCATTGAGTTGGAAGTCAGGGCCTATGGTTGTATCTACGGTTGTAACTCAGTGTCACATCAGATGGGATTTGGAGAGCTCAGGTATAAAGTTGGTGGTTGGTGATCATCAGGTTTATCTTGCCGGGTTGGTGGTCCAACCGACCTTGTTTGAGTGTGTAAAAGCTGCGCAGGCTAGTAACGCAGAGTTAACCGAGGTTAGGGAAAAGGTACAGCAGGGACTGGCTACAGAGTTTAACATCTCTGAGGGAGGTGTGTTGAGGTTTGGGACCAGGCTATGTGTTCCGAACGATGATGAGATCAGAAGGACGATTCTAGAGGAGGCACATCGTTCTATGTTTACGGTACATCCTGGTAGTACGAAGATGTATCGGGACTTACGCGAGACCTTCTGATGGTCTGTGTGAAGAGGCAGATTGCCCAGTTCGTGGAGCAGTGTCTGATGTGTCAGCAGGTGAAAGCTGAACGTCAGATGCTGGCAGGGCCATTGCAGCCTTTGCCTATTCCAGTGTGGAAATGGGAGTATATTTCCATGGATTTTGTGACCGGATTGCCACCAGCACTTCATGGGAAAAATGCTATTTGGGTGATTGTGGATAGATTGACGAAATCTGCTCATTTCATACTGATGAAAGTTGGCTATCCTTTGAGTAGGTTAGCATATTTGTATGTGCATGAGGTTGTGATAATGCATGGAGTACCGGTGTCCATAGTATCGGATTGGGATCCGAGATTTACTTCTCGATTCTGGATGAGCTTACAGGAGGCATTAGGGGCGAAGCTTACTTTCAATACAGAGTTCCACTCCCAGATTGATGGACAGTCGGAGAGGACGATACAGATATTGGAAGATATGTTGCGAGCTTGTACGTTAGACTTTGATGGTAGCTGGATACAGTTTATGCCACTTGTAGAGTTCGCTTATAATAACAGCTTCTAGTCTAGTATCAGGATGGCATTGGTCGAGGCATTGTATGGTCAGAGGTGTCGATCTCCGTTGCGTTGGAATGAGGTTGGTGAACATCAGGTGTTAGGACTTGAACTCGTGCAGTAGGCGTCTGAGAAGGTGGATTTGATCCGGGAGAGAATTAGATCAGCTCAGAGTCGGCAGAAGAGTTATGCAGATGTTCGCTGCCATGAGTTAGAGTTCGAAGTGGGAGGTAAGGTATTTTTGCATATTGCTCCAATGAAATGGGTGATGAGATTCGGCAGGAAGGGCAAGGCGAGCCCGAGGTATATCAGACCATTCGAGGTACTTGAGCGAGTGGGTCTGGTAGCCTATAGAGTTGCACTACCTCCAGCACTTTCGAGAGTCCACAATGTGTTTAACGTATCCATGTTGAGGAGGAACGTGTTGGATCCTTCACATATTATTAGTTATGATGAGTTGGAAATTGGGGATACTTTAGCGTATGAGAAGATACCAGTTCAGGTTCTGGACCATAAAGTTCAGAAGCTTCGTACTAGAGAGATACCGTTAGTGAAGGTATTGTGGCGAAACCACGAGGTTGAGGAAGCTTCTTGGGAACTGGAAATGGAAATACGCAAGAAGTATCCACAGTTGTTTTGAGCACTTGTACATGATCCTACTGTAGGTTGGGATAGGTGGTTAGTCATTGGGAGTGTGTGTGTATTGTGATCTCCTGAGACTGTTGTATATGTAACCACGGTATTCCTCCGCCATAAGTGAGGGTATGTATGTGTATGTGTATGATGGGACTATGCTATAGTGGTCGCCAATTTTTCTCGAGAATGGTATATATGTGTTTGATTGTATGTATAAGTCTGTGAATGAGAGATGGAAAATTTTGAGGACAAAATTTTTGTAAGGAGGGGAGATTGTAAGAACCTGAACGGTGATAAATGGGTTTAAATAAATAAGAGAGAGGCAAATTGGGGCTTTAGCAGATTTCGTTGACGAAGCCAGATTTCGTCGATGAAGCCTTTGTTCTTCTCGTCGACGAAATTTAGAGACTCATCGACGAGGAGAAGCCGAGGAGTCTCAAAAAAATCGGTGATCTCAGATTCGTCGATGAGGTCACCGATTCGTCAACGAAGGTAGTGAAAGATTCTTGGACGGAGGCACCATTTCGTCGACGAATTGGGCTAGGTCAAAGGGTTATAAATAGGAATTTCCTTTACTTCCTCACTAAGTAACTTCAATCCTATCTCTCTCTCTCTAAAACTCTCCCTACTCTCTCTTTCTCTCTAGATTTCTTCGTCGATCGTTTCTGGAATCAAGAATTGGAAGCTACCATGAGGACCGTGGAGGGATTCTCTACAATTTCTACGGATCGGAATCTTGTTTCGGAGATTTTTGGGTTTTGGCAAAAAATCGAGGTAAGACTCGGTTTTCAATTCTGATCCGGTAGCTTTGTAGGTAACTGTCCTGTGAGCATATTCTGTACTGTGATTTGTAGGTTTTGAAACTCGGTTCGCTGTTTAGGGGCCTTGGAGTTCGGGTTTGCTTTTTGGGAAAAGGTAAGGGGAACTATGTTTATATTGGTTATTTTTGAAATCGGACTCAGTGGAACTGTGGTCCATGGTCCTGTGTGTATTTTGGCTACTCATTTGGGGGGATCTAACGGGGAAAACTATGGGTTTTTCATTATTACAGTTTTGGGAAAAAGGAGGTGATAGGCTGAATCCCGGGTTTTGTTGAAAATCGAGTATAGGTGTGATTTGTACTGTGATATTGGGATGACCGTGCCTTGACTTGTTTAAACTGTATTTTTTTGAAAAATCATGATTTAGATTACCAAATGGGTATAGTTTGTTTGGTTATATGAGCATGCATGTGTGTGTGATATGTTCAAATGCTAGTAGGAACGTGGTTCCGAAATTGTTCCAGGTACTGAGAGTGTCCGGCTCTATATCTGAGGGCGTGTGTATCGCCTGCCATATAGGCAAAAGGGTGTTCGACTCTATATCCGAGGGCGTGTGTATCGCCTACCATGTGGGCAAAAGAGTGTTCGACTCTATATCCGCGGGCGTGTGTTTACCGCCTGCCATGTGGGCAAGAGTGTCCGGCTCTATATCTAAGGGCGTGAGCCTATTCTGGTAGATTAGACCGAAGGGTGTGCATCCACCAGTTACCTCCGGTACGATGCCATAGGAGTCGGGGACTAGCCATGTGCCGGTGGTGCAGTGCTTCGTGGGTTGGCTACGGGCCAACGTTGGATTGTCACGGACAGGCTTCAGGCCGAAGGGTGTGACAACACCAGGATTGCTGATCATGTGTGTGTGTGCGTGTATGCACTCTGTAAACTAGTACTGGATTGCATTTAACTGCGTTTATGTTGTATCATGATAACACTCAAATGCCACACACCAATATAACCTGTGTACTTCCTTACTGAGAGGTGTCTCACACTTGCAGTACGTACATTTTTACAGGTCCTTCGGGTAACCAGAACTAGTGTTCTAGTGTAGAGAGCGTAGTGGCCAGTGTACCGCGTTTAGCGCTAGGTAAGTGCTAGGACTGTAATTTTTGTGGGTTGCCATTTTGGGATGTGTTCGACACTCGTTTGTACGTTTTGATAGAGCATTGTGTCTGCTCTTGTATAGACTCTGGTATGGTACTGCATATGTATGTATGGTTTTTCCGCTGTATATATGATTGTGTTTGGATGTGTTTAGGGTGCCTGGGAACCCCACGAGGTTGGACCCTCATCCTTTGTACTGTATCTGTGATGATTTGAATGATACACTGATAGGTTAGGTTCCATTTTCACCCCTGGGTCCCATTTTGGGGTTCGGGGCGTGACATCGCTGGCCTCTGGTGCATTGGTTTTACCTGCCGATGAGTGCAAGTGTATAAATAGCTTAAACTCGATTTTTCTGTAGCAAATTTCACTAAAAATCACTCACTCTCTCTCTCTCTCTCTCTCTCTCTCTCTCTCTCTCTCTCTCTCTCTCTCTCCTGTTCATCCCTTCCTCCTTCTCTCTAAGATTTCGAGCCAGATTCTTGTCGGTTCGACGATCTAAGGCCACCACGACGCTCTTGGCAAAGTTCTCTTCAAGTTTGTTGGAGTGGATTGTTGGTGGGGTTAACTTGGATTCCATTCCAAATTCAAGGTAAGACTTTTTATTTGGTATTTGGCTTTCCTACTGTTGTAGAAATTGTAGTACTCGAAGAAATACTAAAGTTTTGTTTAGGGAGATAATGTTTTCTGGGAGTTGACGGGGAATCGTACGGGTATAGGACTAGGCTCTGTGGGGAGCTTTTCAGTAGTCAAGTAAGAGAATAAACTAAAGTAATAATTTTTCATGAAAATTATTATTATTTATTAGCATATTTATGTTCAGAAAGCATGTATTATATATGAGTATTCTTGAGAAAATGTATATTTGGGAAAATACTGCTGTTATACAGGAATGTATAGTTTAATATGAAATGTCAGGAAATATGATTTCAGAACATAATGTATGATTGTATTTAGCATTGTGTGACATGAATATTATTTTACGCATGTCGCATTTTGTTAAGTCAATTTTACAGTTAAAGCAAATTTCAGTAATTTTAAAAAATAATAGGATAATGCAGTACATTGTGATTTCAGAATACATGATAAGTAATACATTTATTTAGATCAGTATGTATGTTATGTTCGGCACAAGGCTGTGATTGATAATCGATGCAAGGCTGTGGATTATGCATGTTTTCGGTACAAGGTTGCATTTATGAATATGTTCGGCGCAAGGTCGTAATTATTTATGTTATTACAAAAATCAGAAAATGCTATCAATTTATTTACGTTAAACAGTATATTATCATGTATTATATGTTATTAGAACCCAGATGATAGTTTAGATCAGTTTCAGAAGCACGATACCGTAGCTATACAGTTCAGTTCAGTTCAAACTTGTGCTAACTGCCCCTACTAGTAGAGGGGGTGGGAGATGGATAGTCGATGTGGCTTTCAGTGTAGAGCTGTAGATGTCCACCTGGCAGTCTGGACCAAGGTGTGGCGGGCCCATCGTACTTATAGACATTTTTGACTCGACAGTGGTCAGCCAGCCATTGTCGGTTCCCGTTTTTGGGCTGCACAACCCGTCATGGGGGGTAATACATGACATCACCTAGTTATTCATTCTAGGTAAATTTCAGAATTACTAGTTATATTAGATGTTTTATGAACAGTGAAAGGTAGTATGATTTAGTATATTTATGAAATGATATGTTTATTCAATTATGATATTATCAATGTTTTCAAGCATGTGACATGTACTTTATTTTATTATAGTACCTAAAATTCATGTTATCACATAACTGTATTTAGTTTATTTCTTTTACTGAGAGGTGTCTTACCCCAGCTTAAACCATTTCAGGGAACCCAGAAAGACCGGCGGACCGAAGCCGCCGTTGAGGCAGCGATTACCACCCTGCTAGGAGGGTGAGTCTTTTGAACTAGGGTCAGTAGGTTTTTGATTTTAGGTCCTAGTTTTATCTCTTGTTGACTTTGAGGATTGTATATTTAAACTGTATATGGTGGAATATAGGTACTTTAGTATATTGTATTTTATTGTTGAGTGTATGAAATTTTATATTTACTGCTGCATAGGTTTCCGCTGTGTATGACAGGTGTGTCCCCGTTACCCACGGGTTTGAGTTGACTTTGTTATGTTTTAAGCTAATGATAATTAATATGATTGATTATGTGGTAAGTTAAGCAAGTTGTTACAGTTTGGTATCAGAGCCTAGGATGCTAGGTTCTGTAGACTCTAGAATGCAATAGTAACAATACCAGAGTATAGGATAAGGGAATTTGAGGTCTGGTTTTGTAGCCTAGATGCAAGACTTCCGTGATGGTTTCTGTGTTTTTCCTAGGGTGACAACTTTAGGAAAGCAATGGTAAACTATTGTCGGGATGGGTATCTAGGTTGCAGGATTGAACCTTGAATTAAGATCAGGGGTGATGGATTAATTAAGGATATAATATACTAGTTAGATGATATGTTATGGTAATAGGGTCCTAAGTTAAGTTTATTGTCTTTTCAGGATGCACCCTGGAGGTAGTAGCACCCATGCTAGTGGTAATGAGGGTGTAGGGCCCTTAGGCGCAGTGGGTGGTGATTCAGACGCAGTACTGTGTAGCATAGCACAACAAGTCATTACTGAAATTGTAACATCCTCAAAATTTCTCCATTTTTTTTAATTATCTATATAACCATACCTAAGCAGCGGAACCATAAGTCATACAACCACATATACTATACAATACCAGAATTATGTACATATAGACTATAATCATAAAACATTTCCCTCTGGTATCATCTACCTAAAAAATACATCTCTGGGCAAAACTTATTCTATAACTAGGGCAACAAAGTAGTCACTCTATCTGCGAGCCTGCTCTGCTTGCCTAGCTGGCTCACCTGAAAAATGGTAAGGTAATAGGGTGAGACGATGCTCAGTAAGTGGAAATATGCTATTACTAGTGTGTGGCGACCGAGTCGTAAAACTATAACATTAATATATAAAACTGTATGATCTGGAAAATCTGTAAAACACATGTATAGTAGCTTAAAACATTTGTATCATCTGAACTTTCTATCATTCATATTGCTATATCATACTATATACGTCAAAAGCTGTAAAACTGTATACATATACATAACTGTGCTTTTTCCCTAGGACTCTGTATTTCATGATTTGACCCCTCATGATAGTGTTGTGTGGCCTGTAGGCAGGACTTAACCTGGTTAGCCCTCAAGATAAGTCATCATACTCTACACTACCTCAGCCCAACCAAACAACATCCACTTCTAAGCTTAGGACTGGCTACTACCTCGTGAAACTGGCACCCTTAACCCAGTGAACTGGGAAGTTGCATCCTCTTCGAGAATAGTTTCACGGCACTCACACACTATCTGAGATATGTGGTTGCACTCTATCTGTATTAGCAATGGTACCGTGCTCTATAAACTGCATCTGTCTGTAATCTTTCCACAGAGATATGATACTATACAAATACATATATATATATATATATATATATATATATATCTTTACTATTTTCATCATGTTTCTAAAATAAAAATAACACCATAATTTTGTACTATAAATACTGTGATATCTGAATAACTGTAACATCTTGATGCTACAACTGTATAATTTGTCTTTATAAACTGTCAGTATAAGCTATCTATATACTCTGAGTGTGATGTCATTTAGGAAAAACATGGCATTCTGTAAATACTATTCACACTGCTCTAAATAAACATCTGTATATAGTTATACATACATTTTCTATGTAATCATCTGACTAAAACTGTGAATATACATATATCTATCTGTATAATATCTGACTAAATCTATATATACTGTATAACTCAATATATTGGAAAACTGCATAAAACTCTATATAAGGTAATATGTACTCTGACCACACATACTTTAAAAATACATATTCTATAAAATTACATAATAACTAGTATACATGCATGTTCGTAAAATTTCTATCAATATATTCAAATCTCCTAACATAGCATATTTCCCTTACTTAGTTCCTGAAGAGCCCTCATTGAACTCTGGCCTTACACCCGCAGGGTTCTCCACTCAACACCCTGAAAATGACATCCCCCAAAACAAAACATCAGTATCTTCTTGCAGATAACATTTTTTATAACTGCAGGGAAAACATATTCTGAATAAACACTTTACCCTAAATTTGGGATGAATTCCAAACCGCTTCCACTAACGATCAACTCCAGCAGTTTGGTAGAAAACTTCGCCAGGAGCGTCGTGGTAGTCTCTTGTCTTCAATCCGGTGAGAAATAGGGCTAGGATCGAAGAGAGAAGGTGAGAGGTGCGTTTTAGAGAGAGAGAGAGAGAGAGAGTTTGCGTTGAATTTTTATAAAAAAATCCAAGTTTCAAGTATTTATAGGGCCAGATTCGTCGACGAGTCCTTAAGTAATTTCGTCGACGAATCCCTACCTCCTTGTCGATGAAATTCAGACTGCCCAAAAACCTCTTTTGGTATTTTCTCATCGACGAAGCGTGGCTTTGTTGATGAGGCCTACTTATGCGCTCGTCAATGAACTCCCTGTGTTCGTCGACGAGGCCCTGTGTAAAAATCTTCTGGGTTATTACATTCAAAGTGCAACATCATCGACGAACGCTCCTCCTTTTGTTTCTGTTTCCATTTCCCTCCCTCTTTATTATTTAAATACCATATTCCTCGGATCGTTATAGAAATTGCAAGGAACTCTAAATAGCTAGGTGGTTCGTCTGCAGGCCACGACAGCTCGATCGAGAAGTTTATTAAGATGAATCCTCTGACTTACTCAAGAGGAACTGATCCTATCGTCGTTGAAAACTGGGTGCATGAGATTGAAAAAGTATTTGCGGTACTACAGTGTACTGAGGAGCAGGGGGTTTTGTTCGCTACATATAAATTGATTGAGGATGTTGAGAGATGGTGGATGGCAGTGAAACTTCTGTAGCAGCAGAGGTCAGTGCCTATAGAGTTGTCTAGAGATTTAAGGAGATATTTTTTTATAGATATTTTCCAGCCTTATCTAGAAAAGCCAAAATTGAGGAGTTCCTGAATTTGAAGCAAGGACAACAGATAGTGCAGCAGTACGCGGCGAGGTTCATTGAGCTATCTTGCTTCGCCGCGTACATTATTCCAGATGAGACGAAGAAGGTACGACAGTTTAAAAGAGGTATGAGGAGAGAATTATATAAGTAAGTGTCGATACTGAAATTGCAAGATTTTGCCGAGCTGGTAGACAGGGCAACTATGGCAGAAGCTAGAGTGCGGTTGGAGGCTGAGGAGCAGAGATAGAAGAAGAGATCTACGCCTTCTGGTTCTCAGTAGGGGTTTAGTCGTGGTTCATGAAAAAGAGGTGGCTATTATAGGCATCGGAGGTAGGAGTCAGCGAATCGTGATTTTCAGGGTATGCAGCCTTTTTCAGTTTGCCCGACTTGTGGAACAAAACATTCGGGTGAGTGTTTTGATGGGCGAGGTATCTACTACCGTTGTAGGGAACCAGGATATATGATGAGACATTGTCAGGCTCAGATAAGAGTTGTTCTTGCTCCTAGACTTGCTCGAGGAGGCTACCAGGCACCACGTGGAGGCCAGTAGAGGAATATGACTCCAGCTAGAGTTTTTTCTTTGACGTTGAGCGATGCTGAGATAGCTAGCGACGTGGTGACAGGTATGGTTAGCATGCTTTCATTTAAATTTATTGTATTATTTGATTCAGGGCCACACACTCGTTCGTGTTTATGTGATGTATTAAATTGTGTGGGGCAGAAACATAGTTATTAGACACTGAACTATTAGTAACTACGCCAACTAGGTCAACAGTGAGGTGTAGTAGGGTGCTCTGTGGTTGTCTAGTCGATAGCCAGGGGAGAATTCTATCTGCTAATTTGATAGTGTTGGACATGCATGAGTTTGATGTCATATTCGACATGGATTCGCTAGCAGCTAACTTTGCTAGTATATATTGCCATTTAAGAGAAGTGATATTCATACCACCAGGAAAACCAGAATTCAAGTTTATAGGGTCGCGAGTGCAATCCTTGCCTCAGTTAGTTTCAGCTATTCAGGCGAGGAGACTGTTTTTGAGTGGTTGTCAGGGATTCATGGCCTTTGTGAACGAAATGTCAGGGAATGAATTGAAGCTCACTAGTACGCCAGTAGTAAAAGAGTTTACAGATATTTTTCCAGATGAGCTACCAGGCTTGCCACCTGATCATGAAGTAGATTTTCCTATTGATCTGCTTCCAGGTACAATGCCGATTTCTAAAGAACCTTACCAAATGGCGCCAATAAAGTTGGCAGAACTAAAGAATCAGTTATAAGATTTGCTTGATAAAGGTTTTATACGACTTAGTGAATCTCCGTGGGGAGCTCCAGTATTATTTGTGAATAAGAAAAACGGGTCCATGAGGATATGTATAGATTATAGGGAAATTAATAAGGTGAAAATCAAGAATAAGTATCCTTTACCTTGTATATATGATTTATTTGACCGTCTCTAGGGTACACGAATGTATTCTAAAATTGACCTCAGATTAGGCTACCATCAAGTGAAAGTAAGGGCAGAAGATGTATCGAAGACGACCTTTTGGACCAGATACGAGCATTATGAGTTTCTTTTCATGCCATTTGGTTAGACGAATGCTCCTGCAATATTTATGGATTTGATGAATAGAATCTTCCACCAATATTTAGATTAGTTTGTTGTTGTTTTTATTGATGATGTACTGGTTTATTTGAAGAGTTGTGAGGAACATGAGACACATTTGAGGCAGGTTTTACAGACGCTTAGGGGAAAGAAGTTGTATGCTAAGTTTAGAAAATGCAAATTCTGTCTCAAAAAGGTTGTGTTTTTGGGGCATGTCATCTCAAGGGATGGAATTTTTGTGGATCCTAGTAAAATTGATGCGGTAGTGAATTGAGTTAGACCGAGGAACGTCTAAGAGATCAGGAGTTTCTTGGGGGCTGGCTAGTTATTACCGTCGTTTGTTGAGGGATTATCAGCATTATCAGGGCCTCTAACACGACTGATTACGAAGAACGTTAGGTTTGAATGAGATGACTGCTATGAGTAGAACTTTCAAAAATTAAAACAAAGGCTTGTCATGGCACTAGTGTTGATCATCCCATCAGGGGGTGAGGGTTATGTTATCTACAGTGATGCATCCTTTAAGGGACTTGGTTGTGTATTGATGCAACAAGGGAGGGTGGTAGCGTATGCTTCAAGGAAGTTGAAAGAATATGAAAAGAACTACCCCACCCATTATCTTGAATTGGCTATAGTAGTATAGGTATTAAAGATTTGGAAGCATTACTTGTATGGCGAGCGATGTGAAATCATCTCCGACTATAAGAGTTTAAAGTACTTTTTCACCCAGAAAGAATTAAACATGAGGCAGAGAAGGTGGTTGAAGCTTATTAAAGATTTTGATTGTACTATCAGTTACCACCAAGGGAAAGCAAACGTGATAGCTGATGCATTGAGCAGGAACTCTGTGGGACCAGTGCTAGCAGTTGTGGAGATTTAGTGTCTGATCATGATGGATATGGAGAGACTCAACATAGAGTTGGTCGAGAATGATCCTCAAGCATATATTGTTAGTTTAGTGGTACAATATACTTTGTAGGAAAGAATTAAAGCTGCTCAGAAGGAGGATCTAGAATTAGCAGAAGTAATGGTCAGAGTACAGAGGGGTCAGGGAGAGGAATTTTGTATTACAGACGATGGAGCTTTGCGGTTCCATTCTCAATTGTGTGTTACTACTGATGCTAACATCAGCAAAACCATTCTAGAAGAGGCTCACAGATCTTTGTACACAATCCATCCCGGCAGCACGAAAATGTAGAGGGATTTGCGAGAGTCTTATTGGTGGAGTGGTATGAAGAAGGAGATTGATGAATATGTAGCACAGTATTTGACGTGCCAGCAGGTAAAAGCTGAGCACCAGAGGCCAACATGTCAGTTACAGCCACTTTTAATCCCATAGTGGAAATGGGATCATATATCTATAGATTTTGTTTCAGAGCTGCCGTCAGCATTGCATAGCTAGAATGCAATCTGGGTGATTGTGGATCATTTGACTAAGACCGCCCATTTCCTTCCTATCAAGATCAGCTACTCTCTTAAAAGACTGGCAGAGATTTATATTCAGCAGATAGTCCGTTTTCACAGGGTGCCAGTGTCTATTGTGTCAGATCAAGACCCATGTTTCACATCACATTTTTGGAAGAGCTTGTAAGAGGCTCTAGGGTCTCAATTATCTTTCAGCACGACGTTCCATCCCCAATCAGATGGATAGACTAAGAGAATGGTTAAGATATTAAAAGATATGCTTCGAGCATGTGTGCTGGATTTTGGGGGTAGATGGACTCAGTTCATGTCAGTGGTAGAGTTTGTGTATAATAACAGTTATCAGACCTGTAACACCCCGACCCCGAGGGGCTTGGGATATTAACTTTTTACTACTAATTTACAGCGGAAGCAAATAAACTCAATTTTTATTAAACCAGAGCACTAATATTCCATATTACAATCATTTATTTCAAAAAAAGGAAAATTACACAAACATAAATATCTGAAACCATACTAATATTTCTAATCAATCTTTATTTTTCTAATCCCCACCCGCATGCTTGCTAAGCCTGATTCCCGACATGTCTTTCAGAGTTATCTGAAATAAAATATGATTAGGATGAGACGACGCTCAGTAAGTAAATAAGATTATTATTAGTGTGTGGCCAAAATGAGTTTTTAAAGAATTTCGTAAAACAATAATGAATATTATAACTTCAAGACTACTTTTAGAATAAACATAAATTTAAAAATTTCTGTATAAAACTTTTGTCATCAATTTCAGCAGTAAATTTTTACAATCATATACTATAACTGCTAAATTAAACTTTTAACTGTAAAAATATTTAATGATAAACACACATATACTTTTCTTTATACGTTTTCCTTAGATCGTCATTTAAGCACCAAAATGAGCCTTTTCACGTAAACTTACACTTTTCCTTCAAATCATCAGTAACTTTGTACACGTAATTAAATGTATAAACATATATTAAAAAAAACCCACCCTTAGGCCTGTTTGCCGTAAGTCATGTTTACCCCCATGACTGGGTTGTGCGGTCCGAAGACTGGACTTAGCTGGCTGGCCGACCAAACTAAATCAACGTACGTAAACTTTAAGTGAGATTTTCCTTATTAAGTCCTGGACTTAAACCAGGTGTGCACTCAGGAGAAATCCACTAACATAAATAACCACTCTGTAAACAGTGTGGGTGCACTCTGATCCGTATAAACTTTAAGCTGCGGTACCGAGCATCTGTAACTTTGAACTTTCGTTGCCATAAGGGGTTTTAAAATCATCTTATTATAATTTATGCAATTTAAAAATAATATCGTGAAAATCTCATCTTTACTCATATTTTCATAAAAATGCAACGTACAAATAAACTCATGCCACACAATTTTTGTGTTAAATATATATATATAATTTTATTTTTGAATAGAAAGAAATACTGAAAATTTACCCGAGGGGATTGGAACATTTCTTAACCCAAAAATAGATGCAAGTATATTAAAGATAGAACTGGTATAATTAAATATGCGTAAAAATAAACTCATGGAAATTTTGTGGAACTAAGTAACATAATTAAAATTTACGTACAAAATAAACTCGGGTATGAATTTAAAATAAAAAGAAACTAACATAATCAAAATTTACTTACCTTCTTCTTTTACCGTGTGCTACGAACACAATAGTTATCTTTAAGAAATGAGATCGGAAAAAGTGGGTGATTGAGAATTTATTCAAAAATTCTCTCTCCACCACAAATTCTTTCACTCACTAATCCTTCTCTTCCTTGGAAAATTGTTGTGAAAAATAAAGGTTGAGAGCTCCCTATTTATAGGAAAATTTTGGGGAAGAAATAGAATTTATAAAAATGTGGGGAGATGGGTGAAATTATTTTTTTTTTTTAAATTAAAGAATGGGCAAGGGATGGGCAAGGTATGGGTTGAGTATGGGATGGGGATGGAGGCCATGTGGGAGTGCTTGCCACCATTCCCATTAAATAAATTCTTAATTAATTACTTACCTAATTAATTAATCAATTAGTTAATTAATTATTTTATTATTTTATTATTTTTCGTTTTTTTTTTCTTGGGTTATTACATCCTCCCCTCCTTATAAAAATTTCGTCCTCGAAATTTACAAAGGTTTAAATGAGTACCTTGTATAATGTTGTGCTTTTACCCGATCCTGCTATCGTCGAAAAGATGTGGGTATTTCTGGCGTATTTCTGCTTCTAGCTCCCATGATGCTTCTTCAATGTCGTGGTTGTGCCAGAGCACTTTTACCAGTGAAATCTTCTTTGTGCGCAACTCCTGATCCTTCTTGTCTAAAATCTGGATTGGTACTTCTTCATATGATAGAGTGTCACTAACTTCTAACAACTCATAACTTATCACATGAGAAGGGTCTGGGACGTATTTCTTTAACATTGAGACATGAAATACATCATGAATTCTCGATAGTGCAGGAGGTAAGGCAATTTTGTAAGCGACTGGACTAATCTTCTCCAATACCTCGAATGGTCCAATATACCTGGGGCTTAGTTTGCCCTTCTTCCCAAACCTCATGATTCTTTTCATTGGAGCTACTTTTAAAAATATTTTATCCCCCACCTCAAACTCCAACTCACGTCGACGGGTATTCGCATAGCTCCTTTGCCGACTTTGAGCGGTTTTTATTTTGTCTCGGATGAGCTTAATTTTCTCAGAGGTTCTTTGTATAATCTCGGGACCTAAAATTTGTCGTTCGCCAACCTCATCCCAATATAATGGGGATCGACACCTTCGGCCATATAACGCTTCATACGGTGCCATCTCTATGCTGGACTGATAACTGTTGTTATAGGCGAACTCAACTAACGGTAGATACTGAATCCAACTTCCTTTGAAATCCAGTACACAAGCTCTTAACATATCCTCCAATATCTGAATGGTTCTCTCTGACTGTCCATCAGTTTGAGGATGAAATGCTGTGCTGAAGGTAAGTTGTGATCCCAAGGCTCTTTGCAAACTCTTCCAAAATTGTGATGTGAATCGTGGATCTCGATCTGATACGATAGAAACGGGCACGCCATGTAGTCTATCTCTTGAACATATAATTCTGCAAGCTTGGTCATAGAGTAGTTAACTTTGATTGGAATAAAGTGAGCGGTCTTTGTTAGACGATCAACAACCACCCAGATGGCGTTCTGTCCATGGAGTGCTGGAGGTAGCCCAGTTACAAAATCCATGGAGATGTGCTCCCATTTCCATTCAGGAATGTGGAGTGGTTGCAGTGGTCCTGCTGGTCTCTGGTGCTCAGCCTTTACTTGCTGACAAGTAAGACACTGTTCCACAAATTGTGCAATCTCCCTCTTCATGTTATTCCACCAAAAAGACTCTCTCAAGTCCCTATACATCTTCGTGCTTCCCGGATGCACTGTATAAAGAGATCGATGAGCTTCTTCCAAGATTGTTCTTTTGATATCTTTGTCATTGGGCACACACAATCTAGTTTGGAATCTCAAAACTCCATCGTCAGAGATGTTAAAGTCTCCCTTCAGTCCACTCTGTACCTTACCCATAATCTTTACTAGCTCTGCATCTTCCATCTGTGTAGCCTTAATCTTTTCTTGTAAGGTCTGTTGGATTACCAGATTAGCAATAAGAGCTTGATGATTTCCTTCTACTATTTCCATACCAAATCTTTCCAGGTCCATCATAATTTGATGTTGTGTCACCATTGCCGAGACTGACGCATTCATTGACTTTCGACTTAATGCATCTGTTACCACGTTGGCTTTTCCTGGGTGATAGTTGATGGCGCAATCATAATCTTTGATTAATTCTAACCATCTTCTCTGTCTCATGTTTAATTCCTTTTGTGTGAAAAAGTATTTGAGACTTTTATGGTCTGTGAAAATCTCACACCTTTCACCATAGAGATAGTGTCTCCAGATCTTTAATGCAAATACCACAGCTGCTAGCTCCAAATCGTGTGTGGGATAATTCTTCTCGTAGTCCTTGAGTTGTCGAGAAGCATATGCAATGACCTTCCCCTGTTGCATTAATACACACCCGAGCCCTTTCCGAGATGCATCACTGTAGATCACAAAACCATCTTCTCCTGATGGAATTGTCAGCACCGGGGGCAGTGATGAGTCGTTGCTTTAATTCTTGAAAGCTTTGCTCACATTCATCAGTCCATTCATACTTCACATTCTTTCTTGTCAATCTCGTCAGAGGTCCAGATATTTTAGAAAACCCTTCCACAAATCGACGATAATATCCTGCCAGACCTAAGAAACTCCTGATCTCATGAACATTCTTTGGTCTCGCCCAATCCACTACTGCCTCTATTTTACTTGGGTCCACAGAAATACCATCCTTAGATATCACGTGCCCTAAGAATGCAACTCTTTCTAGCCAGAACTCACATTTCGTAAGTTTGGCATAGAGTTTCTTTTCTCTTAGTATTTTGAGTACTAGCCTCAAATGGTTCTCATGTTCCTGGGGGCTTTTTGAATAAATCAAAATATCATCAATGAAGACCACCACAAATTGATCTAGATATTCATGAAAAACCCTATTCATAAGGTCCATAAAAGCAGCAGGAGCATTGGTCAGTCCAAATGGCATGACTAAGAATTCATAGTGACCATATCTCGTTCGGAATGCGGTCTTTGGAACATCTTCTGATTTGATTTTCACTTGATGGTACCCTGATCGGAGGTCAATTTTAGAGAAGACTTGTGTTCCTTGGAGTTGATCAAACAAGTCATCTATGCGAGGTATTGGGTACTTGTTCTTAATGGTCACTTTATTTATTTCCCGATAATCAATACACATTCTCATCGATCCATCTTTCTTTTTAACAAACAGTACTGGTGCTCCCCATGGTGACACGCTGGGTCTGATGAATCCTTTGTCCAGCAACTCTTGTAATTGTTCCTTTAGTTCTTTCAATTCTACTGGTGCCATTCTGTATGGAGCTTTAGATATCGGTGTCGTCCCTGGTAGTAGGTCGATAACAAACTCGATTTCGCGATCAGGAGGTAGCCCAGGTAAATCCTCAGGGAATACATCCGAGAATTCCCTTACTATTGGGATATCCTCGAGCTTCAATTCTTCCTTTGGTGCCTCCACCACGCATGCTAGGTACCCTTGACATCCATTCAAGAGTAATCTCTTTGCCTGGATTGCCGACAATATTTGTGGTGAAGGGTATACACGAGTTCCATTGAACTTGTATTCTTGTTCTCCAGGAGGTCTAAACACCACCTCCTTATTATAGCAATTTATACTAGCATAACTAGAAGTTAGCCAGTCCATCCCAAGAATTACGTCAAACCCGTGCATATTAAATACTACCAAGTTAGCCGGTAGTATTCTTTCCTCAATACAAATTGGATAGCCTTTAAGTATTTTTTTACATACTACCGACGTTCCCATTGGTGTACCCACAGATAACTCAGTCTCTAATGGCTGAGTCTCTACCCCGCATATTTTAACATAAGCTGTAGATATAAAGGAGTGTGTGGCTCCAGAATCAAATAATACTACTGCTTTCTTGGAGAATATGGGAATAATACCTGTCACCACATCACTAGTATTTTCAGCATCTCCTGGAGTGAGGGCATAGACACGTGCCTGAGTGGTGTTCTGTTGATTGTTGCTTCGAGGTGCCTGGTTGCCTCCTCTTTGTTGATTTTGTGGGCATTCTCGTTGCATGTGACCAGGTTCACCGCACCGATAACATACCCCTAGTCCGGCTCGACACTCTCCCCCATGTAATTTTTTGCATTTTGGACAAGGGGTGCCTTGTGCATTGTTTGGGTTTCTCGCTGTTTGGCCTCGCCCCACATTGCTTGCTGCTACTGTTGCTGTTGTTGTTGTTGCTCCTTTTCCAAGGTCCTTGATTTCTACCAGGGTGAGACCCTTGTGGCATGGGCCTCTTTCTCTGCTCGGATATCTCCGCACTCCTTTGTAGACTTTCTTCTGCCTTCGTTGCTTTGTTCACCAATTGGGAGAAGTCTTCGAGCTCGAATACTGTTACCATCTCATAAATCCTTGAGGTCAATCCTTCTTCAAATTTTCGAGCTTTCTTTGATTCGTCTGGAACCAAATAAGATGCAAAACGAGATAATTCAATGAACTTTGCTGCGTATTGTTGTACATTCATATTTCCTTGTTTCAACTCCAAAAATTCCCTGGCTTTAGCATCTCTGGTGGTTTTGGGGAAAAATCGTTCAAAGAAGACTTCCTTAAAACGCTCCCACGTAAGGACGGTTGGATTTGGTCCTTCCTCCAAGAGTAACTTTTTCGAGTTCCACCAACGTTTGGCTTCACCAATCATTTTATAGGCTGCATATAGCACCTTCTGTTCGTCCGTACAATGAAGGACTCGTAGTATTTCTTCCATTGCTTGCATCCAATCTTCTGCAGCAATTGGATCGGCTTTTCCCTCAAAGGTCGGAGGGTGCATTCGATTGAACTGTTCAACCGTACAACCTCCATGGGTTGGTGTATCATTCCGATCCTTGGAGTTCCGCAGAAGTTCCTTCATGACTTGTGCCACGTCACGCAACACTGTAGTAGCATTGATGTCTTCTCCATTGCGAGTACTCGTATTATTCTCGTTTCCTTCAACACTTACGTTGTTGTTCCTTGGGTCCATTCTGAGGGAAAGGACTAGAGTTATTTTAAAATCATAACCTCATTTTTTAAAATTTTATCAAATTTATAGGCAAAAGAAAAACATCCTAATTTACCCGTTCTTACCCACATCATGGTTATGCCTATGCTCTGGTAAAATTATTTCTTAAAGTCTACAGAACCTATAACCTATTGCTCTGATACCAAATGTAACACCCCGACCCCGAGGGGCCTGGGATATTAACTTTTTACTACTAATTTACAGCGGAAGCAAATAAACTCAATTTTTATTAAACCAGAGCACTAATATTCCATATTACAATCATTTTTTCAAAAAAAGGAAAATTACACAAACATAAATATCTGAAACGATACTAATATTTCTAATCAATCTTTATTTTTCTAATCCCCACCCGCATGCTTGCTAAGCCTGATTCCCGACATGTCCTTCAGAGTTATCTGAAATAAAATATGATTAGGATGAGACGACGCTCAGTAAGTAAATAAGATTATTATTAGTGTGTGGCCAAAATGAGTTTTTAAAGAATTTCGTAAAACAATAATGAATATTATAACTTCAAGACTACTTTTAGAATAAACATAAATTTAAAAATTTCTGTATAAAACTTTTGTCATCAATTTCAGCAGTAAATTTTTACAATCATATACTATAACTGCTAAATTAAACTTTTAACTGTAAAAATATTTAATGATAAACACACATATACTTTTCTTTATACGTTTTCCTTAGATCGTCATTTAAGCACCAAAATGAGCCTTTTCACGTAAACTTACACTTTTCCTTCAAATCATCAGTAACTTTGTACACGTAATTAAATGTATAAACATATATTAAAAAAAAACCCACCCTTAGGCCTGTTTGCCGTAAGTCATGTTTACCCCCATGACTGGATTGTGCGGTCCGAAGACTGGACTTAGCTGGCTGGCCGACCAAACTAAATCAACGTACGTAAACTTTAAGTGAGATTTTCCTTATTAAGTCCTGGACTTAAACCAGGTGTGCACTCAGGAGAAATCCACTAACATAAATAACCACTCTGTAAACAGTGTGGGTGCACTCTGATCCGTATAAACTTTAAGCTGCGGTACCGAGCATCTGTAACTTTGAACTTTCGTTGCCATAAGGGGTTTTAAAATCATCTTATTATAATTTATGCAATTTAAAAATAATATCGTGAAAATCTCATCTTTACTCATATTTTCATAAAAATGCAACGTACAAATAAACTCATGCCACACAATTTTTGTGTTAAATATATATATATAATTTTATTTTTGAATAGAAAGAAATACTGAAAATTTACCCGAGGGGATTGGAACATTTCTTAACCCAAAAATAGATGCAAGTATATTAAAGATAGAACTGGTATAATTAAATATGCGTAAAAATAAACTCATGGAAATTTTGTGGAACTAAGTAACATAATTAAAATTTACGTACAAAATAAACTCGGGTATGAATTTAAAATAAAAAGAAACTAACATAATCAAAATTTACTTACCTTCTTCTTTTACCGTGTGCTACGAACACAATAGTTATCTTTAAGAAATGAGATCGGAAAAAGTGGGTGATTGAGAATTTATTCAAAAATTCTCTCTCCACCACAAATTCTTTCACTCACTAATCCTTCTCTTCCTTGGAAAATTGTTGTGAAAAATGAAGGTTGAGAGCTCCCTATTTATAGGAAAATTTTGGGGAAGAAATAGAATTTATAAAAATGTGGGGAGATGGGTGAAATTATTTTTTTTTTTTTAAATTAAAGAATGGGCAAGGGATGGGCAAGGTATGGGTTGAGTATGGGATGGGGATGGAGGCCATGTGGGAGTGCTTGCCACCATTCCCATTAAATAAATTCTTAATTAATTACTTACCTAATTAATTAATCAATTAGTTAATTAATTATTTTATTATTTTATTATTTTTCGTTTTTTTTTTCTTGGGTTATTACAAGACCAGTATTGGCATAACACCATTTGAGGCACTTTATGGCAGGAGATGTCGATCGCCTTTATATTGGTACGAGATGGGTAAGTAGCGAGTTGTGGGACCAGAGTTAGTGCAGTAAGTGTATGATAAGGTTCGGCTCATCAGAGATAGAATCAGTGCAACTCAGAGCCAACAAAAAAGTTACACCAATAACTGCTGTAGAAAATTGGCCCGTTGCATAGGCGGGTCACATCACAATGCATATATATATATATAATTTTTTTTTTTGTTTCTTTTTTTCATTTTTTTTTGTTCTCTGTTCACTGCCAAATTGGACCTTTTTACAGCTTTTTTCTCACAAAACTCAAAATACAAAAGTTGTAGATAATGCTTTCTGCTTTCTCTAGAAATTTGAATCGTCTCAATCAAAGCTCAAACGCAAAATTTATGCACAAAATACGAACAAGTGTCGGTTTTGGTTCTTGGGAATTTTCTTGCAATAAAAAATTACCAAAAATTCATAAATTGCACAATAAAACTCAAAAATGATAATTTTGGCACTTTATTAAAATATTGGACGTAATTGAACATTTAATTAGAAATATAAGCCGTAAAGACCAGATGCCCAATTACGCAGTTTTGGCGCGTAATCATCATCTTATGGTGAACTACAAAATGATCTATTCAAAGTACATAAGATGCTCATCAAAGTAAATAAACAAAATAATTCATTGAAAAATAAGAATGAAGGATTAATGAAAGAGTTAGAATCTTTTAAGAATGCTGAAAGGGAAAAGGATTCAAGGTTCAAGAAAATTGAAAATAAGTATGATGTTGCAATGAAAGAATTAGAATGCAAGAATGAAAAAATGATAGAAGACCTTCGATCTTTATCCTCTATGGTATATGAGAAAGATATATATACTTCTGAATTAGAGGATAAAGTAAGAAAATTATCTCTAGAATTAGAGAAACCACTAAAGAAAGTTGATGGCAAGAAAGACATAGAGATAAATGATCTCAAAAGGAAAAACAAACTTTGACAAAATGGTAGGCTCCCAAAAAATGTCTCTAAACAAAGAAGACATTGGATTTAATGGAATTGAAAATGAAAAGAAAATGAATCTTTACTTGGGTTATTTCTCAAAAGCCTCCAAAAATAATGCTACCACATCTAGTAAAGTCTACACTAATATAATATGCTATCAATGTAAGAAAAAAGGAGCATATAAAGTTTGAATGTCCATTTAAGAGAAAAGGAGTGAAAACTAAACAAATATGGAAAGTTAAAGAAACATCCTTTATCAAACCAATCGGACCCAAGAAAGCATGGGTACCAAGATGAAAGACTAGTTCATAAATGAAAAACTCCATGGATTAAGTCATTCCCCTTTAAAAATTGAGAAAGTAACTTAATTCATGATCAACAAATGAGTTTAAGAGCTTATTCAAAAATGGCATTGTTGGCAAAATCATAGGATGATTTTTTTTACAAAACTTAACTTAAGAAAATATCAAATTGAGCTTATTACATAAGTACTTCAAGTTGATTCAATTATGATTTTTTTAAGCTCACTAGGCAAAGAGACTTAGAGACCTTAGTTTTAATTCTTGAAACTTATTTTTCAAAGAAGAACAAATTGAGATTTTAAGTCTAAATGAGTAAAGAAGAGAGAATTCAAAAACATATTGAAATAAGGAAAACCTTGTTGACAGGCGACTGCATAATTTTTTTTTAAAGATATTTGAGAATGAAATGCTATATGCTCCATGCTTATATGCCTATATGATATGCTATATGCTACATGCTTACATTCCTATGCTACATGATATGCTTGACTTATATTGAAATTTTATGGTTCACTATGTTGAAAATTTGAGCATGAGATTATTGAGCAACAAGATGAATTTTGATATGAGATTATTTCTTGATCATGCATGCTATTGATGAATTACATGGATAGACTTATTGCTTTTTAATATTGATATCCATGAGCTATGGGAAGATATAATGGTTATATTGGTATTCATGAGTTGTGTATAATGTGATAATGACTTTGGTATCTATAAAGTCTTTGGTATCCACGAATGTTTTTGGTATCACATTTTAAAAATTTTAATTGGTATCACAATTTTACAAAGCTCACTTGGTATCACAATCTAAAAGTTAAATTTGTCTTCTAAGCATAACAAGTATGATTATATCTATGAGCATAGTATGACATTGATGATATTAGCATGATATTGATATTTGATACATGATGTGAATCAATGTTTTGAAATATAGGATGATGAAAGCAAAATTGATAACAAAACTAAATGTATTGAATTTAGGGGGAGTGTTATGTCATATTGCTTATATTATAATTGTTTCCCTATTAATCAATTCAGAGAATTTTAAATTGGTATCATGAATTAAATTTTCAATTGGTATCATGAATTTTAAATAGATATCATAAATTTAATTTTAAATCGGTATCATAAAATCAACAATTGAAATCTTGAATATTGTCTAAAGGAAAAAATTTGTTAGTAATGAAGTTACAACTCTTATACTTGAATGTTATAACACACTACACATGCTATATTGAAAAACTATAAATTGAGTGTGTTCACATATTTGATACGCATGTTTGATGATATGCTCAACATATGATTTTACTTGAACTTAATCATTTTTTTTTTTTTTTGACGGATGTCAAAAGGGGGAGAAGTTTTAAAGCAAAAATTGAGCATAGTATTGCAAATTGCAAAAACTGAGCATGAACATAATATATCAAAAGGAAGAGAAGTACTTGATGTTGATTGATAAACTTGAACTTGAATAAAGTGATGAGCATGATTATAAAAGAGTTTTGGAAATTGATAGTGATTTTGCAAATCTTGTTAAGATGATGCTTATTGAATAGGGGAGTCCTTTTAAGGCTCATTCCAATTTTTATTTCTTCTTTGTCATCATCAAAAAAAGGGGAGATTGTTGGCCTTATAAGGCTTAACATCTTATTTTGATGCTAACAAACAAGTGGATCTTAACATGCTATGTTAAGTGATGTATTTTCAGGACTAAATGAAGAATGCAAGGCTAAAGAGTTCATGAGAGCTTATACATCATATAAGGATCATTATATCAAGCTTGAAGTATGGATTTAAAGTTTAAAGCTTGAAGATCATGAGAGCATTGATATTAAAAAAAATAGCTTCAAAGAATGAAAACCCAAGTGATCAACATGGAAAGTTCAAAAAAATATGAAGTAAGCATAAAGATCTCAAGGAATTCAAGGATTGAAAATTTGAAAGAGTCTAGGAAATTTCATGTAAGTACTTCAAAGAATTTCAATATGGATGCATGAAACTCTTAGGTTAATGTCTTGGACCTAGATACCTTTGAACATACTTGTAAAATATTTTTATAAGGTCAAAAATTGTTTTAAAAAGGTTAGAATTAGTTTTGGAATGAAAAGCACCAAAATGAGGATTTCTCAAATGCTGTTCATTTTTCTACATCTGCATTTATGTGCATTTTTCTCCATCAAAAAGTCTTTATTTTAAAATGTGTTCAACATGAAAGTTTTAGGATTTTCTCTTAAATTTCATTTCACACCAAGATCTTCAAATTTGGAGTTATAAAGAAAAATTTATTACCAAAATACTAAAGGGTACTCGAAGTTAACAGCTTGATAGACGACTGTCAAGAACTGGACAGTCGACTGCTAGTGCAAAATGAGGTGTCTGCTCATGTTTGGACAGACGACTACTACCTTTCTACCCCTTTGTTTTAACTGGACAGACGACTGCCCAAAATGGATAGTCATCTACCACGTAGCTGTTTTGAATTTTCTCATAACGGTCAAATTTTTAAATGAGGTTGTTTGGGGCTCAAAACTTATGGAAACTTGGGGAATATTTCAAGCCACTTGGGGACCATGTTACATACCTTTTAAAATCTATAAATAAGCCTCAAAGATCATTAAATCAACATAACCAAGAATTCAAATTCTGAAAAAAATTCAAAGTCTTTCTTAAATTGCTCTCAAATTCTCAAGGCTCTCTCTTGCTCTCAATTTGCACGAATTCAACTGAGATTTTTTTGATCTTCTTCCACCGGAATCGTACTACAAATTTTAAATCTTTCAATCATTGAAAGAATTAACTGGTGATATACTTCATTGAGCTTCAAGTTATATTCCATGTTGTGATTTACTTTGAAGTATATTAGTTGTGCTGTAATTGCTGTACTAAACAGCTCTTTGAGGAGCAAGTTCTTTGTACGCATTTATTTGATTTGTATCTTGTAGATTGACTATTCCAAGGGTTGTTTGGATCGTTGGTTAAGCAAGGGGCTATTGCTTAAAGAGGCGGGCTCTAGCCTAATTAAGGAGTGACCAGATGAGGGGATATCATTTGGAGAAGACGGGTTTTAGCCTTACCCAAGTAGTGTTGTAAAGGTTTGTTCCGCCCATTAAAGGAACAGATTTAGTAATCCTTTGGTGGTTCGCCAAAGGCGAGGACGTTGGCTGGGTATAAGCCGAACCTCGTAAAAATCTCCGTCTCACTCTCTCTTTCCCTACTCTTTATTTTCAGTACATATTTAAATTGTATGGACGGTTTAAATTGAAAATCAAATATACTACGCATATTTGGAAATCAAGTAAACTTAAAATTTAATTTTGCTTTGGATTGCGGAAACCGAAAGGGAGTATGTTAGTTAAACCATATCTTGCGAAAACCATACGGGAGTACGTTTCTTGGTTAAACACTCAAAGATAAATTAACTGAAAGTTTATTTGATTTTTGAATATTTGGAAAGAATGATTGAATGTTGTATTGAACATCATATTAAGCAAATCCATATATACAGGGCTTGATTCAAATTTATATCTAGGGCTGACAACAAAAGCTTTATTGTATTTGTGAAAGGATTGTTGAATGTTAAATTACATTCTTCACAAGGTTTTCAAATTCATAACCATAGAGCTTATATAAACAAACAAACTATCTCAAAATCTTATATTACCAAAGTGTTAAATACTTTATATCTTGGTTTGGTTGTTTGTTATTTAACATATACTTGGCAAATAAATTGATTGTTTGGTTTGAAGATTGTGTTTAATTGATTGGTTGTTTAATTGTGTTATTGATTGGAAAAAAAAACTAAGTTCTTGATTAATTAATGAATTAAACAAACAAGTCAAAAATTGGTTAAATGAAATAAAAGAAGTTTAAGGTATCGTAAAAGGAATTAAAAAAAATTTTTAGAATCCAATTCACTCCCCTCTTGGGAAACTATTCCTAATTTCAATGTGTATGTGTATAGGGCATCCGTGTACCCCACGAAGTCAGACCCTCTTATTGTATTGTATCATGTATGTTTGAATTGATACAGAGACAGGTTAGGTTATATTCACACCTGGACCCACCTACGGGTTTGGGGCGTGACACACTTTCTCCTTATTTATTCATTATAATGGAGGAGGTTTTGACAAGGTTGCTTACGAAAAACTATGAGACATGTTGTATTGGAAAAATGGTGGGAAAATGTTTATTAGAAATTTGGTTTACACTCTGGAGATGTATGAGAAGTGGACAGGTCAAAAAATCAGTAAGACAAAGTCTGTGTTATTCCTTTCAAAATACATTACTCATGCTCGAAAACGCAGGTTATTGAGAATCACAGGTTTCATAGAAGGTAAATTCCTAGTTACGTATTTGGGTGCACCTTTGGTTTCTGGAAAATTGTCTTCTAGGATCATGGAGCCTCTTGTGAAGAAGATTAGGAAGAAAACTGTCGGGTGGAAATTTAAGTTTCTCTCGCAAGGTGGAAGATTGATTTTATTAAGACATGTGTTGTCTAGCATGCCAATACATTTGATGTCGGTTATTAATTTTTCACTGGTCACATTCTCTTGCATCAACTCTTTTCTAACTAATTTTTTTATAGGGAGAGGTGAAAGGTAAAAGGAAGATTCATTAGCGTTCTTGTGAGAAAATTTGTAAACCCACCTCGGAAGGGGGTATGGACTTCAAAGATCTTAAAGAAGTCTAAAAATCGCTTCTCATGAAATTGGCCTTCAGATTGGTCACTTCTAACAATCTATGGTCAAGTTTTTTTAGGGTTAAATATTACAAAAATGATCATTTATTAATAGGGAAAGGAAAACCAAATGACTTTCGGTTCTGGAAATTAGTGATGACCACCATTCTGGAAGTTATGTATAATGTTAAAATTTTGGTGAGAGGTGGGAACTCTTCTTTTTGGTTTAATTGGTGGTTTACATCAGGCCTGTTAGCGGTGCACATTGAGGATATTTCGAACAAGAATCTGTGTATTAAGGACTGCTAGTTGAATAACAACTGGAACTTTGATTTATTAATGGAATTGGTTGGGGCCGACAAAACAATGGAAATCTTGCATAATGTGCCAGCTGGTAAAAGGGCTCAGGGTATATTCATCATAAAGCCTGCCCCTGATAGCAAGTTCTCTACAAAAACGGCATGGGAGGCAGTGAGGAGAAGAAGTGATAATTTTGAGTGGAATGACTGATTTTGACATTCTCTATTGCCTAGAAGAATCTTAATGTGTTTATGGAAAGTCTAATTTAGATGTTTGGTAGTAGATGATAGAATTCAGGTTAAAGGAATATCGATGGCTTCGGCTTGTGATTGCTGTGTGTAGAGAAGTTAGGAAAATATTGATCACATTCTTTCTTTAGGTGAGGTGGTTTCAGAGGTTTGATGTCGGGGTAGTATGGTGTTGTGGATTCCTTTCCAACGATTCCTTCCCTGTAAAAAAAGAATTGCAAACTGGTTCCACTATGCTCGAAAATCATCTATTAAAGGTATTTTAATCGGTTTGATTCCTTGTTTGATTACGTGATGCCTCTGGAATTGAAGATGCAAAACGATAATGGAAGGAGTTTATCAAAGCACGGATCAGACGTGGAGAAGTGTTTAATACTGGGTTAGTTCTTTAGTTGAGAGCTCTAATTCTTTTCGAAAATTGAAGATATGAGACATTATGATTTTAAAAGAGTTTCAAATTCAACATTAGGGAGTTTGCACCAGACCTGAAAAAATTATTTCGTGGGTTAAACCCATCAAGGTAGATAAAACTTAATTGTGATGGAAGCTGTAGGGGCAATTTAGGTACTTTAGGAGGTGGAGGAATTATTCAGGACTGCCATGGCATGATGAAAGCAGTTTTTTCAAGTTATTTTGGCACTGGTATGAATAATAGTGTGGAATTAAAAGCAATTCTGGAAAGAATTCGTTTATACAAATAATTTCATTATTTTAATGTCATTATTGAAAGTGACTCGCGAATTGTTATTGATTGATTTCGAAAAGGTAAATGTACCTTATGATATGTTTGAGATTTTTGCGAAGACCTCGTGGCGAAATTAGAATGAGTAAACTTCATAGTGATCTATCACTATAGGGAAGACAATAGTACGGCTGATTTTCTCGCTAGAGAAAGAGAAATGGGAAACGATGTCATTTACGAAAAACATCTTTTATCACTCTCTCTGAGATGTATCTTTTGGATAGATAGGTTGGATCTCACTTCCTTTCGTTATTAGTTCATCCTTTTGATTTCTGTTTGGTTGGTTTAGATCTTATGATTAAAAGTGATTACTTGTGGAATCACTTGATCCAATTTGCCTAGAAGACTAGAACTAATAATACTAGCAGGGATGCTGTTCAATTAAACTGCATTTGAACTGTAATACTGAAAATTTACCATTTCATATTTAAATGACTTTGAACTACTTTATATATGTCGAATCCATTCCCTGGGAAGGCTAATCATGAAAGTCACAAAGAAAAAATTCACAGCGAATGAACTTTTAAACTGGTGAAATCACTCGAGCAAGAAAGTGAAGCCCACCCATGATTCAAAAGCGCTTACATTACATAATACATATCCTGTCCTCTGATGAAAGCAAAGGGGGTCCCCATCACTTTTCAGGTTAAGCTGGGGAAATTTGATGGTGACAAATGAGCTAAAGCCATTTATTTATGTACTCAGTTGGGTCCCTCGACCTGGATCAGAATAGGCACGAAGAAGCTGAAAGAAAAGATGCTTAATACTGCTCCCCCACTATGGGAATTGGGAGGATGGAGACCCCAAAAGCATACAAGATCGATATTTTCAGTCAAACAAAACAAGCCTACAAATCCCAAACATGTTTCTCCATGGGGGGAGCAAAGCAGAAACGAGAATCAAGAAAAGCGCAAGACAGAAAACTTCCTGCGACCCTACACTATTCATCAGCAATCCACCAGCAGAACACAATTAAGCATTTCCTCCAGCACAAAACCAAGGAGGAAGAGACTAGAGAGGCACTGACGCACACCTAATTGTACTCTTTTGTCCATGGCTTGAAAATACGTCCGGACTTCATCCAGCTGCACAAACAAAACCAAGTTTTTATAAAAAAAAAAAAGAGAGAGAACATAAATAGTTAGAGCACCCAAAACAATCAATATCCAGAAGTCTTTGATCTGAGACGTTTCGATTACCAGTGTGGACTCTGGAATTGGAGGCAAGGAAGTCTTGTGAGGACATTGGAAGGGAAATGGACAGCTGGGTTGTGGAGAATGACGCGTGGGTGGAGGGGTCCTCCTCAAGATCAAGCCAGGAGTCTCTGTTCTTCAGCGGCCAGTCTGTGAAGAAGTGGTACTGTTGCGGCTTCTGGGCTTCTCTTTCTCTTTCCCCATCTCCCTTCGTTGGTTTCGCTGATTTGAAATCCGTACCCATAACAAAACAATGCTGCTCTTGCTGCTGCTCCTGCTGCTGTTTGGAGTCATCAGTGAGGCTTTGGTACTCTAACTTGGAGTAGCCCTTAGAGGAACTCATTGTCAATGGCGTGTAGTATGCATCATTTAGGCTTTTCACATTTCCCGAGGCTTCTGGGAAGAAGGCTCTCTCATCCGCGCCCTCCCTCATTCCCTGAAAATACCTGTTTGAAAGAAAAACAATTGTGCGTTTGGAGTTTTTAGACTATCGCAGGAATGGAGAACTGAAATATGCGAACCATAATTGTTTTTTTTCTTAACAAACCTGTAATCCTTATCAGCTGCCTGGGAGTAGGGCCCGGAGTCAAAAAACAGGTTGTGGGTAGTATTAGATTGAGGTGATGGATAAGTGCATGGGGTTGTAGAAGATGATGAATGAGGATACAGAAATGGGTAAAGATCTGGCGGGTTTTGGTAATTAGGGTGGTGATGGAAATGTTGGGTTTCTGCAGAAGCCATTGATGATGAAGAAAGTGAGGAGAGAGAATAAGGAGGCGGGTTAGGGTTGGGAGTGGGCGTGGGGGTGGAAGAGCAGATGTTACTGTTGAATGATGAGATGGATATTGATAAAGGGTTATTGGTTGTTGACATAACTTCTACAGGCTTTCTTGAGCGATTTTTGCCCCTGTGCATGTGCCTCTCGCAGTACTTTGAGTCTGGGAATGCTTCCTTGGAGCACCTCCATTTCTTCCCATCTGTTCTTCTGCACCTCCCTGGCTCTGGGTCTGTTTTCCTGCCGAAACCCATCTGAAAACAGCCCCACCCAACTGATGCAAACCAGAGTACACCATTAACCATTCCAGTCATTTGACCCAAATTTGTTAGCCCCAAAAAATACCAAAAAAGCAAAACAAAAAAGAACTGAACTATTTATGAAGCCGTAGAAACTAGGAAGGCATGAATATTATGTATATAAGCTTGCTTGAGTGCTTACTGGGTTGGTGAGGGAATAGCCTGGAAGACATTGAAGAGTCCAAAGTTAGGCTTCTCTTGGAAGGGTAGATGAGATCAGGGGGGACGGGAGCTCCTGACTCCATGTATTTGAAGATGAGAGCCTGGTGTTCGAGCTCTTGCCACTGAGCTGCTGTGAAAGGGGACCTATTCCTTGCGTTCATCATACTTGTGGAAGAGCAAGAGATGCTCCACAGAAAGACCAAGAAGAAGAAGAAGAAGACTAGGGGGGGGGGGATAGAATTAGAAGAACAAATTCTTAAAAGATTTTCAGAGAGAGAGAGAGTGGGAGAGGATTTGCTGTTGTTACTGTTGGGATGGAAGCTTTGAAGGGCGTATTTGCAGAATTGCAGGGCCCTTTGGCTGCAGAATCTTGGGTCAGTGCGTGGATAAAACTAATGGCTCTGATGATAACACTGCCACCCAGCTCCCCCTCTCTCCCCTGACTCTGCTCTTATTATGACTGGACCTCTGTCGCTTCTGCGTCTGCTCTGCTCTGCTCTGCTGCCCCTGCTGTCTCTGCCATGCATCTTTACGGAAATTCATAAACAAATGTACAGGCGAGAGAGGGAGAGAGGGAGAGATGTCTTCGGTCCACCCTCGGCTTTGCTGCTTCCACATCATATTAGAAGCCATATTACCGCAGACAGTAATAAAACCTTTTGTGTTACATTAGAATCAGGGTTAGGATTGGGATTCTGAAACTTGAGAGAGAGAGAGGTGTCGTATCTCAAGTTCAATTGTCACACACCCACGCACAAAAAGATATCTGCTGGCTTGTACGGATGGATGCTTTTCTCTATTACTTTTTTTCCGCTTTGTCCACCAGAAGCCCTCCCCCTCCTTGCATTGCCACTGGATTCTGCATTCCAAATTTCGAGGGGGAAAGTTGGGGGATCAAAGACGCTGCTTTCTTTTCTTTTTTTTTTTGGATTACGCACCTGTGATAACATCATGTTGTGCTACTGCTGCCCCTTTTCTTTGTCACTGTTAAATTTCTCAAGTATGCACCTATACTTTCTTTCTATTATCTTAATAGAAATACTTTGTAGTTAGCACATGACTTGCAAGTTGATTTATCCCCCAGTGCATTTGGAGGCTCCTTCATATGGGCTTTCATACAAAAGCGCACTCATTCAAGATCAAGACACATAGGCTGGCAATAGATGTATAAGTGGTTTTTTTTATTGCTTCTTTTGGTTCATTGATGAATCCAATTTTGATGTTATATATATTTATGTCTGAAAAATTCGTTTCTAATTGATTTGAGATGTTAAGAGATTTCTATAGATTATGGTGACATTTTTTTTATATAGCCAAAGAGATGGTACTATGATCATAGGTCTCAGCTAGTAAATTTTACTGATCTCCTCTGTATTTGACTTTTTTTCTTAAGAAAGACACTTATTGTCTAAACCTTTAGGTTTTGTTAATAATGACATTTTGTGATAATGATGTCTAGTAAGATCCCTCTTTTGGGGTTAACGAACTATCTTTGTTGAAAAGTTGAAAGGGCATAGGGGCAGTCTTATCTTCTTTTTCCTTGTTAGGCCCTTTTGTGGATCACTATCACATTGATTGTTCATCCTTGGTGCAAAAATATGGCATGTAGAATTGCATTTTAAGAAAAAAAAGGCAAGTAGAAATGGAGTGGAAAGGGCATTTCTGTAAGTTTGCTAGTAGTTTTAGGTCGGTGGAAGTGATCAGCTATTGGGCAGAGCAAGGGTTTGGTTTTGTTTGTTTGCATTTTTTTTTAAAAAAATAAAAAGAGCTTCCTTTGTTGAAAGTCGGCAGGAGGTGGAAGGGGGAAGTGCATTCTGAGGACTGTCCAGCCTCTGTTCCTCTGCTCCAAAACACATGCCCTACTCCTTTATTGTACCTCAACCAACTCACCCCTTTCTTTTCAATATACAAATTTAATCCAGAGCTTGCTTCTTCAATTACACACCTCAGAACGCCTCTCTTTTCCCTATTAGTCATAGTCATCCCTGTCATCTTTCCTTAAGAAGCATTTCTTTTGGCAGCGTGTGTGCAGCTCACAGGGCCTAAAGCTTTGCCTGCAGTGCAGGTGAATGGGATATCTTGACTGATCTGCAGCAGCAGAACAGCTTCAGCTTGGAACCCTTTACTCAGTCAGCACCATATATCAACAACATGCTTGCATAATTGATACTCGGCTCAAAGTGTTTCTTTTTGGCCAAAGCAAGCTTTATGAACAGGGGAGGATAGGGATAAAGATAATCATCCCTTCCCAATCCTCTCCCATAATTTGAGTGTGAGGCTAGACTTTACAGAAGAAGATGTCATTGTGTGTATATATATATATATATATATATATATATATATATATATACATGTATGCATGCATGTATTTATGTATGTGTGGTATGCCTATTAGCCTATGCACAAAAATCAACTTGGCATGTTTGAGGCAAGGCGCCAATGCCATAGCCAAGGTCATGTGAACAGTGAACCATGGACGAGGACCATGGCCAAAGTCTGTTGCTGTTGTTGTTGTTCCTTTGGACTTGGCTAAATATCTCAATGTGTTCTCCTTTAATACCTACTTCTACCGTGTAATGGGATGAAATTTGAACGTCTTAGCAATAATTGACACTATGTATGTCTGGGGGGATATCTTTTATAATATAAGTCATCGATTCTAGCAATTTTTCCCAAAAAAAATTTATTTATATATAGATACATAATTTTTTTTAACAATTTTCCATATTATATCTGAGTCTATTTCCCAATAGAATTATCTATATTATACATATATATATATATATATATATATATAGAGAGAGAGAGAGAGAGAGAGAGATGATTCTCTTACAAATGTTTTTTGCAACTTAAAATATCTTATTTTAAGTTTTTTTTTCTTTCTATATTAGACTGTCTTATCTTTATTTAGGCAATTGTAATTAAAAAATAAATATTTTGATACTTTTTTCTTATTTGACCTTAATTAAGAGGTCTTGGTATTAGTTTTTGTATGGGTCTTAAATTATTATTTCACATATACTTTTCATTGGTTACCAATTTTGGTCAAGATAAATTAGGTGGATATTGGACGAATACACCCATAATTTTTTGGTCAAAAATCCACATCAACCTAAAATGCATAACTTAGGTGAATCATCTCCCATATGTATCTCCTCTCAATTCTCAATTTTCACCTAAGCAAAACTCAAACTTAAAACTTTTTACATGAAAGACTCAAACTTTTAACCATTCCAGGACAGGATGCGTTTAAAAATTAACAATATATATACATATAAATTGGGCGTCCTCTATTATGAAATTCTCACTCTGTCCCTGCCCGGTGCGTAGGCTCACATAATTACAATTATAGTTATCTTAAAACAAAAGTAATCATGGTCATAATCATAATTGGAACTCATACAAGGCCACCTGGCCAACCTCAACCTTGGACTTCCAGTCAGGTGTCCCTAAACTCTGTTTGGGCATTTAGAAGAAGTTGAATAAATTTGAGTACTGGAAGAGAAGGGGGGTGGGGGGCGGGGATCTTTTGCTGGGCAATGTCATGATTCTGTGCAGCTGACCCAGCAGGCCACCAAGTTCAGCTTGGACCATGTGCTTGCCATACATACTTGACAGATAGTACTGGGGAGGTTCAGGTCAGAAGTGTTCACCCACCAGCATCCACCATGCTCATGTGTTTTTCTTCAGATTTCTAGCCACGAATGAATGCCTGCACAAGTCGTCCCATCAGCCCTTTACACATCCCACTTCTGATTGTTTTCACCTTCTATCATATTTATTTCACCAATGTAATTCATGAACTGTTTTGCTTTTACTTTCCACTTTCCATTTTCAAAATTCCATGGGTTGGGCTATGGCTTTTGTTCGCAAGTTTGGGAATGGACTAAAAAAAAGTTGAGCTTCAGTTATGAAGTGTTTCGATACTTTTTGACTGACAGTCTCAATTAAGATATTACATTTTAAAATGGCCCAATAGTCCTTAATCTACATCAATGTTTTGTTATTAGGTCATACATGTTTAAGTATGTAATGCACTGACATAATGAACTATTTATAAGTACTTATTCAAATTTAAACGAAACATTATTTATTGGTACAAGTACTTATAAAAAGCACTTTTTAAAAAAAAAAAAAAAAGAGTGCTTATTTTCTTAAGGCATCCAAACAGGGCGTAAAAGCCTTTAAAATTGAGAGACCGCTTAGTGTAAATGGTTGAAAATATTCTTGCAGTCATAAGCTATTTTTATGATTATAAAAAGCTCATTCCTTACCTTAACAAATATTGTATACATATGGCACATAAATGGTTAATAAATTTTTTAGATAAAATTATCCTTGCAAGTGTAAGGAACATTATTATTAATAAATTTTATGGAATGAGTAGGCAAAAATGGCCATAAGGAAAAAAATGATAAGAAAAAATTTTTTTTTCTGATGTGAATGATTAAAAAAATAACATATTAAAAACATTGAAAAATTAATTAAATTATAAGAATAAAAAGGATAGAATGATTGAGGGATCAAATAATTAATTCTATAAAATAGAAATACACTGTATATGCATTACACAAAAAGTATAGTATATGTTAGTGTATTTTAATATTATTATTTTATCTTGAAAAAGAAGATGTATATTATTATTTTATCTTGGAAAAATGAAGATGTACCTTGGATTGGGTGATGCATCTACATTTAATTATGGTTATTCATTCATGTATTTGATAAATGCATAATTAATTATATGAATTTACCTTGCATCTAAGTATGTATTTACTTAATATATACATATCATATTTATTAAGTACATGGAGAATGAATGGTCATTTTGTGCCTATAAATAGACCCTTGAAGTATTAGCACAATACACTAATTTCTTCTCTTCATTCTCATCATATAATTCTCATCTTGAGTCTAGAGAGTTTGGCAAGCAAAGAAAGGTGTTTTTTTTTTTTTTTGTGGAGCTTTAGACTCCTTTGTTTGTGCAGAATTGGGGGGATTCATATGATTCAAATCCGACTGTTCTATCCCGGGGAAGACAAATCTTGAGAAGTTCTACTGCACCGGTTCGTGGGCTAAGCCAATAAACCATAGAGGGCTTAAATTTCCTTAAAGTGAGCGAGATATTTGTGCCTCAGCCTAATTCTGAATCGTGATTTATTTTTTATTTTTTATTTTGTAAATTTATCATTTTATATTACTAATATTTCTAACAATTTTAAGGAGATTCAAAGTATGGAGTCTACAGTCCTTGAGAAACCGAGTGAAAATGTTGGAGATCACGACAAGCATTTTCAATTTAGAGGAGCCCACTTCAAAAGATGGAAAGACAAACAGATTTTACATAATAAGTATGACACCAAGGAGGAAAAAGGTAAGATGTAATTCTGTAAGAAAATGGTAATATCAATAATGGTAATACCACAAAAGTAAATTTTATTGCTTCCGAACATAATACTTTGCCCAAAGGTCTTTTGTAACGACCTGTATAATTTACAATATATTTTTTTCCATAATAACATTTAATATAATAATAATAATAATCTTAATATCTTGTTCAACTGAATAACATAATCAACCTGGAGCCATGGGTACTAGGAATATACCCAAAATACAACTCTGATACCTATGCAGCAGGAAACGTAATCACATACATATCATCTAGCCAATCATAATACCGAAGTTCTACTAAAGCTTTTATATATACAATCATTCACCAAAAAGGTCAAATGTACCCTAGGGTCTTAACGCAAAAATAAACCTGACTCTAGCTTAACAACTCACCCTTCAGACAGGGTAGCCCCACCAGTCTCTACTGTTGCGGAATTCTATCCGCTCCTCTACCTGAATTTCCTGAAATGTGTATACAGCTGGGGTGAGACACCTCTTAATAAGGGAAATAAACTTGTTGAATCAGGTGTAATCCCAAGAGGGGGGGTGAATTGGGTATTTAAAACTTCTTTGCCACTTATTCAACACTTAAACTCTTCTTATCTATTTACCAATGAATTCTTGTTACTCAATTACTTATGTGCAATAATATCCAACCCATACATACGATATAAACAATTTAAATGCAGTGCTGAAAGTAAAGAGTAAAGGGAAGAAAGAAGACAAACACGATTTTTATGATATTCAACCGACTTAGCCTACGTCCTCGCCTTGAGTAACCACTCAAGGATTTTACTAAATCTTTGCTTCATAAATTGGGACAGAGCTTCCCTTACAATCCGCTACCTACAAGAGGCATAGCTCCCTCCTATTCCGCTGCTTACAAGAGATATAAGTCTCTCCTCAAACTCTGGTTCACACACCGAACCGTGTATACAATAAAAATATGAAACACTCAAAATTGCTTCCAACAAAAAGCTTGTAAGTATAATTCAAATTCCTAATACATTAACATATAATATAAACTTGAAGCTCAAAATGTATGAAAACGATACAATCATTTATGTATGATATGCTTCAACACACAAATCCCTCTTTGACCAAAACTCCCAAGTAATGATGTATTTAAAATGCTTTGGAGAATTTTAGGGTTCCTAGTTCGCTTTACACAAATGCACAAATATGTTTGATGTGAATTTACTAATAAAAACTTTGTCTTGAATATTAAATCAATCAAAATCACAAAGTTTTCTTTCAAATATTCAATCACAACACAACCTTTGCAATCTGCAAATATATATAGATATGTATTCCAAAGATCAAAAACCAATGGGATCTATTTCAGAAAATATCATTCAACAATATATGTATTTAAGAATTTCAAGGATATCTAATCAAGTGGATTTGTACTTATTAAAAATATCAAGTCTTTGAGTGGAAAAACTCACTCGAACCTAAAATATTTAAACAATAGCTAAAGCTCTTTTCAAGTGGTAATCTTATCAAAGTGATTTAATATATAAATATGCACACTCAAGATCTTCCTCTTAATACTTAATCAAAAAATAGATTTTGTAATAATAAGCTTTATGAACAAGTATATATATATATACTCTTGAATTAAAGACCAATCAACCAATAGCTAAACAACTTTCTCAAGTAATGACCTTTTCAAAAGCAGTGTTTATATGTATGTGCACACTCAAAAAACTCAAAAAAAAAATTTCTCTAATGATATTCAATAACAAGTAATGAGATGAGAAATTCTTGAAAATAATAACTTGAATAATCAAACCTCAATACTAGAATGAGAATTTAGATTAGTAAACAAGTTCCCTTTGAGATTCTTAGATGATTTGTCCAAGTTCGATGATTAGAAATTGAAGTGTAGGCAATCGTATAGCAATTGAAGCAATTTTTTTAATATTCTTTCAACAAGATGTGTTCTTATCTTTCTTGTGTGTCTTAGCCTCATTCTAGGGTTTAGATATTCAGTATATATAGTGTCTTACCCTTAGGATTGAGCTTAACCATTGGATCAAAGAAATAACTCACGTGTTCGTTTAATAAAAATCAAAATTTTAAGTTTCCCGTAGGTTTAGGCGCCTAAGGGTGAATGCCCAGGCGACCGAAGTCCCTTGATCCTTTGAAAAATTAACTTGGAATGCAGGGTGAGGCGCCTAAAGATAGGGTCAGGCTCCTGAAGTGGTTCAGGCGCCTGAGGTCTCAAGGTCAGGCGACTGAAAAGCCTCGGCCAACTTGCTGTGTTTCCCATTAATTCTTCAAGCTACCAAACTTAATCTTCATGCTCCTAAAGAAATTCTTCAGGGTACCGAAGTCCCCTTTTTCTTAATTTTTTTTTCTAATTTAAAAATCTGCTTCGCTCTTTTTCTTGGGTCTTTTATAAAACATATTTTTCATGATTTTAAAAGCATTTCTAAGTCCATGAAAGTTCTCTAATGATATACATGAAATGCATGAATCCTAAAATCATTCTAAGTTATGTTGAACCTCAAATTAAATCATATGCAAATGTAAGTACATAAGTTTTAAATACCCATTCCCAAGATGTTCTTGAACTTTGCCCCTTGTATCTTGATTCTAGTACTTTTTGAGTTCCATGGATCTTGCCAAGATATGTTAGCTTTACTTTTGTGGCTTTCATGACTCGTTATCCTTCTGTGCATGCTTAATATAGTTCTTGTTCACAAACTTAATGCACAGATCAAATACCAAGTGATTTGTCATTATCAAAACCGGATTGGACTCATAGAGTCAACAATCTCCCCCTTTTGATGATGACAAATGCACAAACAAAAATATACAATGGGTTACGCCTAGCAAGGCTCCCCCTCAATTGATGCATCAAATATTCAATAAATGACAATATGCTTATGATATTTCAACACTTTTTGTTATTATACTTTTCCCCTTTTTTGCACAATTAGTTTTACCAATAGTTTTAGCTTCCATTTTATTATTTTTGCTCCTAATTTTCTCCCCATTTTGACATCAACAAAAAGGTGTAAAATAATAAAACATGAGTATACGTACCCTTATGTTCTTCTCCCCTTAGAAATCTTAAGGTTTTAAACGTGTTCAATAAAAATAAAAATAAAAACCTTTTCACACTTTTTGACATCAACTATCCCCCTTGCTAACGCATACATTTCAAAGGTTACATGAGGATATCAAATGTTAAATTAAATGTTATGTCGGATTTTTGATACCAAGTGTTTATTAATGCAATACCAAGTGATTATATTGTAAGTGGCGTTGCTCCCCTTGAATTATATCATCTAACATAATTCTAAGTAACCTCTCAAATATGCATGAGACCTAATTCACGCCTAATTTGGATAAACCTATCCTACGCAAGTGGTTTCGTGAATATATCTGCCCATTGTTCATCTGTGCATACAAACTCTAGTGTTATATCCTCTTTTTGTACATAATCATGAAGAAAGTGATGTCGTGTTTCTATGTGCTTAGTTCGTGAATGTAATATGGGATTCTTTAAGATATTTATTGTACTTGTATTATCGCATCTAATAGGGATTGTTTCATAACTTAATCCAAAATCCTTCAGATGTTGCTTCATCTAAAGCGTTTGAGCACAACAACTACCTGCCGCTATGTATTCAGCCTCAACTGTGGAGATAGCAACTGAATTTTGTTTCTTGGAAAATTAAGAGACCAATGAATGTCCTAAGAAATGACAAGCACCACTAGTGCTCTTCCTATCCACTTTACTACCCGCAAAATCGGCATCTGAATAACTAATAATATCAAAGGATGTGTACTTAGGATACCATAACCCAATTTCTACGGTTCCTATCAGATATCTAAGTATCCATTTAACAGCTAGCAAATGAGACTCTTTTGGTGCAGACTGAAATCTTGCAGACAAACATACGCTAAATATTATATCAGGTCTACTGGCAGTCAGGTATAACAAGCTAACTATCATTCCACGATATAGCTTGATATCTACTGGTATATCTTGTTCATCTTTATCTAATTTCAATGAAGTGCTCATAGGTGTACCTAGTATTTTTTCCATCTTCCATATTGAACTTTTTGAGTAAATCTCTAATATACTTTAATTAATTTATGAATCATATACTTTGTTGACCTTATAGGTCACGTCCGGTTTTGATAATGACAAATACTCTTGTATTTAATGAATATCTAATTCATGTGCAGGTCCATATTAGTAGATACACTGACGGCATATGAAAGCTTGAAGTGGGTTCATGTTTTCAATTGTAATATTCAGTAGTTAAATTTGTCTGTAATAGTAATTAGGATATTTGGTTTGTAATAAGCACACACAACACATGCATGGTTTATTATGTAAGTTCAAACCAAATACAAACTAAAAGTGACCGTAGAAAAACCTTAGGGTTTAGCATTCCGTCAACCGAAGGTCAACCGACACCGGATTCTTTCGGTGTCTTTATTTTGGACATAAATGACCCTAGGACACTCACCTTTGTACTTGCATGTATTAGGAACTTGAATAGGGTGAATGTGTATTGAAACAGAACAGAAATGCATACTTTGTGCACTTTCGGGCAACCGGCCAAGGCAGTTCATCCTGCCCTGGTTGACTGAACAGGCCTGAGTCAACAGTTGATCAAGGCTCTGGTCGACCGAATTAATGTAGTTCAAAACCCCCCGGTCGACCTAAACACCCTGAGGTCAACATAGTGACCATTTGGTCGACCGAGAAAAAATTGTACTCCAACTACCTGGTTGACCAAGGGTCCTCCAGAAAAATCCCAGCGGTCTAGTTGACCGAACCAGCTAGTTCAAAATGGCCTGGTCAACCAAACCTCGGAGAAATGGGAAATCGCCTACTTTCGATCGACCAAGCCCTTAGTTCAAAATTCTCCTGGTCGACCAAACCATATGAGATTTGGTCGACTGAAACTATTCTGGTCGACCGAACCTCTCGAGTTGCTTTGATTTTTACCAAGGTTAAATATTTTTAAACAGGGTTAAACTATTTAAAATGTCATTAAAATTTTTCTAATAATTCCTAATAGGTCCCCAATGGTTAAAAATTATGGGGTGTCTATATATACCCCTTCATTTGGGAAAATTAGAGACAGATTAGCAAATCAAATTCTCTCAAGCCAAAAATTTCCTATTGCTTTTATTTTCTCTACAAACACTCTAGCTTGTCTTTTAAAGTTACAAAATCCTCCATAAGTGTTCTTGAGTGTTTAGATAAGAAGGTTTGCTCTCTCTTTATTGTGAGATTGATCCATTTTTATTGAGAGTCAAACCAAAAGGCTTTTTAGGGGACTTTGCTAATAAGTTGATCCTAAGAAGACTTTACTAGATCTTCTGAGATTGCATATTCGTTGCAACATCTTGAGAAACTCGTATTTGCTTTTGGTTGTGAAATATTTTCAAAATCATTTACAAATATCTATTGTGCTTTATCTTGAAAACCATTTGAAGCATCTTTGTTGCAATATTTAATCACTTACATATTATTTTCTGAAAACAAAGATTATATATATTTTGCAGTCTAAGCATATACATATTTATGTGATTGAGATATTCTGCCGATTGATATTTTTGAGGCTTGCTTGATATTCCGTGTGAGCACGCTTGAATGAATATTTTGAAATACACAGATTGTCGTTGACACTCTCACGTACTCACTACATTGATAGAAAATACATTTGAGAGTTGAACTATTTAGACCACACTAAGCTTACATTTTAAATCATCTGTGGTATATGTGATTGAACGCATTTGGGTACAAATCTGCTTTACGTGAAAGAACTTTGATATTGTACCATTTGATTGTATATCTGAGTGTTCCAGGCGTGACCTTAGGGGGCGGTAATCCAACCCGGTAAGGATTGATGTAAAGGTTGAGGTCAGCCCTGTGCTAATTGACCTGGTTTATATAGGTGTTGCTCCACTCGTTTAAGTGAGCAAGTTATTGTGATAATCCTTGTGCTAGTTAGCCAAGGTGGGGACGTAGGCAGTTGGCCGAACCTCGATAACATATCTACGTGTCACACTCTCTTTATTGCTTTCTGGTGCTTATGTGAGTAATTAAACTGCTTTACTTAATTTCTGATATATTTATATTACTTGTACTAGATTGACCATAGGTTTGTGAACATACTGCTGTTAGGAGGAGTACCTACGAGATAAATTTTAGAAATACCAATTCACGCCCCCTCTTGGGATCACGGTAAAGCTAACATACTTTGACTGATTTATGAATATTCCATGATTTGCTTGTTTGATCTGAAGTCCTTGGAAGAAATTTAGTTCACCCATCATGCTTATCTCAAATTCATTTTGCATGGTATTGGCAAGTTCATTACACAATTCTTTATTTGTAGCGCCAAATATGATGTCATCTACATATACTTGCACTAAAAGAATTTTATCTTTCTTAGACTTTATGAACATGGTTGTATCTATCTTTCCTATTATAAATCCATTTTCTAATAGAAAATCGTTTAGCCTTTCATACCAAGCTCTAGTAGCTTGCTTTAAACCTTACAAGGCTTTTGTTAGTCTATACATGTTATCTAGATTCTTATGGTTTTCAAAGCCTGTGGGTTGTTCTACATACACTTCTTCATTTATGTAGCCATTTAAAAATGCGATTTTGACGTCCATTTGATATAGTTTGAAATCCTTAAAAGCTGCATATGCTAAAAGCATTCGTATGACTTCCATCCTAGCTACAGGTGCAAAGGTTTCTTCAAAATCTATACCTTATTCTTGATTATATCCCTGAGCTACTAATCTAGTCTTATATCTCACAACTACTCCATGTTCATCTTTCTTATTCTTATATATAAATTTGGTCCCTATAATTAACTTATCCGCAGGTTTGGAAACAAATTTCCATATTTTGTTTCTCTCAAATTGATTTAATTCTTCTTGCATGGACAATACCCAAGATTCATCCTCTATAGCTTCACTCACATTCTTAGGTTATTCTTGAGATAGAAATGCAAAATGACTAACCATGTTCCTAAGAGAGGAGCGAGTGGCTACTCCACTTAATGGTTCACCTATTATTTGATCAATGGGATGATTCTTTATATATTTCCATTCTCTAGGTGGTTCATTAGCCTCATTTTCAGTTTGATCAGTTTTAATGGATGGTTCCTTAAGTTCATTTTTTTTTTTCTGAATCATTCTTAATTGATAGTTCTTCAAATTCCTTGTTTAATTCAATTTCATCTTCATCAGTTCTTTTGGAGAAGGGGTTTGACTCATCGAACACTACATGAATAGATTCTATAACCGTCAATGTTTGTTTATTATATACTCTATAGCCTTTACTATCTAAGGCATACCCTAAGAAGATACCTTCATCAGATTTTACATCGAATTTTCCTAAATGCTCATTGTCTCTAAGCACAAAACACTTACAGCCAATGACATGAAAATATGATATGTTTGGTCTATGGTCATTCGATAATTCGTAAGGAGTCTTACTAAGTGATGGTCTGATTAATGCTTTTTTTAGAACATAGCAAGCGACATTTACTGCCTTGGCCTAGAAGTACTTAGGTAATTTATGTTCGTTAAGCATAGTTCTGGCCATTTCTTGTATAGACCTATTCTTCCTTTCAACTACAACGTTCTGTTGTGGTGTTTTAGGTGCTAAAAAGTTATGGGCAATTCCTAATGAATTACAATAGTCTTACATGCCTTGATTTTTGAATTCTCTACCCCTATCACTTCTAATTTTAGTAATTGTATATCCCTTTTCATTTTGGACTTTCTTGCACAGGTTTATAATTTGTTCACATGCTTCATCTTTGTGATCTAAGAATAGTACCCCTATGTATCTTGAAAAATCATCAATTATGACAAAGGCGTATAATTTTCCTCCAAAACTCTGAATTGGGTTTGGTCCAAATAAGTCTAAGTGTAGCATTTGGACTGACCTAGTAGTGGAGATCTTTTTATTCTTCTTAAAGCTTGTTCTTACCTTTTTTCCTAGTTGGCATGCATCATAGATTTTATCTAATTTAGTCTTAGGAAGTCCCTTAACAAATTTATCTTCCATGTTTGCGTGTCCTAGTCTCCTATGCCAAATCCATCTTATTTCATTCATAGCAGATAAGCATGTCACACTCTGTGAAGTTAAGTTATCAAAACTTGTGGTATATACGCTTTCATGATGCCTAGCAATGAACAATATCTTATTATCAGTTTTGTGTTCAACTATGCACTTGTCATGTTCAAATGATACTTTGTAACCTTTATCGCATAGCTGACTTATGCTCAAGAAATTGTGCTTTAAACTTTCAACTAATAAAAAACCTAGCCGCCTCCCCCCTCTCTCTCGCTGCTCCAGACTCGCTGCAATAGCAGCAACTTCCCGACGCCCCCTCTCTTTTACTTTCTTCTACCTCGCAATCTCCCAAGCTCCCTCAGCCCTCAGCTCTCTCCCCTTGTTCCCCTCGGCCACCACATCAGCCCCGTGAACCTCCAAAATTCCCCAGCAGCAGCAGCAGCAACCTGCTGCCTCTCTCTCCACCGACCAACATACCCGAGCACCAGCCACCCCGAGTCACTCGCAGCAACAGTTGCTGCCGTCGTCCTCGCCTGCAACTCCAACCACTCATCAGCAGCCCCATCTTTGTCAACATCACCAACGTCACCGCCTTCAAGCACCGGCAACGACGGAACCATGCACCAGCACAGCAACCAGAGCACCTCAGCAGCAGAGAGGCCATTCTTGGCCAGCCAAACCATTCCCCTGCAAACACCGACGGCCACACCCATCTCAGACGAATCTGCAACTCCAACAGCCCCCTGCAACTCCGACGAACCTGCAACTCCGACGACCCCCGCAACTCCCACGGCCAACTCCAAAACCACAGCCGAGCCCCCCTTCTGCAACTGCTACTGCTACCCCTCTCCACGCTGAACTCCAGCCACCACCGACCAGTCCCTTCGGCCGCACCCCACTGTGAGTTCCCTGATTCTCGGCCACCCATAGCACACACACACACCAGTAAATAAGCACACACAGACAACACACACACACCAGTAAATAAGCACACACAGACAACACACACACACACACACTTACACGCACACACACACTAAAACACACACTCTCTAAAGGTGTAATTTCTTTTGTATGTTTTCCTCCTTGTTATTATTATTTATTTATTGATCTTGTATATTCATATTGGTCATACTGTATCATTTAATATTTTACCATTTGCAAGAGGTTCATGTTTATTCCTTTGTATATTTATTTAGAGCATTTTTATTGTTAATATTTCATCATTGTTATATATGCATTTTTTTTATTGTTTGTATATTGTTTAGGGTGATTTAGTATTTTATTATGGTTATTTATTTGTTTGTATATTGGTTAGGGTGGTTTAAGGTTTAATATTTTTGTTTGTATGTTTATTTAAGATGGTTTAGTATTGTTGTGTATGTCATCATTGTTATTCCTTCATTTTTTATTGTTTGTATATTAATTTAGGATATTTAATTTTGTTGTATTTTTTTTTACCATTGTTACATATTCATTGTTATTGTCTGGGGCATTTTTAATATTGTAATATTTCATCATATCTATTTTTATTATTTGTATATGTATTTAAGGGGTTTATATGACAATATATTTATTTTTATTTGTATATTTATTCAGGATATCCATATTAATGTTTAATCGTTTAATGCTTTATCCTTATTATATATTTGTGTTTATTGATATTGTATATTATTGCATATTTGAAATTATTGCATTACTGTTATATATTTTTAACATTGTATATCATATTCTGATTTATTGTATTATCATTGCTGTTATGCATATTAAGGTTAGGGTTGATTTTGTTACCATAATTTCATTAATTGTTTTCCATATTTATTATTGTATATTTACATGTTAATTTTCAGGTCGATTTGTCTCCATAGTTTCAATTATTTCCATATTTATTATTTTGCATTTTGTACATTAATTTTAGGGTTGATTCTTTCCATATATATTATTGTATATTTACAGATTAATCTTAGGGCTACTTGGTTTCCATAATTTGATGAATAGATTGTTTCCTTAGTTTTAGTAATATTGTTTCTATATGTATTTAGTATATCATTAATTGTGTGTTCATATTAAGGCAAGTGTATTTTAGTTAAAATATGCATATTATCTTTATTACTATTTTAATATTATTATTATTATTGTATTACTTACTATTACTGCTAATACTACTATTATCATTATTATTACTATTAATATTTATTATTATTATTATCATTTTTAGTATTGTTATCAATATGGTATTAATTATTATCACTATTATTATTATTATTATTATTATTATTATTATTATTATTATCACTATTAATATTATTATTACTATTGTTAATTTTTTTTGTTATTTGGTCTTATATGTACTAGAATATTTATTTTTATTAAAATATTTTCTTGATTTTTAATCCCTATGATTTTATTGCGGGGGTATGAGCCTTCAGGCATCACGTACCTTAAGCTCTGAGGGAATATATATATAGGTATGTATTATATTTATTTATTTATTTTGCATGTGTATTTATAAATTCATAAAAAGGAGTAATTTAAAGATTTATTAGATTAACTTAGGGATAATTTCAAATTAATTAGGTACCGTTCGTAAGAACGGGCGCGTAGGGGGTGCTTGTACCTTCCCCTCGCGTAACCGAACTCCCAAACCTAACTCTGGTAACGTAGACCCACTCTACTCCTAACAGGGTAGTAATCATGTGTTCTAACCACACTAAAAGATTAGTGGCGACTCCGATATTCTCATTTTTCCTGAAAATATTAAAATTGATTTTTATTTCGCCGCCCGGGGGCACACGCGCTCCTGGGACGTCGCGACATATGGTACTGTAATAAACTCATGCCACACATTTGAATAAACATAGTCTCATGCTCAATTTCTGTAATTTCTGTTATAAGGTAATATTCATAAATCTCTGGAAAATAATATGTTATACATGCTTGAAACACTCATTCATAATCATCTGTATACATAATAAAAATTGCTAGCATAGCATATTTCCCTTACTTTAATTCTGAAAAGCCCTTATTAAATTCAGGCCTTATACCCGTAGGATTCCTAACTCAACATCTTGAAAACAATATCCCCTAGAACAAAATATCAGTATTTCCTTACCTACAACATTTCTCATAACTACAAGGAAGACATAATCTGAATAAAATACCTTACCCTAGATTTGGGATGAATTTCAAATCAACTCTCCCCACGATATACTTTGGCAGACTTGCATAAAACTTTGCTGGGAGCGTCGTGGTGGCCTCAGATCTTCAATCCGGGGAGAAATGGGGCCAGGATCGAAGAGAGAAGGGGAGGGGGTCGTAGGAGAGAGAGAGAGAAAGAGAGAAGGGTTATGAACTGAAATTTTGGTTTAAAATCTGAGTTTCAGCTATTTATAGGACTGAATTCGTCGACGAGACATGTCACCTCGTCAACGAGTCCTTCAATAATTTCGTCGACGAACTTCCTCCCTCGTCGACGAACTTCTTCCCTCGTCGATGAATTTCAGACTATCGGTATCTTCTCGTCAACGAAACTTGTCTAAGTGGACGAGGTCCCCTTATGCACTCATCAACGAATCCCTGTGTTCGTTGATGAGGCCCTATGTAAGAATCCCGGGTTATTCCATCCAACGTTCGTCGACGAAGCCTACTACCTTGTTCTGTTCCTGTTTCCATTTTTCTCTCTCTTTATTATTCAAATACCAATATTTTTTGCGTCGTTACACTTCATATGTAACTTCTAATTTTTTCCAAATTTCTTTAGCTGAGTTACATGTCATTACCTAATTAAATTCATTGACATCTAATGCACAGAAAAGTAAGTTCATGACAATGGCATTGATTTGTACTGACTTCCAATCCTCTTTAGTGTATTCATCTTCAGTTTTAGGTACATTAATCTTATCAATTACTTTCATGGGAATGTGATTTCCCTTAGTCACTATTTTCCAAACCTTCCAATCTATGTTCAATAGATATATGCTCATCCTACGTTTCCAATAGGTGTAATTTACATCACAGAAAATGGGTGGTCTAGTGGATGAGTGTCCCTCGCCAAATGGAGTTACACCAATGTGTGTCATGTGATCGTTTTACAAATTAACTATCAAGTCTATGTGAACCCATTCTGATACCAATTGTTGAATCAGGTGTAATCCCAAGAGGGGGGGGGGGATGAATTGGGTATTTAAAAATTCTTTGCCACTTATTTACCACTTAAACCCTTCTTATATATTTACCAATGAATACTTGTTACTCAATTACTTATGTGCAATGCTATCCAACCTATACATGCAATATAAACAATTTAAATGCAGTGCTGAAAGTAAAGAGTAAAGGGAAGAAAGAAGACAAACATGGTTTTTACAAGGTTCAACCGACTTGGCTTACATCCTCACCTTGAGCAACCACTAAAGGATTTCACTAAATCCCTACTCCTTAAATTGGGACGGAGCTTCCCTTACAATCCGCTGTCTACAAGAGGTACAACTCCCTCCTATTCCGCTACTTACAAGAGATACAATTCTCTCCTCAAACTCCGGTTCACACACCGAACCATGTATACAATAAAAATCTGAAACACTCAAAAATTGCTTCCAACAAAAAGCTTGTGAGTACAATTCAAATTCCTAATACATTAATATATGATATAAACTTGAAGCTCAGAATGTATGAAAACGATACAATCGTTTATGTATGATATGCTTCAACACATAGTATGCTTCAGCACATAAATCCCTCTTTAACCAAAACTCCCAAGTAATGATGTATTTAAAATGCTTTGGAGAATTTTAGGGTTCTTAGTTCACTTTGCACAGATGCACAAATATGTTTGATGTGAACTTAATAATAAAAACTTTATCGTGAATATTAAATCAATCAAAATCACAAAGTTTTCTTTCAAATATTCAATCACAACACAACCTTAGGAATCTGGAAATATATATAGTTATGTATTCCAAAGATCAAAAACCAATGGGATCTATTTCAAAAATATCCTTCAACAATATATGTATTTAAGAATTCCAAGAAAATCTAATCAAGTGGATTTGTACTTATTAAAAATATCAAGTCTTTGAGTGAAAAAACTAACTTGAACCTAAAATATTTAAGCAAGAGCTAAAGCTCTTTTCAAGTGGTAGTCTTATCAAAGTGATTTAATATATAAATATGCACACTCAAGATCTTCCTCTTAATACTTAATCAAAAAATAGATTTTGCAATAATAAGCTCTATGAACTATATATATAATCAAGTGGATTTGTACTTATTAAAAATATCAAGTCTTTGAGTGGAAAAACTCACTTGAACCTAAAATGTTTAAACAATAGCTAAAGCTCTTTTCAAGTGGTAATCTTATCAAAGTGATTTAATATATAAATATGCACACTCAAGATCTTCCTCTTAATACTTAATCAAAAAATAGATTGTGTAATAATAAGCTCTATGAACAAGTATATATATACTCTGGAATTAAAGACCAATCAACCAATAACTTTCTCAAGTAATGACCTTTTCAAAAGCAGTGTTTATATGTATGTGCACACTCAAAAAACTCAAAAAAAAAAATTTCTCTAATGATATTCAATAACAAGTAATGAGATGAGAAATTCTTGAAAATAATAACTTGAATAATCAAACCTCAATACTAGAATGAGAATTTAGATGAGTAAACAAGTTCCCTTTGAGATTCTTAGATGATTTGTCCAAGCTCAATGATTAGAAATTGAAGTGTAGGCAATCGTATAGCAATAGAAGCATGTTTTTTAATATTCTTTCAACAAGATGTGTTCTTTTCTTTCTTATGTGTCTTAGCCTCGTTCTAGGGTTTAGATATTTAGTATATATAGTGTCTTTCTCTTAGGATTGATTTCAACCATTGGATCAAAAAAATAACTCGCAAGTTTGTTTAATAAAAATCAAAATTTTAAGTTTCCCGCAGGTTCAGATCCCTGAGGGTGAATGCCCAGGCGACCGAAATTCCTTGACCCTTTGAAAAATTAACTTGGAATGCAGGGTCAGGCACTTAAAGATAGCATCAAGCTCCTGAAGTGGTTCAGGCGCTTGAGGTCTCAAGGTTAGAAGACCGAAGAGCCTCGGCCAACTTATTGTGTTTCCTATTAATTCTTCAGGCTACTGAACTTAATCTTCAGGCTTTTGAAGAAATTTTTCAGGCTACTGAGGTTGAGTTTAGGCTACCGTAGTCCCCTTTTTCTCAAATTTTCTTTTCTAATTTAAAAATCTGCTTTGTTCTTTTTTTTTTTTTGGTCTTTTATAAAACATATTTTCAATGATTTTAAAAGCATTTCTAAGTCCATGAAAGTTCCCTAATGATATACATGAAATGTATGAATCCTAAAATCATTCTAAGCTATGTTGAGCCTCAAATTAAATCATATAAAAATATAAGTACATGAATTCTAAATACCCATTCCCAAAATGTTCTTGAACTTTGCCACTTGCATCTTGATTCTAGTACTCTTTGAGTTCCATAGATCTTGCCAAGATATGTTAGCTTTACTTTTGTGGCTTCCATGACTCATTATCCTTCCATGCATGATTAATATAGTTCCTGTTCACAAACTCAATTCACAGATCAAGTACCAAGTGATTTTTCATTATCAAAACCGGATTGGACTCAAAGAGTCAACAAAACTAATATCAATGTATGGCGATATGAGCATTATCATGTTATACATATAAATAGTATAATAAGCATATTTCGTAAAAACTATCTGTAATGGAATTGTGTAAAACATGATTGTCATATCATACAAAGCACATTAGATTTCTATACATGAAAATCATCTTATATAACTGTACAACACTGAAATAATAACCAAGATGGATAGCTAGCTGATGTCATATCTTACCCCCACATGACTGGATTGTGCAGTCTGAAGGCGGGACCTAGTAATGACTGGCCAACCATGCTAGATCAATCATAAGTCTATAAGTACGATGGGCCTGCTCCTCCTGATCTCAGACTACCAGGGGAATAACTCCACTCTACATTAAAGCCACTTCAACTGCCCTCTCCCACACTACTAATCGTGTGGTAGCACTATCATAATTCTGAATATATAGCTACGGTACCGTGCTCCTGAAATTGAACTAAATCATACCATCCATGTAATGACCCAAAATACAATGGTATTTAAATAATAATTAGGAGAGAGAACATGGGAATTGAAAAGAGGGCGCAGCAGACTTCACGTTCGTCGATGACGCGACAATTGGGCTCGTCGACGAGGGTATGTCTCGTCCATGAGAAAATACCGAGGAAGGTTTTGGCAGTTCTGAATTTCATTGACGAGGGGTGAAGGTTTGTTGATGAAACTCTTCAGGGACTCGTCGACGAGGTGAGGTGTCTCATCGACAAATCTAACTCTATAAATAGTGCAAAATTTTGATTTTACGCAAGAAAAATTAGATATTCTCACTCTCTCTCTCTCCTCCCTACGATTTCTCTCTCTTCTCTCTTTGATTTCAGCTCTATCGTTCTCCGAATCGACGATCTAAGGCCACCACGACGCTCTTGGGCAACTTCTCTCCAAATCTGCCGAAGCGGATCGTTGGTGGAAGTAAGTTAAAATTCATCCCTAAGTTGAGGTAAGGTTTTTTAAGTCAAATTGGGTCTTCTCATAATTATAGGAAATGATATTCACGAAAAAATACTAAAGTTTAGTTCTGTGAGTTATTGTTTTTAGGGAGTTGAACGGGGAACCCTGCGAGTGCAGGATCGGAATTTTTAGGGGGTTTCTTTCTAGTGTCAGGTAAAGAAATAAACTAAAACAGTTATTTTTCTATGTAAATTAGTATTATTTATCAGTAAATTAATTTTCAGGAAAACATGTTAGAGTTGGAGACGAGCCTCTCAGCCAATAGGTAAGGGAAATATGTTATGCTAGGAATTTTTACTATGGTTATTAGTAAATTATATGTTTTTTTAGATTATTATTCAGTTCACAAATTATTAGTATATTAGAAAATACATATTCTAGAGCATGGGAATTGATTTATTTAGTTGTGTGGCATGAGCTCGTAACAGATCAGTACAATATTTACACTGCTTTCAAAATCATGTTTTACAATATATTAGCAGAAAATATCATTATACAATTTCGGACTATCATGATTTATAGTATTTACAAATTACCATGATTTCCAAAACTTTGAAGCCATAACACTATAATATTACAATTTGTACAATTCAGATATTACAGGTCAATTATTATAGATATTTTAGTTTAGTTATTACAGTATTTTCATATCAGTTTGCGATGTTATGGTTATTTTTGAAATCATGATGAAACAGAAGATAATACATATAGTATATACAATATTAGATCCTGATGAATTAGATCAGTTGTCGGTAAAGCACGATACCGTCGCTATTTCAGATCAATGTGCAACCATATAACTTAGATAGTATATAGGAGGTTTCCATCTACCTTGCCTGGAAATTGCAGTCTCCCAAGAATTCTGGGTTGAGGAGGCTGGTTTGATGATGTAAATACCTGTTACCGTGCCATGGAGTGGTTGTAGTAGGGTCGGGCTAAGGATTGGTGGAGTACAGATTGATTTATCCTGGTAGGTCAACCAGTGTTAAGTCTCACCTACGGGCCGCACAACCTTGTCATGAGGGGTTAAATCATTATGTACAATTTTTCAGGGTATTATCACCGTCATTTCTATGTATATAGATTTACAAAACAACAACATATATTTTACAGTACTAGAATTATGAATAAATAGCACCCAAAGATGTCAGTTGTATTTTAAACTATATGGGTGTACGATGTATTATGAGATGTTTTACCAGCTAAATTTAGTTTCAGTTATTTGTTGATAATAGTCTAAAAATTCAGTATTTTTATAGACTTCATAAGACTTTATTACACTTCCATTATATTAATACTCATACTTTTGGTCAAAATAGAAACTCATGTCACAACTTTAATTTGTATTGACTTTAATTGTAAAAATAAGATTATGCATACATGTTTAGGTTGTCTTGAGTATTATTCATAAAGTATAATATTTATGTAGTGTATTTGTTGTGTGCAAATGGAAAAAAATGTGTGAAAGAAAAGCCAACAATTTCAGCTTGCTTACCTACTGCATAGCAGTCAATATTTTGAACATATATGAAGTTGTAGATCTCCAAATGAGTTGATATTTTATATATAGAAAGACAAGACATATATCTACAACTTTTATCTTTTTAATAAATTCAAATTTGGTGTGCATGTAGGTGAAATATGGCAATCAATCTGTGTGCAAAATGTGGGCTGCGTATAGCTTGCTATTTTGGACATAGTTGGAGCTGTAAACCTTGAATGAAGATAAAATTTGATATCTAAATGTCTAAGACATTGGGTTACGACTTTCATGTTTTTACCAGCTCCCAATTCCATGTGTAAAGGGGTAAAAATGGAGCAATCTCGTGGAATTTGATAAAATTTCAGCTTGTGTTCAAACTTGTGTTCACACTTGCATAAGGTGTTTGTTATGCCTATAAAAGGAAACCTTGGGAGAGTTCTAGGGACACGAAATTCTGACCATTATTCTCCCAAAAGTGTTGTAGAACTTCTCTCTCAAGTTTGTGAGATGAATTGTAAGTTAGGATAGAGTTCTTAACAAGGTTAGAGATGAACATCTATGTGTAGTATTTCTACTTCTCTGTTTTGATTCAAATTGGAGTTTAATAAATGTAACTTTTTTTTATTATGTATGAAGCTCTTTATCATTTTTAGTTTCAATTAAATCAAAGATTATGATTTTCAAGTTCGTATAAATTCAGTCATGCTTTCTTTATGCTATTTCTTTTTAATCATAGTTTTATTTTATAGGTTGATCTTTTACTGCAATATTGTCAGTAGATATATTGTCGATTTTGGATAACCTATAAGATAACATTTTCTTGTTCTCAAGGAAAAAGATTTTTATGCATATTAAATACATTTGCTTATCATTTGTTCTTCAAAGAAATACTTTCCGATTGAAGGTTTGGGACGTGAAATTTTTAGTTGAGTTATAAAATTGAATCAAAATAGGAAATAGATTTACGAAGCATAGAAGGGATTCTCAACGCGTTGTTATCCTTAATACTTGAGTCTCTTCAACTTATTTTGTTGTAAACACTTCCTCGTGGGATCGACACCTCAATATATACTTCAATAACCGCTAGTATATTTTGAGTGTAATCATTTGTCAGTATAATATGTATGTAAGCTCACTTGCCACACACTAGTAATAGCATATTTCTTCTTATTAAGAGTTGTCTCATCCTAGTAATTTAATATTTTTTTCAAGTGATCTAACTAAATAAGTAGATCAGGCTCGCAGATAGTGAGGTTGTCTACACTACCTTGTTTGTAGGGTAAGTGTTAACAGGAGATTGTATTTTTGGGTAGTAACCAGGAGTTTTAGGTATATGATACTGGGATGATGTGTAATTATGTAATTATGTTTTGGAAAAAAATTGGATTCTGGTATTATAAATATGGATTTATATTTTTATATTTTCTGCTGCTTAGGTATGTAATATGAGCAGGGTTTCCTCAGTGCTCACTTGGGGCCTAGGAGGTTATAGCATATAATTTAGGGGTATCAGAGTAAATAGGTAAAAAAAAAAATGGTATAATTTTTGGGTCGCTACATATACATACCCTAGTGAACACACATACCAGAGTACTAACCATCCATATACATGTCTAACACATTCTCAAAAAGAAATACAACATACTTTAGGGGAATCCTCCATCCCTAGTTCAGAACACTCACCCTGACTACGCAGGGTATTAGCTCCCCTCTATCTCGGAGCTCTATTACCTGGTCTATCTCGATTTCCTGAAATATTTATAAGTTTGGGTGAGACACATTTCAATAAGACAGAAGAAATTATTTATAGTGTGTGGCAATATAAGTTTCATTATATCAGGACATACTCTTTAAAATCATCATATCATATGAGAAAATAAACTGGTATATGCTCATAATCATATAGATATAAAACCCAAGCTTTCATAAGCTTTTAATTCCATTTCCAAATCCATTCACATGCAACCCACATTTACCAATGAAATTCCTGAGAATAAAGGAGATTACACACCTATACATGTCGCTCTCCTCTGCTTTTATATCGTTTGCATCCTTACCCGATTAACTCGGGTTCGGCTACAACTGATACTTATTAGGGCACTTACCTTACTTAGTAAGCCCTAAAACGAAGTGTTTTACTTCACTTTAATTATTTATATTATTAACTCACGCTCTTTCATTTCTCATTTCCATTCTCATTTCCATTTTCATTTCATTTTCATTTCACATCTAGCTCATGAGTGTCCTTGGTAACCGATACATCCGCGTTTGTAACTCATGGCTGCCTTGAGGATATTTTCCATGCCATGCTTCACCCTATGGTCAAGGTCACTCTCCATACTCCACGCTATGCTTCCCCCCATGGTCAGGGCTGTGCACTTTGAAGGCTAAACCTAACCGGGGTTGGCCTACCTGGTTAGATCAAAATGAACATACCATATACTCATCTATAGTACGAATGACCTGCCATATACCTTAATCCGAGCTCAAGGGGCAAAAACTACCCTTCTCCCTAGCTCATTCGAGTTGTCACACCACACGCTCCATGAGTCCATGTAGTTGCACTTAATCACCACTAGCAATGATACCGTGCTCATTTGAACAATACATCCATCCATCAGGGTTCCCATTTCCACATTTCAATATTTCATAATTGCAGTATTCACAATGCAAATTTTTACATTTCCAGTCTTCTCATTACACATTCATATTGTAGTATTCACGTTGCAATATTCACATTTCTAAAATTCACATTTTCATATTCACATAGCAGTATTCACATTTCATCATTCTCATTGCAGCACTAACATTGCAATGTTCACATTTTCAGTATTCTCATTTCGGTGTTCACATATCAAGATTTACATTGTAGATTTCACATTGTAATATTTTCATTTTCTACATTCACAACTCATTTCACCATTTCAATGGTATTTCATCAATTCAATACTCATTTCATCTCATAGTAACATATACATATCTCATTTCACAATATTCATCATTTCTCAATAAAACATTTCCATATTTCATATTTCATCATTTCTCAGAAGGTACTTTTCAGTACATATCACTTTTCATTATCTTTCACATTTCAAATCTCATATTTCAATACACATTTCATAGCCTCATTCTTCTCAATGTAAACCATTTAACTCAATTTCAAATACATTTCAGTATAAATCATATGTCACACAATTTTCATCTAATATTCATATCATAATAAATTTGATGTAAAATATCATATTTCCATTTCTCATATTTCTCAACCAATAATTTTCAGAAAAGACTGCAATAATTTATTCCCCTTACTTGACTTACTGAGAGGTCCACTAACACCCCAAAGCATATGCTCCACGACGTTCACAGTTCAAAAGCCTAAAATTCACATTTATCCCAAATTATTCAATTAAACTCCGAGAAAAATTTTCGTTTAACACTTCCCAGGTTTCGTATATTCCAAATTAACTTTAAAACTCTAAAATACACTGCTTACCCTGATTTTGGGATGGTGCCCAAGAACCCCAAGCTAAAACTCTACTCTGCCTAAGTTGTAGAGAATCTTCCTAGAAACCTCGTCGTGGTTCTTAATCGTCAATCTAGGCTTTAACGAAGATGGAATTAAGGAGAGAATAAAGAGGGGTTCATAGGGTTTTAGAAGAGAGAGAGAGAGAGAGAGAAGAATTTTGTTTTGTTAAATAAAATGAAGCTCGCAGGTTCCCTTATAACACCCACTACAAAGAAAACCGTCGATGATTTTTTGCACTGTTCACAAAATCGTCGACGGTTTGGGCTTTAATCTGCCCATTTTCATTGTTTTACCTATTCCCAAGCCACGATAAAAAGAAAACTGTCGACTGTTTTCTGCGGCCCTCACGAAACCGTCGACGATTTGGGCTTCCCAAACTAAATTTTTTCCTTTTCTTATTTTCCTTATTATTTAAAATTTCTCGGGTCTCTATAGCATTTGTTTCTTGGAATAGTGAGATTTTGTTATGGCATTCTAGGATAGGTCATCCAAATTCTCAATACTTAAGACATTTATTTCCTTCCATTTGTTCAAATAAAATGTCTTCTAAGTTTCATTGTGAGATTTGTGAATTTGCAAAAAACCATCATAATTCCTTTCCAAAATCCAAATACAAATCATTCAGACCTTTTACTATAATTCACAGTGATTTATGGGGGCCCTCACGCTCTCTTAATCACACTTACACGAAATGGTTTGTTACTTTTATTGATGATCAAACTTGTATTTGTTGGGTTTATATGTTGAAAGATAAAACTGAATTCCGTTCTATTTTTATCAATTTCCACTCCATGATTCAAACAGAATTCCAAACTCACATTCAAATCTTGCGTACTAATAATGATACAGAATATTTCAATACTATCATGGGAAATTATCTTCAAGAAAATGGAATTATCCATCAACGTTCCTGTGTGGATACCCCTTAACAAAATAGGGTTGCTGAACGCAAAAATAGGCATATTCTTGAAGTAGCTTGGGCATTGATGTTTACTACAAATATGAAAAAATATTTTTGGGGCAATGTCATTTTAACAGCTACATATCTCATTAATAGAATGCCTAGTCGGGTTCTTTCTTTTGCCACACCTCTCCAAAAATTTCAAGAATGTTTTCCCATCTCTTGGCTCAACTTCATTCTCTCCCTGAAAATTTTTGGGCGTACTATATTTGTACATGTTCATGCTCACAATAGGGATAAATTGGACCCTCGTGCCATTAAGCGTGTTTTTATTAGTTACTCTCCTACTCAGAAATACTACAAATGTTATGATCTTGCCACAAAAAAAAAAAAAAAAAAATGTTTGTTAACCTTGATATCACATTCTTTAAAATCACTCCTTACTTCCAAAAGCCCTCTCTTCAGGGGGAGAATTAGAATGAAGATCGGTTCTTTGATTTCTATGTTAATGAATCTGTGCCATATACTAAGTTTGCCATTACACCATTCCGTGACCTGTCATGTACAAAAGATCACTTAAACTCAATGGGAGGAGTAGAAAAACAAAATAACAAGGAAATATGTGTTTACTCAAGGAAGCCAAAAACAAAGAACAGAGAGAATCTCATACCTAAGGCACCAAGAGAGTTGGAACCAGTGATAGCTTCGAGCAACCATGATTCCACACCCAATCCCAATCCGATAATAGATGGTCATGAGCTTCCTTCTAATAAGTCTACACCTAATGACATCAATTTACCCATTGCAGTCAGAAAACAAACTAGGAAATGTACTCTATAACCCTAGTAAAAATACATGTCCTATAAAACTTTGTCTACAGGGTGTCGTGCTTTTACTTCTAACCTTGATAGGATAAAAATTCCAAAGAATATTCAGAAATCCTTGGAGATTTCTGAATGGAGGGAAGCTGTCATGGAGGAAATGTGGGCCCTGGAAAAGAATAGAACTTGGGACGTTATGAATTTTCCAAGAGGGAAGAAGTTAGTAGGCTGCAAATGGGTCTTTATAGTGAAATACAGAGATGATGGGACAATTGAACGGTATAAAGCTCGAATGGTTGCAAAAGGGTTTACACAGACCTATAGCATTGACTACACGGAGAGGTTTTACACCAGTGGCAAAATTGAATACAGTTCAAGTCCTCATTTCCTTGGCAACCAACTTGGATTGACCACTACAGCAACTCGACATTAAGAATGCATTTCTAAATGGTGAGTTAGAAGAAGAAGTCGACATGACGACACTGCCAGGTTTTAGTAAGAAGGTGAAGAAAACAAAGTATGTAAACTCAAGAAGTCCTTGTATGGACTCAAGCAATCTCCTAGAGCATGGTTCGACGGACTTGCTAAGGTGATAAAGAACCAAATATATCGACAAGGGCAATTAGATCACACTATGTTTTTCCAATAGTTTGAAAGTGGTAAGAAAACAATTCTGATTGTGTATGTTGATGATATAATCCTAACTAGAGATGACACAATGTAGATGGAAAGATTGAAGAAAGTCCTAGTTGTTGAGTTTGAAGTTAAATATCTAGGAAAAATGTGGTACTTCTTGGGAATGGAAGTTGCTAGATCAAAAAAGGGTATCAGTGTCTCTCAGCAAAAGTGTATCCTTGATCTCCTAACCGAAACTGGCATGCTTGGATGCAAACCTAGTGAAACCCCCATTGAAGCAGTACAGAGAGTTGAAAACTGTGGAATATCGATTGAAGAAGAGAGGTTTCAGAGATTGGTTGGTAAACTAATCTATCTATCATATACCAGACCCAACATTGCATTTGCAGTAAGTGTGGTAAGCCACCACATGCATTCACAAAAAAAAAAACTCACCTAGATGTTGTGTACAAGATCTTTAGGTATCTCAAGGGCTCTCCGGGTAAAGGACTCTTCTTCAAGAAGTGTGAAAGTAAGGAAGTAGAAGTTTTCAAATGCGGATTGGGTAGGATCAGTGGAAGATAGAATGTCTACCACTGAATATTGTACCTCTGCATGGGGAAATTTGGTGACTTGGAGGAGTAAAAAATATAATGTAGTAGCTCGAAGTAGTGCTGAAGCTGAATTCAGGGCAGTTGCATAAGGGATATGTGAAGGACTGTGGTTACGGAAACTCTGGAAAGAATTATAGATCTTGGTGAAATCCCCTATCAAACTCTACTATGATAAAAAAGCAGTCATTAGTATCTCTCTGAATCCAGTTCAACATGACAGGACTAAGCATATAGAAGTGGACCGACGCTTTATCAAAGAGAAGGTTGAAGAAGGAACCATTGGTATGACTTATGTACCTACCAAAGAACAAACAACGGACATCTTTACCAAAAGGTTAGTTCGATAGGTTTTTGATGATTTCATCTGCAAGTTAGATATGATCAATATTTATAATCCAACTTGAGGGGGAGCGTAGTATTTTGGAGTGATTTAGGGGATATTTATGTAGATAATTGTATATTATTGAGAGGGATTATTGTAAGAGATTGTTTCTATATTTAGAATACACGATTGTATTATAAGTATTGTATATTGGCTTATACAAAAATTATTCAAGAAATATAGAAATTATTCATTCTGATTTCTGTTGGGATCTTCATATTAATATGCGTGGTTGAAACGTTGTCGGCACTGAAGAGCAAGATGGCCGGCCCTGTTGCAGCGATGGAGTCGACAAGGAGACGAACTTTGCCAAAGTAATCGGAGATGGATTGGTCACCTCGGGAAAGATTTGTGAGTTGGAAACGGATTTGAAATTCTTTGGCATGAGCTTGATAGGAGAACATGGATGAAAGGGAGGTCCATAATTGATGGGAAGTTTTGGAGGACACAACGTGACCTAAAATGGAGTCCGAAAGAGAGGAGAAGGGAATGCTAAGAATCAGTTGGTCGAGATGCCTCCAAGAATGAAAATCAGGGTTGGGTTTTGGGTTTGATTGGGAGGAATTGGGAAGAAATTCTGAGGGAGGTGTGGAAGAACTATCGACAAAGGAGAAAAGGTCTTGTCCACGAAGGTAGGTGGAGATTTGAACATTCCACAGTAAATAATTATCTGTGGAGAGTTTTGTGGTAACTATGTGAGAGAAGGAGGAAGCAGCAAAAAAGTGAGAGGAAGAGGAAGAAGACAGACCGGTTGCCATTGAAGGAGGATCGGCGAGACTGGTGGTCTGTAGCTGTGATACCATGTTCAAAGGAGAATGAAAGATACTGGGATACTGGAATTCTTCTTCTTTGATATTCTCATTGAATGATGTACGTATATATATATAACACAATAAATTTGTTACATATTGGTTGTATAAAACAGAAAAGGAATAACAGATTACAAGACTTCAGATTCCTGAACATCAAGTGCTTGTGAAAAGGTCTTCTTATGTGCAGGTGGGTTGTATAGCTTAATATGCATCTCCCCACCAGCCTACATTACAATAAGCTAGAAGGTGACTGCCAATTTCTCTTCCTCGTCTCATGAATGTGATGAAGAAAGGAAAATAAATGAGAGAGGCTTTTCTACTCCCCGCAAGACCAATACATTTAAAGTGGAAGGAAAATGTATGGAAAGAAAAAGGAACCTACTAAATATAAGTAATAATCATTTCTTTTTAACTCTACTGTTTTTCATTCAAGCAGAAAATGACGAGAAAATTAAGCCTATTTTATTCCCTTCAGCACTTTTCCCCTGTTTCACAGCAAACAAAGTGTAAATGAGACTCTCATATAGTCTGTCCCACTCAACATCTTCCTTTGCAATCCTTAAGACATTTGTGTTACTTCATCACTCATTCTGAAAATTTTAACATGTGCTTTTGGACCTTAGCTGGAGGGAAATTTCTGGAAAATTTACTCTTTTTGAAAATGCTATCACCAAAAACCTTAGCAGGAAGGGAATTCCCGCAGTCCATACAATTTTAATGGTTGGCATTTAAAGAACTACTAGACTCTTATAACTTTCTTAGGATGTTAGCTGTCAAATTGTCATCTTGCACCTTCCCTCTCATTCTTCCCATGTGATCTTGGACCACAATCCAACAAATTTTCTCTTTCATTTGGTAAACACATTAAACCCCCATTGATAAAGTCACTACTATTAAAATATCAATTGTATTCAAAACAATGATGCCCTAGATAATAGCTTGATGCAGGAATAATTTCTGTAACTATAAGAGGAAGATTACTTAGTGAACTAATGTTGATTTAAATGAGGCTCTTTCTGGTCCCCAAATCCAGAGTGATCCATCATTGTCGTGCTTGGAAGTGTGCTGTTGACGTTGTAAATTCTCATGGCTTGATTGTCCAATATTATTCAGAGTTTTTCCCGCTTTTTGGGCTTAAGATCATTAAAATCCCTTAATATATATGATGGGTTTAATAAATTTTTGAGTTATCTCATAGCCTTCCCCGGCCAATGCATTTATACCAAAATGAAGTTGCCTGTCCTATGCTGCAATAGGCCAAAAGGGCCTCACCAAGGGCCAACATAGTTCACAAGCTCTGCTCTTTCTATTTTGGAACAAAGTTCACCAAGAGCTTTGTAGGTGTGTGGTTCTCATTTTCTCATTCTATTTTGGATGGCATTGCCTAACTACAAATTGCATCAAAGCCCATTAATTCATAGCCAAGCTCTGCTCTTCCTATATAAGCCTACCCAAACACTGCAGAAAAAAACCACTCTCTGCAAGCTCAAACCAGTGAAAAAAATGCTTCACATTGTCTTCCTCTTTTCTCTCCTACTGTCCTCACATGCTGCAGTTCAAGATTTTTGTGTTGCAAACTTTAAGGCCCCAGAAGGCCCAGCAGGCTACTCCTGCAAGAAGCCTGCAAAGGTCAAAGTTAGTGACTTCGTGTTTACTGGCCTCGGCATCCCTGGAAACACTTCAAACATCATCAAAGCTGCAGTGACTCCGGCATTTGCAGCCCAATTCCCGGGTGTGAATGGGCTGGGCATTTCCATGGCACGGCTAGACCTAGCCCCCGCCGGGGTTGTGCCAATGCACACCCACCCGGGTGGGTCAGAGGTTTTAGTTGTGGTGCAGGGTTCAATCACTGCCGGTTTTATTTCCTCGGCCAATGCTGTTTACGTGGAGAAGCTTAAGAAGGGAGATATTATGGTATTTCCAAAAGGGTTGCTGCATTTTCAAGTGAATGCTGGTGGGATTCCAGCAATTGCTTTTGTCAGCTTCAGCAGCGCAAGTCCTGGACTCCAAATCGTTGATTTTGCACTGTTTGGCAACAACTTGCCATCTGCCTTGGTGGAGAAAACTACTTTCCTTGATGATGCTCAAGTGAAGAAGCTCAAGGGAGTTCTTGGTGGTTCTGGCTAATTAAGATTGCCCAAAAATTGCCTCTACCTTGTTCACATGCATTGATTCTTTATATTGGTTTCTTTTAGCTTGTTCCATGCCTTGTACTTGGTTCTTAGAGCTTTGTTATTATTCTTCTGAACAATGTCAATGCATCAAATTCAATACTTGGTTCGGTTGAGAAGTGATCTACGAGCAACAATCGCACAAGCCAAATTACCCAATCAAAAATATGAGACGAGATTTACGTGGTTCGGTCCACTGTGACCTATGTCCACGAGAGAGCAAAAAATCTACTATAATTGCCGTGAGAATTATACAAGGAGAAGGAGGAGGCTACTTCCCTCAACTCATCTCTCATTCTCTCTACAAGGATTCACTCTACCTTACACACAGCACACAACACCTCTCTGCAACACACAACTCTCAACTTTCTCACAATATAGCTCTCTACACGCACACAACACAACCCTCTGCTGCACACACATTGTTAGGAACCTGTAAGCATCCAGAAAAATGTGACACCAGAAATTTAACATGGTTCGGTCAATATCGACCTACGTCCACGGAACACACACCAAATATTCACTATTTCGCCAAAAAATTACAATTCTCACTCTCTCTCTCCCTCTCTTCCTTCTCTTTCTCCTCTCTACTCTCTAAGCTTCTCACTGTACATATCTTGTATTTCTCAACCCTCTATTTATAGGGCTGATGTTTAAATCATAATTAAATCACAATTTAAACATAATCAAACATAAATGGGAAGTTACAATAGAGAGATAAAATGGAGATTCACCGCGTGAGATTAATTGCACCGCGTTCCAACTCAACTCTAGTTCCTGGCTGTCTCCTGGCTTCAGCTATAACTATCTCCCACTTGAAGACAGAGACGCTTCTTTAACCAGTATCATGAATAAATAATGTGCTCAAAATATATGCCTTCAAGCATGAAGACCGACTGATTTTTGTAGACTAATCTGATGACTGTCAGCTTCACAACTGATGTAAAGATGTCGGTGTAGTCAATCCCTTCCTTCGGCTCAAAACCTTTGACTACCAACCGAGGCTTATACCTTCTGAAGCAATCATGCTCTTCTTCGATTCTATACACCCACTTGTTGTAAAGGCCTTTGGGCAACTTCCACGTTATGTTGGAGGTGAAGGACTTCATCTCATCATTGCTCATATCTGCCACCTAACATGCTTCATCATAGCATTCGGGCTCTCCTTCATCTATAGGAAGTAAGAAATTAATATACCTTCTATTTGGTACATGAGACCGAGTAAATCTCCTAAGCTCTGGAGCTGGAGTAGGAGACGGTGGTGCGACGATCTGCTCCACTGGTTCCTCCACCTGAGGATTCTCGGCATTCTACTGTTGTGTCCCGACACATTCTGAGTGGAATAGTTCTAGTCTCTTCTTCTTTGGGGCATGGGTGTTTATCTAGAAACTAACCCTCTTCTGTTTCTCGACTATACAATCCTTACACATGTCAATCTGCACTGACTGTAGACCACTCAATTTTTCTTTTGAGTGCATCACCCTAAGTCCCTTCTCACTCATGTGACCAAGTCATTGGTGTCAGATGTTACTGTCATCATTTCTTGCAGCAACTGAAATAGACATGGAGGCATTGGAGGTTAGAAAAAGTGTTTCGCTTTTCTTACCTCGCACAATCGTTAGTACACCCTTTGAAACTTTCCATTCATCACCAATGAATTTCGTCATGTATCCCTCATCTTCTAGCTCACCAACTGAGATCAAATTCTTTCTCAGGCCTGTAATATATCTGACATCCTTCAGCTTTCATACTGACCCGTTTCTATTGATATTCACAACTCCCTTACCGATTACGTTGCAAGGTTGATCGTTGCCAAGGTACACCTTACCAAAATTACCTGGTTTGTACTCCTCTAGGCAATCTCTGCAGCAAGTGGCATGAAATGAGGCTCCGGAATCTAAGACCCAAGACTCTTGCTTGCTCTCCAAAAAGCATATCAACATCTCATCATTTTCGGAAGCAATATTTACTTATGTCTTTGCCCTTATCTCGTATTCTTCCTTCTGACTTCTGCACTGGTTCTTGTAATAACTAGTTTTTCCACAGTTTCAGCACTCAATAACTTTTGTGCTCTGGGAACCTATGTCCTATGTACTTCTGGGATTTTGGATTTAGACCGCCTTGGCCTAGATCTACCGTGATTGTTTGATCGTCCATGCATGTTTCCTCTGCCTCAACTCTCCATGTTCAAGGCTGAACTTGAAGTTGAGCCATGGTTCAACTGCATTCTGATTTTCTCCTTCAAAATCATGCTAACGACCTCATCATATACAAGTTTCGATTTTCCTACGGAACTACTGATGGCAGTAACGACATCATTCCAACTTTTAGGCAACTAACTAAGAATCAGTAGGGCCCGAAACTCATTATCAAACGTTATCCCGATTGAAGCGAGTTGATAAGACAACTTATTAAAATTATTCAAATGTCTACTGAAACTTTCACCTGCAGACATGTTCATCATAAATAGTCTTTTTATGAGATGTACCTTATTTTTAGCTGAAGGCTACTCGTACATAATAAAAAGCGCATCCATCAGAGACTTAGTGGATGTTATATGCTTGATATTGAACGTCACAGATTTCAACAACGTCATTATAATGGCTCCGAGGGCTTTTCTATCAAGCAACTCCCACTGGTTGTCGTTCATGGATGATGGCTTACCCTTCAATGGTAAGTGCAATTCCTTCCCAAACAAATAATCTTCTATCTGCATCTTCTAGAAACCGAAATTGTTGTCATTGAACATTTTGATTTTTGAGCTCTTTTCATTCGACATCTCGGTTCACTAATCTAGAGATGGAATTTTCTCAAATGGATAGTGCGGGTAGATCCAAAATGATCGAAAACCCTAGAAATGGTTCAAGTCACTCGAAAAACGGACCCAAAAGAACTCTAAAAAGCTCAGTCAAAGTTTGGTCAAACCTAGTCAAACCTTGGTCAACTCTATTGACATGGCAGCTGACGTGCCACGATGACGTCGCAACTATTATGGCATGCTACCGTGGCAATGCCTATTGACGTGGTAGTGGGGTCCACCTACTGACGTGTCAGTGGGGTCCACCTACTAACGTGTCAGTGGGGTCCACCTACTGACGTGGCGTTTGATGTGGCACTCTACTGGCGTGTCTGTTGACGTGGCAGTGGAGCCCGACTGACGTGGCGACTGAGCCATGCTGACGTGGCCAGGTTCTGAGGTAGCTTGTCGAATCTGGGTCAATGATCGAATCTTGGGTTAACCAGGTCTAAGTTTGTATCCGGGTTGGGTTGGGTTCCCAGCGGGTTGGGTCCAGGCTATCCGAGCGAGGAAAACATGTGCAACTGCGTGCAGCGCGTGACCGGCGCGGGGAGAAGCGTCTTTCTCTGGCGAGGCGCGTGAGGGCGTGTGAGGCTTTGTCTGGACTCCGTTCGAGCTTGGGTCTGCACGGTTCTCTTCGTCTCGACGAGCTGAATATGATGGTGGCCTGAAAACTTTGTTTTGATCCACTTGACAGAGCTCTGATTTTGGGATCACTTCCGATTTGGCTTTTCTGCTCCAACCGGGCTCTAATACCATTTGTTAGGAACCTGTGAGCATCTAGAAAAATATGACACCAAAAATTTAATGTGGTTCGGTCAATATCGACCTACATCCACAGAGCACACACCAAATATTCACTATTTTGCTAGAAAATTACAATTCTCACTCTCTCTCTCCCTCTCTTCCTCCTCTTTCTCCTCTCTGCTCTCCGAGCTTCTCACTGTACATATCTTGTTTTCCTTAGCCCTCTATTTATAGGGCTGATGTTTAAATCATAATTAAATCACAATTTAAACATAATCAAACATAAATGGGAAGTTACAATAGAGAGATAAAATGGAGATTAATTTCACCGCGTGAGATTAATTGAACCGCGTTCCAACTCAGCTCCAGCTCCTAGTCGTCTCCTGGCTCCGGCTATAACACACACAACCACAAAGCCCACCCACTGCAACTCTACACTCACACATATATACACATATGGGAAGGGGATAGTCAAAGACGATGGCTGCAATTTTAAACATGGTAGGCAGCTGTTTGGTGGAGGGCTGCTGGTCTTCTCAGCAATATCAACATAAGTTGCTAGGTGGTGCGGCTGCCTAACCCATACGAGCCACACCCTGACAGGTTCCAGTATAGAAATTTACGCTGGCAATGTTTTGTTTCTTTTGCAGACAAAAACCATTAATTGCTTTTGATTTACAATGACAAATTAACGTAGAAAGTGGCTAGTAAAGCCTGTAATCGTTAAAGAAAACCATCAATTGATGTTAGTTATGGAATCCTCTGTGCACATTCTGGGCATGGTTTCCTTTTTCTTTTTTGTCCTCACCAAGATGACACAGCACAATGTATTGGGTTTGTTGGTACCTCCATTGGGTCCTTGCTCAGGAGCTTTGAACAAGCTTGGAAAAGCTTTAAGCCTGTATTGAATCAGTCATGTTGAACTCTCCCCTGCGATGATGCACATTATTAAGGATAATGATTAGGAAAGCGCTAATTTTTTCACAATAGTAATTAAGAAAATTCTTTTTTTTTTTTTTTGGAAGTTGGTTGAGGTGTGATCATCGTCAAACCTTGTTCATTTGTATTAATCATTTTCAATAAAATAAGTGAACTTCATGGTGATTCATGAATATAGGAAAGGCAATAGTGCGACTTATTTTTTCGTTAGAGAAGGATAAATGGAAAATAATGTCATTTACGAGAAACAACATTTTTTTACCATGTTCTCTAAAAATATCTTTCGAATGGATTAGTTGAGTCTCACTTACTTTCGTCATTAGTTCAACCTCTCGATTTTTGTTTAGTAGATTATAGATTTTTTGATTTTATGCTATTTTATTATTTTTATTTTTGATAGACCTGTTTAGATTTATTTCTTATTTATTTTTATTTGAATTTGTAGTCCTATTTTGATTGGTTGTTGGTATTATTTTTGGGAGGACTTGAATTTCTTTATCTGTAATCTATGAATGCTTGTCTTGTTGTCACGGTATTCCTCCACCAAAAGTGAGGGCATATCGATGAAGTTTGTGTTTTTCTAAATAAAAAAATATATATTCTTCAAATTTAAGAGCTCTTCTTTTGTTCCTCATTGCCTACTTCTTCTTTATTTCTTTTCTTTCTAATGTATGCTCCTTTTTATTTCACACCAATATGCTTTGCTGTTTTTTTTTTTTTTTTGAAAAAGGAAAGAAAAGAAAATAACAACAAACTTCATTTCCTATTGTATTCTCTTTCTATGTCAAATACTATTAAAAAATAAAAATTTGTTCTAAGATTATTAAAATTGAAGAAAAAGTAAAATGAAAATTTTTTTTTCTCATTGATTTATTCTGTAACACATTTTCTTTCTCATTCTTTGGCATAACCAAATATGGAAAATTTTATTAATGTTTTCTTGCTTCCAAATAAGGCTTATGAGTTTTAACACAAACTATAAAAATGAAATAAAAGATACATCCTATTAATTTTAAATATGGTATTAGAAAAGAAGTAGAATGTTATAGCTACACCAAGTTATTCATGTAGTCAATTGACATAGTTGGTCACTAGTTTTTAAACCCTAATCCTGTCTTTTTGGTAGTTTAAAGTTCAGACCTGAGGTTTGAATTTATGTGGATTTGGTAAAAACACCATACAAATGTATTGAGTTTTTCTATTCAGAAAAAATAATAATTTGGAACATGAAATTGGAACTCTGAAATGCAGCATTAATTAAATTTTCAGGGATGCTTTGTAAGTGAAATAGTGTGCAATGACAATATGAAATTTCCAATTAGCTTTTTTTAAACATATTGTTCTAGGTCAAACAGCCCTAAGTAACTCAACTCATGAAAACTTCCCATGCCATTTAGAACTTTCTGTCACAAACGAATATCATTGACTAATTGTCATGTTTAGAGAGTTGTTCAACATCCTGCTGCTGCTAGGTGCACCTTTTAATTGATTCATTCCTTCTCCATGGTCGCTTGAATGGATTCCCTTCTTTGCATCAGTTCATTTCCTTGCCACCACTCCAAGCACTGGCTACTCAATAAATTAGATCTTAAAGCAGTCACATGAGAATACAAAAAATTTATCAATGTTAACTAAACTAGAAGAAAAGAATTCTACTTTATACTTTATTAGTGGCTTGAATGGATTCCCTTCTTTGCATCAGTTCATTTCCTTGCCACCATTCCAAGCACAACTACTCAATAAATTAGATTTTAAAGCAGCCACATGAGATGTTATCTAAACTGGAAGAAAAGAATTATACTTTTTACTTTATCCATCTTTCTCAAGTTACTGCTTTCTTAGGGTCTATTTGATATCATTGTTATTTTTTATTTTCTATTTCTATTTCTCTACAGTGAATATTATAAAAATATGTTTGTTTCTATTGTGAGTTTTCTATTTCTGTTACCGATTTTTAGCTGTTTGTCAAAAAACTGAAAATCAAATTTTATAATTTTCAATTGTTCTGACAACCTATTGTCGGAAATTTTATTATCCAAAAATTGTTTTTTGGATTAAATTCTTCATTTTATAAACTTTTAAATCAAAATCAAAAGTAAATAATCATATGAATTTAATTATAATTAAAAGAAAAATATACATAATTTTAAAAAAAAAAGGGCCAATTATAATTTTTTTATTGTAAAGTAAAATTTGAAAGTAGAACAATTAAGTAAAATAATTATAATAAATTTTATTTTTATTATAGTAATTGTTTTAATGTGTATTATTTGTACTTTTATTATTTTAATGATATTTTTATAATATTTTTAACCAAATAGGCTGCCAATTTCTAGTTATTAGTTTTTAATTCTAGTGTTTGATTTTGGCTTTTAATTTTAGTTTCTCTAATTTTTAAAGTGATAGATACCAAACCACCCCTAATGTTTCTTGCTTTTTGTGATACATTGAGAATAGGCAGCTGCAATTGTCAACCAACACAAACTAAACATTACTGCAAATTGGTCCCGGCAAAAGACCAAACCGTCCTAATTTGCAAGCTTTCAAGTTTCCAGGTTCTGGTGGATGCATTTTGTCAGGCAGTGAGTAGAATCACCAATGCTAATTACATGTATAATAATCAACTTTTCACTTGCAGCAAGAAAAGATTTCAACACAAGTAGTCCTACTATGTTTGATATTCTCTCTGAAATTTGCACTGATAAATTCTTCAGCGCTGACAACGCACCGACTTCAAAATTTTTGCATTTACAGTTACTAGCTGTTTGAAAATTTTCTCCAAAAGGGAGCCATGCAGATTTTCCCGTTAAGCGTGAGAAAACTCTGGCACGAATGGGAGCTGCGCATGATGATTTTACTCAGCCTCTCCTTACAAATTGTCCTCATCGTATTTGGGAAACGGCGAAAGCATGATGGTAACGCGTGGGTCAGGATCCTTGTTTGGATGACATATTTGTCAGCGGATTGGCTTGCAACTGTATGCCTTGGCACTCTCTCCAGTAATCAAGGCGACTCTTTTAAAGATAATTTTGTGTATCCTAGTGACGAGCTCAAGTCATTCTGGGCACCGTTCCTTCTATTGCATCTTGGTGGCCCTGACACCATCACTGCTTACTCCCTAGAAGACAATGAGTTATGGTTAAGGCACTTGCTTGGGCTAGTTGTACAGGTTGCAGTGGTGTTTTATGTGTATCTCACATCTTGGACACGAAGTGGCCTAACCTTTCTAACGATTCCAGTGCTTATCGCCGGAATTATTAAGTATGCAGAGAGGACCTGGGTCCTCAGGTCAGCAAGCAGCAAACACTTCAGAGACTCCCTGCTCCCACCCCCGGATGCAGGACCTGATTATGCTGCATTAATGGAGAAGATTAGTGCAAGAGAAGCCCAGAGGTTGCCAATAAGAATGTCTATGTTGATTGAACCCCTCTATTTCCGTCTACCCCAGCCCTTCACAACTGAAGCGGGACTTCTATATGAAGGTTATTTCTTATTTAAAATGTTCAAACGTCTTTACGCCGACCTCATCCTCAGTTTCCATGATAAAAGAGACAGTGACATGTCCATTTCGAGTGGGTCACCACAGGATGCCTTCAAACTAGTAGAGATCGAGCTTGGGTTCATGTTCGATGTCCTTTACACTAAAGCAACCATAATACATTCTCGGTTTGGTGTCTTTCTCCGTTGCATTACCTTTTTGTCCTGTACTTTCACATTGTTAGCCTTCTGGATCATCATTGACAAGCATGCTTACCCAAAGACTGACATAACCATAACATACTTATTGTTGATCGGATCTGTTTTTCTGGAGATACATGCTGTTATTATACTTATTTTCTCGGACTGGACAAAACTCTGGTTGACTAAGCACAAAGAGGCACCGCTAGCTAATCTCATCTCCCGAGCTATCTCTTCGTCTCGATTAGTTTGGGCTTATGAAAAGAGGTGGTCAGGATTCATGGCACAATACAATCTACTAGACGTATGCCTCAGGAGTAAGCTGCCTTGTGACGGAGTCCAGAAGTTATTGGGCATCCATGAAATGCTAGAACAGTATAGCAACAAGACTTGGGAGAAAGTGACAGTTGAATTGAAAGAATTGATCTTCGAACATTTGACACGACTCGAACATTCAACAAGACACGGGATGCAGTTCAATAATAGGCAGCGCCACGCCTCGAGAGGTCCTCCTTTACTTCAAAGTAATAATTACCTTGATAAATTTAGTTGGAGCTTGATAGATCAGGTAGAATTTGATGAAAGCCTTCTTCTTTGGCACATTGCAACAGACCTTTGTTACCATTCTGACCTCCACAAATACCAAAATGACATTCATCTCAATCCAAAATGCAAAATAAGCAAATCATTATCCAATTATATGCTGTATCTTCTAATAATATGTCCTTTTATGGTGCCCAAAGGGATTGGAGAGATTAGACTCCGTGACACTTGTGCGGAGGCCATCAGATTTCTCCAGCAGCGGAGAGGGTTCATATCGAGTGACAGAAGCAATGCTCGCATGCTATTACTTCAGGTGAACATACATCGCCCTCCTTCTGAAATGAAGGGAGATAGAAGCAAGTCTCTGTTATTTAATGGGTGTAGACTTGCCAAACAATTACAATCACTAGTTACTGAAGACAGATGGGACAACGAAGAGAAATGGGCGATGATAAGCAATGTGTGGGTGGCGATGCTATCTTATGCTGCAATTCGATGCCGATGGAAACACCACGGACAACAGCTTAGGCGAGGCGGAGAGCTGCTTAGTCATGTTTGTCTTCTCATGGCACATCTTGGCATGAGTGAACAATTTCAGATTCAAAGAGGCCATGCACGTGTCGGAGTTCATTAAAATTGCAAAAGAATTTCAAATTCTGTATATTATCTGAAGAATGAATTTACAATTGTATATATACAAGATTTCAGCAACTGAATTAACAAATCAGAGAATAAAATTACAATGTGGATAACAGAGTTTAAACAAACTGTAACGGCCTATTGCTGACTCTGTTTGGTTCTAATTTAATTAATTCATGCTGATACTGGAGAGAATAAATTTCTGTTGTTGATGCATTCGTTAGAGAACTGAAGGATGGAGAACTAATAAACTGCTGCTGTGCATTGCAGGAGATGAGAGCTGTTACAGCATTGTGATGAAGAACTGGAGAGCTACTGTATGATACAATATCTGTTAAAAGAGTTCGTTGAGTTAGCATTAATAAGATCCTTAATTTGCTGTTGAAATCTCAGCCTTGATTACTTATGTTGTCCTTCACCCACAATAACTTTTTTTTTTTTTGTTTTGAGTCAGCAAAAAAAAAAAAAAAAATGGCTTCTTTTGTTATAGTTTGAAATGTTAGTATCTAAGAAATTAGGAGTTTGTTGTAGTTTCAAACTCAATCAGCACTTACATAAACAACACTTCACAGAAACTTCATTACATATAAACTCACAATATGTCTAGACTTGGTAAAATGATTCGAATCTAACCTGCTTGAACAGCTCATAATTCGTATATTAAATGAGTCAAATATGATTTAAATATTTTTTTATTCGTCTCTAAATGAGTAGATTGACGGATTTAGGGTTTTATCCTATGTATATTCGCATATCCGCAAACAACTAATGTTTAAATTCATTGATAATCTCATATACCCATACTTATTAGACATCAATTCAATTAGCATAAGTTTTGTTGGTCAAGACCCTATCTCACACTCCCAATTCTTGCATATTCAAACTCACGCCTAAATACTCAATTTTCTGGTGATTAAAACAAAAGCCTCTAAATTCAAGTTCTAAAAAATAATTAAAAAATTATAATTTAGTTATTAGTCATTAAATATTTAACAATTATCAAATTATAATTTTAAAAATAATTTCATTTATTATGTTACAAAATAATTTGTTCATCGGATAGTAAAAAATATTATATTAGGGATGAGAATGATAGATTATCCGACATCTATCACGGACTATCCAATTCAAACCGTCATAAATTTGCAATTTAAATGGGTCGTATTTGGAGTATAATATCCTCATCCGAAAATCTGCCTAATCTACTACAGATTATCCGATCCGAGTAGCCATAAATCCACAAATTAAATAAGTCGAATATGGATTGAAATAAACTCACCCGATAATCCTCCTAATTTGTCATGAATTATCATACCCGATTCGATTTACTAGGACTAAAGGCGTCAACTCATATTGACACAAGTATATTACTCAATGGAAATAGACACACTATATGAATATTTCAATCCAAGTAATCAATAAGTGATTACGCGCTAAAACTGCGTAATTAGGCATCTTAATCCGGGCATTATGGCTCCTATTTTTAATTAAATATTTAATTGCGTACAATATTTTAACGAAGTGTCATATTTATGATTTTTGAGTTTTATTGAATAATTTATGAATTTTTGGCATTTTTTTATCACAGAAAAAATTCTCGAAAGCCAAAACCGATATCAGTTTGTAATTCGCATATAACTTTCCCGTCCGAGTTCCGATTGAGATGATTCAAATTTCTAGAGAAATACGAGAGGATTATCCACAACTTTATCCACAACTTCCATGTTTTGATTTTTGAGAGAAACGGGTTCCAAGAAAGTCAAAATTGGCCATGATCGCGGAAAGGAAAATGAAAAAAAAAATTTTAAAAATATAAAGGATTGGGTTGATGTGACCGGGCCATGCAGGCCGAGTCGAGTTGGGTTAGATGGGTCAACTTGCCAAGTCTAGGGCTTTCTTCCCCCATCTCTATTTATCCTTCTCTTCTCCTCTTTCCTGGTGTGCCCCAATTGCACCCCTTTGCTCCCTCTTCTCTCCCATACCCTCCTTCCTTACTCTCTCTCCCTTACTCTGCTTCTTTTTTTTCTCTGACCTCCTTCTCTTTCAATCTCCCTCTCTTACTTTCCCCTACTCTCTCCCCTCCTCTCTCGGTTACTCTTCTCTCTGTTTCTAGCCATGCACAGCTGCAGCACCAGCGGCTTTCCTCTGCAACACCCGACCTCCAGCAGCAACCAAGCGCCCAGCCACCATTCAAAGACCACACAACCAGAAGCAGCCTGCCTCCTCTGCTCCACTCTAGCTCCACACCAGTGAAGACCCTCCTGCAAAGCTGTTGTTTGCCAGTACAGCCTCCGTGAGCCCCATCTCCTTCAACCAGCAACCACCCGGGAGCCATCGCTGCTGTGGTTACTGCTGCCTCACCAACTCCACCCTTTGGCTGCCACAAAACCACCACCATCCACCACTCCACATCCAGCACAACAACCTCAGCAACTCCCCTACGACCAGCTATGCCAACCACCATGCTGTCACACACCTCAACACCAGCAACTCTCTCTGTAACGACCCGAAGAAAATGGTATTTAAATAATAAAAAGAAAGGGAAATGGAAACTAGAAACAGAAGGAGGCAATCGACGACGTTGCATTTTGGAAAGGATAATCCCGAGGAATTTTTCAGCTCCTCATCGACGAACACAAGGGACTCATTGACGAGGGTATAAGAGGAGCTCGTCGACAAGGATAGGATTCGTCAACGAGAAGATACCGAGAGAGAATTTGTGGAAACCTGAAATTCGTCGATGAACTTTGTACAGGACTCGTCGACGAGGTGGCGTGGCTTGTTGATGAATCCCGCAGTATAAATAAGGTTAAACGTCATTTTTCAGTCATTTTCCTACGCAAAACTTCTCTCTCTCTCTGACCCTTCTGTTCCTCCTCCTTTTCTCTTCAATTTCGGGCTGGATTTCTGTCGATTCGATGATTTGAAGCCACCACGACGCTTCTGGGAATGTTCTCTGCAAATCTGTCGGAGCGGATCATCGGTGAGGCTGAGTTGGAAACCATCCCAAATCCAGGGTAAGACTTTCTACTCAGTATTTGCCTATTTTATAGTTGTAGAAAGTGTTGTACGCATAGAAATACTGAACTTTTGTTCTGAGGAATGTTATTTCCAGGGTGTTGAGTAAGGAACCCTGCGGGTGTAAGATAGATTTTCTTAGGGGCTTTTCAAGAATCAGGTAAGGGGATAAACTAAGTTAGTATTTTATGATAAATATGTATATTGTTATAGCATTTGATTTCAGGAAAATTTGTAAGAACCCGAAATATGAAAAATGGGTTTAAATATTAAGAGAGGGGCAAAATTGGAATTTTCCCGAGTCAAAGGGCTATAAAAGGAAATTCTCATTTCTTCCAAGCTAAGCAAACTTAGATTTTGATCTCTCTCTCTCTCTCTCTAAACCTCTCCCTACTCCTTCTCTCTAGAATTCTTCGCCGATCGTTGACAGAATTGGAAAACGGAAGCTACCATGAGGATCGTGGAAGGATTCTCTACAACTTCTACTGATCGAAATCTTGTTTCGGAGATTTTTGGGTTTGGGTATAAAATCAAGGTAAGGCTCGGTTTTCAATTCTGATTCGGTAGATTTGTAGGTAACTGTCTTGTGAACATATTATGTACTGTGATTTGTAGGTTTTGGAACTTGGTTCGCTGTTTAGGGACCTTGGAGTTTGGGATTTGCTTACTTAGTAAGGGGAAACTGTGTTATATTGGTTATTTTGAAATCGGATTCGGTGGAACTATGGTCCACGGTCCTGTGTGTGTTTTGACTACTCATTTGGCGGGATCTAATGGGGAAAACTATGTGTTTTTCATTATTGCAATTTTGAGAAAAAGGGGGTGACGAGCTGAATCCCGGGTTTTGTTGAAAATCGAGTATATGTGTGATTTATACTGTGATATTGGGATAGTCGTGCCTTGACTTTGTTTAAACTGTATTTTTTTGGAAAACCATGATTTAGATTACCAAATGAGTGTGGTTTGTTTGGTTATATGAGCATGCATGTGTGTGTGATGTACTGAATTGCTGATGGAACCGCGATTCCAAAGTGAGTCTAGGTACTGAGAGTGTCCGACTTTATATCCGAGGGCGTGAACCTATTCCGGAAGATCAGGCCGAAGGGTGTGGATCCACTAGTTTAGCGTCGGTACGATACCATGGGAGTTGGGGACTAGCCATGTTCCGGTGGCGCCGTGTTCGCAAGTTGGCTACAGGCCAACGCCGTATATCGCGGGCCAACTTCGGGCCAAAGAGTGTGGCGACACTGAGGATTACTGATCATGTGTATGTATTGTGACGGGGCTATGTATAAATGGCCTCCGTATGTGTGCGTGAATGCACTGTGTAAATTAGTACCAGAATGCATTTAACTGCGTGTATGTTGTATCATGATAACACTCAAATGCCACACACCGATATAACTTGTGTTCTTCCTTACTGAGAGGTGTCTCACCCCTACTGTATGTACATTTTTATAGGTCATTCGGGTAACCGGAACTAGCGTCCTGGTGTAGGGAGTGTAGTGGCCAGTGTACTACGTTAGCGTTTGGGTAAGTGCTATGACTGTAGTTTTGTTGGGTTCCCATTTTGAGTTGTATTTGGGCACCCAGTTTGTACATTTTGTTAGAGTCATGTTCTGCTCTTGTATAGACTCTGGTATGGTACTGCATATGTTGATATAGAATGATTTTTTCTGCTGCGTATATGATTCTGATTGGATGTGTTTTGGGTGCCTGGGAACCCCATGGGGTCGGACCCTCATCCTTTGTACTGTATCTGTGATGATTTGTATGATACAGGGACATGTTAGATTATATTTTCACCCTCGGGTCCCATTTTTGGGTTCGGGGCGTGACAAAATAAATATATTTATATATGATTTATATTTGGGAAAATGCTGTTGAAAGTGATGATATGTTAAATATACGAAAAACCTATTTAGTGTGGCATGAGTAGAAATTAATATGAAATACTGTTTTTAGGGAATGTGAGTATGATGCGGATTTTTATAATAAAAAACCAGCGTACAGGCAGAGATTCTTGTAAATGTTTGCCAACGTACAGGCCGAGCTATGTGTATGATTTGCCGGCGTACGGGCTGAGCTATAGAAATGATTTGCCAATGTATGGGCTGAGTTATATATATGATTTTTCGGTGTACGGGCCGAGCTATGGAAATGATTTGCCAGCGTATGGGCTAAGCTATGGATATGATTTCCAGCCAGCGTACGGGCCGATGATTTTCATGATATACGTATATATGCAGAATGATATGATTGATTTGAAAATTAATGATATGAGATATCCATGTATCACAGTTTTAGTATATGTTATATGATATCAGAACCTGGTTGGCTTGGTCTAAACTAGCACTTGCACAGTACCGTTGCTATGTGTCCATGGTCATCATGATCATGATATTTGTGTTAACGCCACTGTATGGAGTGGTGTGAGATTGGATGGTCGATATGGTTTTTATGAAGTGTGTGAGAGCCCCTGGTGTACAGACCAGGTCTAGCAGACCCATCAGACTTACAGACTATACTTTTGACTTGTCAATGGTCGGCCAACCATTGTCAGGTCCCGCCTTTGGGCCACACAACCTAGTCATGTGGGGATAATACATGACAACAACCAACTAACCTACTATGAATGTTTTTGTATTATTATTATATGAGATGATATATGTTTATAAAAATGCAGTATATTCTACCTTGTTTTGATGATATATATGTTTTCCCTGATTTGACATAACAGTTTACTAAATATGTTCTATAATGTGTATGTATAACATGGAATACTCATGTTGCCACATACTAGTGTTAGTTTATTTCTTTTACTGAGAGGTGTCTCAGCCCGAATATTATAAACATTTCAAGAGCCCCTGATTGGAGAACGGATAAAGCCCCGCTGATCTAGTACAGTTAATCTGCCCTTCTAGAAGGGCAAGTGTTTTGATATGGCCGGATGTATTTTGTGGAAATGGCCCTAAGACATCTTTTGGGTTATGTATTGAGTATATATATATAGTGATTGTAGTAACTCTGGTATTGTGATTTATGGTATAATGAGGTGTTTATGATTTATGTTTCCTGCTGCATATGCTTCCGTGAAGTGTTTCTGATGTATCCCTGCTACCCACGGGTCCAGTGGATTACGATTTTCTGAGATTTGTGATATTGATTTTATTATATTTTGGAAAAAAATGTGAAAATTAAACAAGTCGTCACAGTTTGGTATCAGAGCCTAGGTTGTTAGGTTCTTTTAGAATGCAGCGGAAACAATACCAAAGTATAGAAAATGATTTGAGGTTTTGTTCTACAGTCTAAAGGCAGGACTTCCGTAGTAGTTTCTATGTTTTTCCTGGGGCGACGATTTCAGGAAAGTCATAGTAAGTTATTGTCGAGTTGTGTTCCTAGAAGGTAGAACTAAGGATTAGAAACAAGTTGGGAATGTTGAGGTAAGAGGCTAGGTTAAGCGGGTAAATTATAAGGATAGGATTTCTAAGTGGTGTTTGTTGTTTTAAGGATGGATCGAGGAGGAAATAGTGCCCATGCGAGTGGTAGTGATGGAGCAGACCATCAGGTGCAGCTGGGACCGACGGTGACGCGGTATTACGTAGCGTGGCTTAGCAGGTTATGGATGAGATCGCTAGGAGCTCGAGGGAGCAGGGTGGTCCATCTGCAGGCCATGGGTGCACCATAGAAAAGTTTACGAAGATGAATCCTCCGGTATTCTCAGGTGGAGTTGATCCTGCAACCGCTAAGAACTGGATGCAGGAGACTGAGAAAGTTTTGGTTGTGTTGTAGTGTACTAAGGAACAGAGGGTCCTCTTTGCCACTTATAGATTGATGGGAGAGGCCGAGAGGTGGTGGACTACGGTGAGACTGCTGGAGCAGCAGAGAGAGACTTCGATAGCCATGACATGGGACTGGTTTAAGGAGGTGTTCTTCAATAGATATTTTCCAGCTACTGTCAGGGAGGCTAAAGTAGAAGAGTTCCTGAGTTTGAAGCAGGGACAGTTATTAGTTCAGCAGTATGCAACGCGTTTCATCAAGCTCTCTCGTTTCGCCTCGTATACTGTTCCTAATGAAGTAAAGAAGGCGAGGCAGTTTAAGAAAGGCTTGAGGTGGAGTATATTCAAGCAATTGGTGGTGCTGCAGATCCAGGACTTTGCTGAGCTAGTTGATAGGGCAGCTTTGGCAGAGATTGGTGAGTGTCTCGATGTAAAGGAGTAGGGACAGAGGAAGAGATCTGCATCTACGGGCTACCAGCAGGGTCATAGATCGGGCCAGTGGAGGAGAGGTAATCATGGTAGAGGGTGGAGGCAGGAGATGGGAGGATGCGAGGTGCAAGCAGTGCAGGGTTCTCCAATCTGTCAGACTTGTGGTAGGAGGCACTGGGGAGAGTGTCGATCTGGTGGTGTGGTGTGCAATCGCTGCGGTAGATCGGGGCACATGGTACGAGATTGCCCTACTCCACCAGATGCAGTTCCAGCTCCCAAACCATACCAAGGAGGTCATCAAGCGCCACGTGGGGGCCAGTAGAGAAATAAGGCTCCAACCAGGGTGCTCACTCTAACGCCGAGTGAGGCCGAGACGGCAGGTGACGTGGTGACAGGTATGGTTATTATGCTTTCTTTTAGAGTTATTGCATTGTTTGATTCAGGAGCTACACACTCATTCATGTCTTCGGGGTGTGTTAAACTATGTGGGATGGAAACATAGTTGTTGAATACTAAACTGTTAGTGTCTACACTGATTGGATCTGTAGTAAGATGTAGTAAAATACTCCGGGGTTGTCCAGTTGATATCCAAGTGGAAATTCTGTTTGCTGATCTGATAGTGCTGGACATGCACGAGTTTGATGTTATTTTTGGCATGGATTGGCTAGCAGCTAATTTTGCCAGCATAGATTGTCGAGTACAAGAAGTGATATTCAGACCTCCGGGGAAAGTGGAATTCAGGTTTGTAGGGTCGCAGGTGCAATCCCCGCCTTAGCTAGTTTCAGTTATTTAAGCCAGGAGACTACTGTTGAGTGGTTGTCAGGGGTTTGTGCCAATTGTGAAGGAGATGTCAGAGAATGAATTGAAATTTGCTAGCATGCCTGTATTACACGACATAATTCCTATACTTGGTTAGCTTTCAAGCTGCTCATTTTTCGAGTGAGTCAATAAGGATAAAAAAAAAAAAAGAACTACAAGTTGTTGCCAATGATAAACAAAAGTAAAAGAACCAAGAAGATAATACATACCTGCTACATGTTGGGGGATTTAGGAACAATAATCACACACAAGAAAATATAAACATTACAAATTAAACACTAGATTTAACATGGTTCAGTCCAATCTGACCTATGCCCACGGAGCACACCAATCTCACTATATCTGAGAGAAAAATACCAAAAGGAGGAGCCACCGCTCAACTCAACTCTCTCTCTCTTTCGCACACACAGCACTCTGTTCCTCACACACTCTTCCACGCAGCTCTATTCTGCACACTAATTATGCACACACGCATCTCATTTATATAGCCATGGATAGGGGTGAAATTCAAAGGTAGATGGCTTAATTCAACCAAGGTGTGTTGGGTTGGTGGTTGCCAGTCTCCAAATTCAGCATAAGCGGTTGGATTGGTGGTTGTCGACGTCTCCACCTTTTGTAGCTCAATAATCTCCCATTTGGAGATGGAGGCATCATCTCAACCAGTGTATAGGTAAATGATACATTATGCTCATATTTGTCTTCAAACATGAAGATCAACTGAAGTTGAGCACAACTTCAACTTCTCAGTAGTCACCACCTTTGTCAATATGTCTACTGGAATCCTATTACCTTGAATTTTTTCAAGTGCCAACACTCTGTCCTCTAATAGAGATTTGACGAAGTGATAGCGAAGTCCAATGTGTTTTGTTCTTGAATGAAATGCAGAGTTCTTTGCCACTTGTATCACACTCTGACTGTCACTGTGCAAAACATTCCCCTTCTGCTTTATTGCAAGCTCTGTCAACAAACCTTGAAGGCAAATAATATCTTTGTTACCTTCTGTCACTACTATGTAATCAGCTTTTGTAGTTGATAGGGTAACAATCTTTTGTATCTACGACATCAAACTAACAGCTGTTGTGCCAACAGTGAACACATATCCGGTGATGCTTCTGTGGTGATCAACTTCACTAGCAAAATTGCCTTCTACATTCCCTTTAATTTTCAAGGCTCCTTTGCCAAAACATAAGCACTTAACAATAGTGCCTCTAAGGTACCTCAAGATCCACTTCACTGCTTCCCAATGAGTCTTCCTTGGATTTGACATGAACCTGCTGACAGCTCCTAGTGCTTGGCCAATGTCTGGTCTAGTACAAACCATGGCATGCATAAGACTTCCAATGGCTGAAGCGTAAGGTACCTTAGCTATGAAATCCTTCTCTTCATCTATTTGGGAAGCTTGATCCTTGGAGAGGTGAAAGTGTCCGGCCAATGGGGTATTTACCGCTTTGGCACTGCTCATGCTAAATCTCTGTAAAACATGACTAATGTACTCTGACTGAGATATCTGCAATGTTCCCTTTTGCTTATATCTAGAGATCCACATTCCAAGTATCTGCTTTACTGAATCCAAGTCCTTCATGTCAAACTCCTTTGATAATTGATGTTTCAATTTTCTGATCTCTTCTATATCTGATCCTACGATTAGAATTTCATCAACATATAACAACAGAATGATATAGTTAGACTGATACCTCTTGAAGTAACAACAGTGGTCGGCGTTGTACTTTTGAAAATCTTTTCTATGCATAAAGCTATCAAATTTTCGGTACCATTGCCTAGGAGCTTGTTTAAGACCATACAAGCTCTTCTTCAACCTGCACACAATATTCTCTTTACCTTTCACAGAGAATCCTTCTAACTAGTGCATGTAAATTTCCTTATCTACATCACCGTGAAGAAATGTCGTCTTCATAATGTCGCGACCTCTCGAATCCACCAAACATGCACGGGTGCGGCTACGAACTGGGAAAAAGGGGGTGAATTTTGAAAAGAATATTTTTGTGAAAAAATAAGGTGTGATGGAGTCATTACTAACCTTTTGAAGTGTGGTTAGAACACTTGAATACTACCCAATTAAGGGTAGAATCGATATGCGTCGCCAAAGTTGGGATCGGGAGTACAGTTACATGAGGGGAAGGTATTAGTACCCCCTACACACCCGTTTTTATGAACGGTACCAAATTAATCGAAAATTATCCCTTAAACTAAACTTAATAAGCCTTTGAAATTACTCCTTTCCAAAAATCAAAAAAAATGAAAATACTATATAGGTATTCTCTCAGAATAGGGCACATCATACAAAGTATGGAAATAACGTTTTAGGAGGCTTTCAAACCCCTTCGGGACGACATAAACCTCAAAAATATTTTTATGGTTTTCCTAAAATTTTTTGAATTTTTTTTGTGATTTTTTTAAGTGCAAAGACATTTTGGGAATTTTTGATTTTTTTTTTTTGTGATTTTATAACGTTTTTCCCGATGTAATTAAATAACAAAAAGGGAATTAAGGAAAAATCTGTGAAAATTGAAAAAGATGAAAAATAAAATGGAAGGCTAAGCCGGTATCATACCTATTCAGAGGACCCAAATTGGCTCGGGAATGAACCGGTTAAAGGGGGTCGACCAGTTTTAGGCCGGATCAAGGCCAACAAGTCAACACGCGGTGTCTTTCATGTAGCGCATGAGAGTGAGTGTCTCGGGATGAAAGGTACTAGAAATAGTCTTCATGCTTCAAAAGCATTTTTCCTGATTTTTTTCTTTTCTAATTTTTTTTGGAATAATATGATCATAATAAGAAAACCTAAATGATGAAAAACCATAGAAAATATTACAACACGGTGACAATAGATACATGACAATAACAAAACAAAACAAAAATTTCAACAATAACATTCCACAACCAATCTAAAATGTACAACAATGTCAACAATAATAAATATACACTAGACAAATAAGTAATAAAAATGAACACAACAATAAACATCAACATAGTAAAAACACCACAATAATATAAACCTGATAATAACATATTAGACCAAACATAAATATGAATATAATAATAAATAATAAACTAAACCCAATCATAGACATCGACTTAATAAAAAAACACCCTAACAATATAGACATAACATAAGAAACCAAAATGCAATACTATGGAAACCTTACAAATCCACATGTAATAATATGGCCCGCAACACAATAACAATACGTAAAAATAAAATAAACATGCACTACAACCACAATATAAACATGCAATCTATACATATAATAAAATAATAAAAATATTCAAACACAATCGACAAAAAATCCCAAAATATATAATAAAATAATGATAATAAATTCAATACCCGAGAAACATTACCATACCATAATAATACTCTAAAACCCATATATGTAAGAAACATGACAAAGAAACCTAAATGTAACCCATAACAATAATCTAACACAAACCTAAACGAGTATAAACAATCCACATGCACAAAACAATGATAAAAATAACATTAAACAACATGTAACTAATAAATAAAAATCTAAACCAGTGAAACATCAAAGAAGTTGGTGTGTGCGCTGAGTGTGTGCGATGTATGCGTATTGTGTTTGTGTAAGAGTGTGTGTGAGTGGTGCATGAAACTGTGTGTGTGCATGTATGTTTATAGGCCTGGCAAAACGGGCGGGCGGGTCGGGTTTGGGCGGGTCACTAACGGGCCGGGTCATAAACAGGTCGGGTCATAAACGGGTCGGTGTTAAACGGATCACACACATGTCAACCCTAACCCGCCCATTTAATAAACGGGCGGGTAACGGGTCACCTGTTTAAAAAATATGATTTTTTTTATTTAAAATTTTTATAAATTTCATATCAAATGACATTTTTTTTAAAAAAAAAAAACTGCATTTTATTTTTTAATTTCTAAATAAAAAGAACATAAAATGTAAAAAAAAAAAAAACATCCCTTTAATGAATACAATTTTTTAAAAATGCAAAATTAAAAAAAAAACACACACACACCTCTAAAAAAATTAAATATGCATAATACATGCATAAAATATGTATATATAAATCTAAATTTAAATGATTCCCATAATATTTACATAATACATACAGAGCTGTGGTCTGTGGAGCCTGGAGGAGACCTGGAGACGACGACTCAAGGTGTGGAGTGGATCGATTGCAGGCTCACAGCACCGGCAGGTCCGGCAACTCGGCAAGCAGCAGCGCACCAGAGGAGAGGAGAGGAGAGGACAGGTCGGGGACTCGGGGCCGTCCGGCACGTTGCAGGCTTGCAGGCTTGCAGCGCACCAAATCCAGATGAGAGGAGAGGAGAGGCTGAGAGCTTGAGACTCGAGAGCTGTGGCGGCGACGGCAGCGGCGATGCGAGTTAGAGTCTTAGAGACTTAGAGCCCTTAGGGTTTTTTAACTTTTTTTTGTTGAGTCTGTTGACTGAGACTCTTGAGTTGAGACTGAATTCTGAAAAGTGAAAATAACTGAAGCCAGACCCTGAGGCCTGAAGGCATGTGCCGTGTGGCCCGTGTGCCGTGTGCGTGCAGCGTGAGTGAGTCGTGACTGTGATTCTGTCAAGCTGGTGCAGCGCCTGGAGTGAAGAGTGGTCAATGGAGGCTGGAAAGGGCATTAAGGCAAGGATCCAAAATAACGGGTCACCCGCCGGGTGACCCGCCCAAACCGATTAACCCGTTTATAAACAGGTTAACCCGTGACCCTCCCAAATATTAAATGGGTTATCTTCTTTAAACCCGAACCCGTTTTAAACGGGCGGATCCGGGTGACCCGACGGGTCATAACCCGTTTTGCCAGGCCTATATGTTTAGGTGTGTGTTGTGGTGTGTGTTTAGGGGTGTGAAACAGTGCGTGTTGTGGTGTGTATTTAGGTGCGTGTAGCAGTGTGTGTAATTGGTACGTGTTGTAGCGTGTGTGCGCACACGAGTGTGTGTGGCAGTGTGTGATTGGTGCGTGCATAACCGTGAAAGATCAGGGAAGCTCACCGTTGGGGGTTGCCGGAGCCAGTTGTGTGAGCATGGAGAGGGAGCGGTGTTGTGAAAGGCTGTGTTACGGTGCTGTAGAAGTGGGAGACGTTGGATGCTTGAAGAAGCCGTGTGAGATGGGGTAGCGCCGGTGAGAGAACTCACAACAGATGTGGCCGGTGGTGGCGAAAGTTGCTGCTGCTGTCACCGGTGCTGCGACCCGAGAAGGAAGGAGGTGGTACGGCTGGGTCGTAGAAGATGGTCAGAGTCCTAAGATGGGGACTCAAGCTCGGTCAACCAGGAAGTGGATCGCAGCAGCGCACCAGTAGTAGGCGGCCAGAGCCATTGCACCGTTGGAGAAAGATCGTGAAATTGAGAAAGCCATTTGGATCGTGAGGGAACTCGAGAGCCATGGGGGCTTACGACTTGGGTCTTTGATGGTTTGAATGGGGGAGAGGGTGGCTGGGAGCAAGTGGACTGCGAGAGAGAGACCAAAGAAAAAGATGGTCAGAGATGGGGTCGGAAGTGTGAGGCTCTAGATCTATATCTGGTTAATATGGGAGAAATTGGGTGGTTGGGAGGGTTGCTGGAGGCCGTGAAGGTGGTGAGGTGCTTACGACTCTGTTGCTGTGCGTAGGACCAGGTAAAGGTGAAGCTAGCTTGTGGTGGTTTTGCTTAATGGAGGAATAGGAGCTGTGAGGTGAGGTGAGTGTAACCACATGCTTATTTTATCATAATTTTTTTTTATAATAATTTTGACAAATCATAGTCAACCTGGACCCATGAGTACCAAGGATATACCTGAAATACAACACAGATTCCTAAGCAGCAGGAAACGTAAAATCATATACATAACTACTTGTCTATCCAACACAATCTTTACCTTTTGTTTGTTTTGTTGCTTGAGATTTGTTTTGTAGGTCCTTGTTTTATTTTATTTTGCTTGGACTTATAATCCTATTTTGGCGGGTTGTTGGTGTTATTTTTTGAGCAGGCCTTTATAGCTTTGTTTTTTATTCCTCCCATTGATTGTCTTGTAACCACGGTATTCCTCTACCAAAAGTGAGGATTATCAATAAATAAATGAAGGTGTCGCCCTTCTTTAAAAATTAAAAAAAAAAAAAAACACAATACCAAAGTCTTACTACAACTATCATATACACACACATATCCCAACATCCAAAAGTGGCCTAAGTCACCACCCAAAAATCTGTCAGACTCTAGCAATAAGACTTACCCTTCAGATAGGGTAAAATAACTGAACTCTAACATTGTGGAGCTTTATCAACTCTTCTATCTGGGACTCCTGAAATGTTTAGATAATTGGGTGAGAGACCTTTCAGTAAGGGAAATAAACTAGTATCAGTGGATGGCAACATAAGTAATTCTATGATATACATATAATCAGTATAAAAATCATACTCAGTAAATCTACCCATATCATATCTGTGGAAAACATATTTTATCATATCATAATATAACATAATGAATTTATATACATATAAATTATCTCATATAACCGTACATAGAAAACAACCTAGGTAGATAGTTGGTTGGTGTCATGTCTTACCCCCACATGACTGGGTTGTGTGACCCGAAGGCGGGACCTAAGAATGGCTGGCCGACCATACTAGATCAAACAAAAGTCTGTAAGTATGATGGGTCTGCCCCTCTTGGTCCGAAAACCAGAGGGACCCCTGCGTTACAATAAACTACATCGATTGCCGATCTCCCACTGCCCCGTATGGCAAGCGGTAACTCTAACATAATCATGATCGTGATCATATAGCTACAGTACCGTGGTTCGTGAAAGTCTAAACCAAGCCAACCAGATTTTGATAACATATAACATATTTTCAAATAATAATACATAGTTATTTCATAATCATATCTGTAACGCCCCGAACCCTTAAACCCGGGTCCGGTGCGTTATACCTGATAAAATCCCTAATAATCCATAATTAACATATATACGCAACGAAAAACATAAATATAAACATAAATATAATCTCCCAATTATAATACCAGAGTTTTCTAAAATCTATCTATAATCCATAATAAATTATCCATCACCTGCATTTCCATAAATACATAACTCCCAAAATAATTCAGTATTTTCACAATCATTCCTTACTCAATAGCCTTAAAACATAAAGATATAAAACATAAATATTTACATTCCCCAAAATTAACATAGAAATATACCCTTTTCTTTTTCTATTTCCCAATAATACTATAAAACCTCGAGCTCTCAAAGCTCGACCTCGAGGATGTCCTGAAAAAGAAATACACTTATATTCGGGTGAGACACATCTCAGTAAGGGAAGAAACAATATATTAAACTCAGCGTGTGGCCATCATGAGATTATACATATCATTTGATAATATTTGCAAATTATTAACATAATACTGAACGTCATTTTATGAACCTAACAATCACATGCAAAGATTTACCCACGAGACTACCCAAGGATAGGGGTGATTACCCGCTCATACAAGTAGCACCCCTCTGCTCTGATACTTAGGTAACCCTAAGGTCACTGATAAAACATACCAGAGCACTCACCTTACTCAGTAAGCCCTCAAGTGTAAGATTAATCTCGTACTCACACAGTTCAACAATAGTTTACCAGTAAAGGCCCTAAGGATAGGAAAATCTACCTGTCCATACAAGTAAGTTCCCTCTGCCGTAGTACGTTATGCGGTTTAGCTACTAGTGCACTCGTCTTACTCAGCAAGCCCTCAGGCGAAAGGTACGCCTCGCCCAATCATAACATATTCTACGTACGTACATATTTCTAATATCATAATACATCATTATTCAATCATTCAACATTCTCTCATGTTCATAACTTAACATTTTCTTGTAGTTTACTTTAAGTGACTCTTTCCCATTTGTATCATTCACATTTCACATTTCATTTCATTACATTGTCATTCATTGTCTTTTCATTTCATAACATTTTCATTTCATTCCTTTGTACTACAGCCACTTTTTAGCCGTTATTTGTTAGTCCACATAGAAATGCGTTAGAATCTGCTAACCCGACTTTCAACTGTTGTATTTTTACATGGTTGCATTTAACATACACAGGCAACATTATCCATATCATATTTTGTTCTCATTGCTTTACTTACTTAGCCTGCATCTCATACATTTAACATATATTTGCACGGAATCTCATGCCACACAATTTAACAGTAAAATTCATACATATTCTTGCAAAATAGGCCAATCCACATTTAGCATTTAATTACTGAAAATATAAATTTCCATTTCTTACATAATTATCCAGAAAATTCCTTCCACTTTGTTCAGTTCATTTCCACAAATTCATAACTAAATAAGTGGTCTTAGGCTCAGAAATCATAATTTTACATAGTTGGCATTTTAATAATTCACACCAAAACATACATATAATATAACATAAATTATTATCTTTAATTTCATAAAATCTGATTTAATATATAATTTCATCTTACTTGATTTCTAGCACTATGCCAACAGGGACCCCGAAAAAATGCTTGCGGCACTCACCTAGACCTTGAAATTAAATTCTTAGTTCCAATAAATTATTCCTGAATAAAATATTATTTAAATATTTCCTATGACCATAATTCTCAAATAAATAATAATACCTGCAAATATAACCATTTTTCTAAATTTTCCAAATCTCACTCTTGCTTTAGAATGAGGTTTAGAAAATCTCAATTGAAAAATTACCTACGCCGAAATGACGACGATGACTATAACCCCGTGGTGGAGTCTGATCGTTGATTTAATAGTATATTTAAAGCGAAATTGAGAAAATGGGAAAAAGTTATCTTTCCCTAGAAGCAGTACCTAAGTCATTCCCATGACAAATCTACTCTAGTAGAAATGTCAATAGTGGAACCAAGAATCCAACGGCACCTTCCATTTTCCGATCTGCTGCAAATCTGCCGAGAAATTAAGAGAAGGAGAGAGACAGAGATGGAGGTGGCTGGCACAGGAAAATAAAAATTTCATAGCAGAGGGAGGGTTGCGTCTGACTTCTTCTTCTTCTTTCTTTAGTTATCTTTATACATATATATAATATAATATACTATATTATAACATTATGATATTATAACCTTTATATATATATATATATATATATATATATATACACACACACACACACACATATATATATATATATATATAAACATATAAATATCATATATTTAATTTTATTAATTCAATTAAATAACGATTAATTAATTTATTAATTCAATTAAATAATATTTAATTAATTTATTAATTCAATTAAATAATATTTAATTAATTTATTAATTCAATTAAATAATATTTAATTAATTAATTAATAATTAATCTAATTTTATTTTTTTTCATACTATTCTTTTTATCTGTTCATTTATTATTTTATTTATTATTATTTTTAATTATTTTAATTATTTAAATTTTTCGAGTCTTTACAATATTTGTTATGTTAATATTATCATACATATTTGGATAACATATCATATAAAATTTACAGCATTTACGTCGGCATTTTGTATCTTGTAAATCACGAATCGTACGCCAGTATTGCATATCACAAAAACCTCGACCTGTACATCGATATATAATATAAAAACCTCGGCCTATACGCTAACATATCATATAAAAATCTCATCCCGTACGCCGACATATCATATAAAAATCTCGACTCGTACGCTGACATATCATATAAAAACCTCATATTGAAAAATGCCTATATCATTTAATATTTTCCCAGAAGCAGTAAAAACATGCTTATTTTGTAAACATAATATTCCATCATCATAATTTTTCATGGTGAATTTTACTCATGCCACACAAAAGAGGTACTAAACATATTTCTAATCAACAGCATTATTGCCAACATAATTCTACATTATACATATTTATTTGAAATAAAATGTTGTAAAATAACAAATACATTTTCATGAAATCCTGACTTAGTTTATCCCCTTACTAGACTTCTAGGAAGCCCCTAAAATAACCAGTTCTGCACCCGCAGGTTTCCTCGTTCAACACCCTGTAAACAATATCGCTCAGAACAAAACTTTAGTATTTCTTCGAGTACTACCTATTCTATAACTGTAGGGAAGCCAAATACTAAATAAAAAATCTTACCCTGAACTTGGGATGGAGTCCAAGCTAGCCCCACCAACGATCCACTCCAGCAGACTTGAAGAAAACTTCCTCAGAAGTGTCGTGGCAGCTTTAGATCGTCGATCCGGTGAAGAATGGACCCAAAATCTTAGAGAGAAAGGAGAAGGGACGAGAAGGAGAGAGAGAGAGAGAGAGAGAGAGAGAGAGAGAGAGAGAGAGAGAGAGAGAGAGAGAGGGAAATTCCGTATGAAAATTCTGTGCTGAAAATCGAGTTTGATCTATTTATACACCTGCACTCGTCGACGAGCCACGTCACTTCGTCGATGAGGCCATGAAGGAAGTTCGTCAAGGAATGCTGATTCCTCGTTGACAAAATTTAGAGTTGAAAATAGCCTCTTAGTAACTTCTCATCGACGAGACACGTGTCACAGTCGAAGATCTCAATTCGCATTCGTCAACGAGGACCTGCTGTGACCCCCTTTACAATTTCCCTTTTCTCCCTCTTTTATTATTTAAATACCATAATTCTTTGGGTCTCTACATTCTCCCCTCCTTATAAAAAGTTTATCCTTGAAATTTACTATCTATATGATTTACCATCCCTTGAAAATAAACAGTCTACTTATTTTATTACTTACCTTCATTTATGATCTCAACCAACACACCTTACCAAGATGGCGCACCTAACTTTCCTAACCGGGTCTAAGTCAGTCCGGGGTTAGTCACCAGGGCTAGTCTCTTTCTTTAGGCCTATGCCTAGAATACAACCAATGTGTATAAATTTTTGCATACATGAAAATGCTTCTTACACTAAGCAAATTATGTACCACTAAGTACAGTATAATCAATCAATCAATGCACATCAATAATATAAGAACTATAAGCTCAATGCAAATAATACTACAACTCTCAAGATAACGTCACTAGTCAATCCAAGTGTGAGAGTGTGCTTGCAATCTATCTTTGAAATAGTATATATATATATATATATCAACCACAAATAGGGTTTCAAATATTTTCAAAGATTGTAATCAAAATATCTCTAAGAAGATTCTAACATAAAAGATATTCGAAATCAAACTTGTTTGAAAAAATATTTCACAAAGTGCAAGAACTAGCCTTTGAATACTTGCAAAAATAATGCAAGATTCACAAGCTCAAACGAGTTATCCCAAAATAATATTTTTCAATGAAATAATCTAGGATCAACTCAATCTAACTCTCTAAAAATAATTTCAACGGTAATAAATGAAAGAGTATACTATCTTTAAAACAATATATGAAAACACACAAATATATTCACTCTTCAAGTTGTAACAATAACCCAAATGAAGAGGATACAATAAATGCTCTCTTTCTCAAAGATGGTTTTGTAAAGAAGAATCAAAGAGAGTGTGAAAAAATTTGCTTGGAATGTTGAGTATATAGCAAAAGGGGCAAAAAATATTTGAGAGAAATTTTCCTAATCACTTTTGCTAATGTCTTACTAATCTTTTCAAATGAGGGGGTATATATAGAGTACCCCTTGATTATAGTCGTCTAGGACATATAGGGAACTATTATAAATATTTTAAAACATTTTAAAACAATTAACCTATTTAAATATTTTAACCACGGTAAAAATAATAGGGCAACCTGAGAGCACCGGTCTACTGAAGGCAAGGTTCGGTTGACCAAGTGTGCAAGTTCGGTCGACCGAGCAAAATTTAAACTAAAAGTTTGGTCGACTGGTCAATAGGATTCCAAAGCGAATTTTCCTTTCCGCACGGTTTGGTTGACCAAGTGAATTTGAGCTAAGTAGTTCGTTCGACCAGACCGTTGGCCAGACACACGTGGGAACTTGGTCGACCAGATGGTTAGCTTACGATTTGGGCTTGGTCAACCGTATGATCAAATGTTTGACCTGGAGGGAGTTTGGTCGACTGGGTGATTTGAACTGTGCAAGGTTTGGTCGACCGTGCTATAGTCAAACTGTTGACTCAGGCTGATTCGGTTGACTATGAGAAATTTTGCTTTTAACTTCGATCGACCGAATATGTATTTTTCATACACTTCGATTCAAAGCCCCTTATTATATTAACCTTATTTATATAATAATTAATGTTTAAGACTATATGATATATTTTTATAAATTAAAAAGAGTCCTAAGGTCAGTCTAGGTCTTTTTTAGGACACCGAAAAAATTCGGCGTCAATCGACCGATCCCTAAGGTCTTTCTAAGGTCATGATTTTGTATAGGGACCTAGAGTCGTTCTAAGGTCTTTGAGATTTGTAATTCCTACATGCATGATATGCATTAAATATTACAGACCTTTCCTACTTAAATATTATAGACCCGAATGAAATAATAAAAATGATCTTCAGGGTCTTCAAGTTTTACTTCATGTGTCATTAGTGTATCTGCTAATATAAACCTGCATATGAACTAGATAGTCATTAAATATTTGAGTATTTGTCATTATCAAAATTGGGATATGACTCATAGGATCAACATTGTATCCATGCTTTGTATTCCAAGTATCTGCATGTTTTCTTTTACCTTTTGGTATTATTGCTTTCATTTGCAATTCAAGTTGCGATTGGTTAAGATTACTGGAACTATTAGACTAGCTTAAACTTATTGCATACTCATTTATCTACCAAATCTGTGATTGATTAGAAAAGGCCATAAGTTGTGCTATACTAACTGTGGCTTTAGAAATTAGGACACTTGACCTAAATTTTTTAAAATCTTCAATTCACCCCCTTCTTATGATCATACCAAAAATCACAGCACTTGGTAAATAATAGATTAGTGACGACTTCATCAAATTTTCAATAGTATTATTTCTTCATATTTCGGACCCTTCTCTGGAATTCAATAAGCAAACTACAAATGGGGAGTTGAATCTTAGACCTTGAGGTCATCAAAATTTAATTTCTCCCTTGCCACTCGACTCAAGTACTATTACTTAACTCAAACTCAATTTTTTAAAATACTTGAGTAAAATAGAGTTGAATTGAGTTAGGAAATGAGTCAAATCTGAATAGCTTGCAGGTAAATTTTGATTCACATATACCCTTACATGAATACAAAAATTTTTAATAAAATATCATTAAGTTTTGTAATGAATAAAAAGAGCCATCTATAAATTTAAATTGACATTAAATACATTATAAATTTTAATTTAATTATTAATTACTATTTTCAACATAACTTAATGTGATAATCATATATTATAAATATACATTAATAATATTATTATTCTTAATTAATAAGTAATCATATAATATTATTTTAGTTAACAGGAAATATGTAAATTTTAAATCTAAATTTAATATTATTATCATTTAAACTTAGTTATAAAAATATTATTATTTTCATTTAAAAAATATATTTTAAAATAACCATATACTATTTACCATGTATTATGGTATATTATTCAATTTTGGATTGAACAAGAACTATTTATTAATTTAAATTAACATTAAATAAATTAAATTTGAATTTAATTAATAATATTATATTTATGATAATTTACTATGATAATAATATGTTACAAATAAACATTAATAACAAGATTATTGTTAATTAAAAATAATAATCTTATATTACTTGTTTCATAGAAAATATTTAAATTTTAATCGTAAATAATTAAAATAATTATTAATGATATTGTTAATTTAAAAATACTAATGTTTGTAATCTAAAATATGTTTAAAAGTAATTATATATTATCCTATCATAAAAGTCTATTTATTTTAAATACAATTAAACATCATTTATAACTTTCAGTACCGTTTTAATTTAACATTTATTAAATTTAAAATTTTTTTTTTTTTTGAAAAAACACTTAGTGATTCCAAACAAACCCTTAGACTGAAAGGAGATGATGTAGAATATATATTTATTCAAAAATTAGTCAATGCATGTTGTGATAGAGTTCTACCATAACACGCATAGACGAACACTTATTGTTGGGCATGTAATGGTTATTAATTAATTAAGATGCGACAGCTGACAATGATATTAATTAATTCGTTGGATGCATGTATATTGGGGTATATTCGAATCGGGTGAAGTCAAAATCACATAGTAAAATATTTAAATTCGAAAAATGTTAAGTTTGAAATTTGACTCAAATTTAACCCATTTTATAATTATTAAATTTGAATTCAATTCTATTACAAGTTCATAAACTTGAGCTTGAGTTAATTATAATTAATATAAATGTGTTTATATATATAAAGTATAAATATAATATTAAATATCTTTATAAAATATATATTATGGAACATATATGATATAAAAGTAATAAAATTAAAAAATTAGATTAGACTCGAACTCAAGCACTATTTTTTTTTTTATGATAAAAAAATCCAACCTAAACAAACATTTGTAATCCTGGTACCAAATCAGGGAATGAAAATATTGTTCGTTCACTAATTAACGCATCCTGGTAATTTAGTAAATATATTACAAGTAGGGAATTAAACTTTATACTTTGAGACCATCAAAGCTTAATTTCGCCCTTATCACTTGATTCTAGTACTATTACTAATTTCAAACTCAATTTGTTAAAATATTTTAAAAAAATAGGGTTGAATCGAGTTAGGGAACAAGTTAAATTCGAATAGCTTGCAAGTAAATTTGATTCATTTATACTCTATTTATACAGAAACAAAAAATGAATATATACCTTCGTCTTTAATTGTCATCATTTGATTTTCCTATGTTTTCCTCTGATTTATGTTTACAGGTAATTGACGTCATTTTGTAGGTAATTTGTTAATACTTGTTTTTGTTTGGCATGTTTAGATTAATTTAGTTGGATAATGGTACTAGTTTTTTTTTTTTAAGTATTGATTTTGATATATGCGATGGTTTTGATAGTTTATTTGTAAATCTCATATGTCTTGCTCATAACAATGGTATTTCTTCGCGATAAGTAAGAGTTATTAATAAAATTGAAATTTTATTCTAAAAAAAAGATAAAAAGATAAAAAAAAAAAATAATAAATTTTTTTATATTTTATAAATAATAAATATTTTAAAAATAAAATATTACCAGAGGTTTTTGATATTTTTAAAACTTTAAAAGTGATTTTCACAATTTTTGAAATTTAAAAAACGATGTTGCCTTTTTTATTAATTTTTTAAAAACTTATAATATATATATATATATATATATATATATATATATATATATATAACACTGGAGAAAAGGAAAAGGAAGGCAGGTTGGGATTGACAGCAAGCAAGCAAGCAGGCTGCTTTCCAGAAGCTGTTGATGGATCAGCCACATTTTCTTCATCTTAATTAATTAGTTAGTTAGCTCTCAGTCTTGCTTTCCCCCGACATGGGTATGTGCATCCATGCATAGAGTTGCAATTTAAAATGACCAAGTCAACACCATGTTTTCAATATAATAATGTGAAAAAAAATATTTAAAAAAAAGCATGAATAATTTTATTTTTTCCTATTTAGCATAAAAAAAAATTAAATTACTAAATAAAAATCTAATTTTACATATCCTTAATATTTATTTTTCTTTAATATTTAATTATAATATTAGAGTATAATTTTATTTTAGTTATTATTTGATATAAATAAAAAATATAATAAAAAAAATATTTTTTCAAATAAATTTTTTTATTCAAATAAAAATCTAAGAGATCCACAAAAGATTTTAGTTTGCATAATTTAAGACAAATTAATAACTTGTCACTTCAAAATAAATTAAAAAAAAAAATTATATATGCAATGTATGGACAGGTATGTGTCCTTTTCATATATTACGTTACTTCATTATTATTTTTTTTTTAAAAAAAGAAAGGTGTGGTCATCCCCCTGCCACGTGTGTAACCCTCCCGCCCTTTTTCCATTCTTCCTCGCTGCTTCCTTGCTGCTTTCTGCTTTCTTCTTCCTTCACTGCAAGCATTTTCTTTGGTAACCTCTAACTATCAGTATAGAAATTGAGAGATCAAGTCTTTCAAAGTTACTGCACTCTAAAGGTAAGTCCATGGATATTAATTTTATGAATCTTGATTTATTGTTTTGCATTAAATACTTAATTTTAGTCTTTACAAACTACATGTGTTAAGAATTGATTCATTTTGTTTTAATAATATAAGGATATCTATATATAATGCTGAAACTTATATATGTTTGTTTGTACACTCTAGGTGATCTATTGATTAGTACAAAAACGAAAATTTGAATGTGTTCCATTATGCTCATTTAATTTACACAAATATTTGCTTAATTAGTAGTGTTAGAATATTAGGCTCTTATATATTTTGTGAAAGTAAAATAGTAATCATTTTGGTATTGTGGAGAGATGAATTTTAGATGTATTGTATCACTCCAATTTTTTTTATTTTATTTTTTTTTTATACATTTCAGCTGCTGGCAGTTTGATAATCTTCCCGAAGAAAAAAAAAAAAAAATGGCTGTGCAATTTTTCCCAGAAAGTGTGAGAAAACTATGGAACAAATGGCAGCTTCGTGTAATGATTTTAATCAGTCTCTCCCTGCAAATAATACTAGTCATTTTCGGCAGCCGACGAAAGCATACTGCTAAAGCGTGGCTCAGGATCCTTGTTTGGTCAACATACTTGTCAGCGGACTGGGTTGCGACTGTATGCCTGGGCACCCTGGCTAGTGGCCAAGGCGATTCTCCTAAAGATGCCGAGCTCATGGCTTTTTGGGCACCATTCTTTCTCTTGCACCTGGGTGGCCCTGACACCATCACTGCTTACTCCTTAGAAGACAATGAGTTGTGGTTAAGGCATTTGCTTGGGCTGCTTGTCCAAGTTGGAGTGGCCTTCTATGTATTTCTCAGGTCTTGGGCAAGTAGTCTACTAACATTTCTCACAATTCCTATGTTCTTCTCTGGAATTATCAAGTATGGAGAGAGGACTTGGGTTCTCCGGTCAGCAAGCAGCGAGCACTTCAGAGACTCTTTGCTCCCATCCCCTGATCCGGGACCTGATTATGCAGCATTAATGGAGGAATTGAGTTCAAGACAAGCCCAGGGGTTGCCAGTAAACATTGCTGGCGTAATTGAACCCCCCTATATCCGCCCACCCCACCCGTTTAGTTCCAATGCTGGGCTTCTCGAGGAAGCTTATTTCTTATTTGGAATTTTCAAACGCCTCTACGCAGACCTCATCCTCAGCTTCCAAGATAAAGGAGATAGTTCGATGTCCATTACAAGCGGGTCACCACTAGACGCCTTCAAATTGGTGGAGTTTGAGCTCGGGTTCATGTTCGATGTCCTTTACACCAAAGCCACCATAGTGTATAGTCGGTTGGGTGCCGTTCTTCGCTGTTCCAGCTTTTTGTCCTCCATTTTCACGTCTTTAGCCTTCTGGATCTTCATTGAGAAGCATCCCTATTCAAAAATTAACATATGCATAACCTATGCATTGTTGGTTGGATCTGTTTTTCTGGAGGGTTATGCAATTGTTGCACTTCTTTTCTCAGACTGGACAAAGCTTTGGTTGACCGAGCACAAAAAGGCTCCTCCGGCCAATCTCATCTACCGAGCAATTTTTTCTTCTCAATTCGTTTGGACCAACAAGAGGTGGTCAGGATTGATGGCGCAGTTCAACCTGATAGATTTCTGCCTCAAGAATAAGCTGCCCTGCAGTGGAGTCCGGAGGTGCTTGGGCATCAGTGAAATGCTAGAGCATTACCACAACATGACGTGGGAAAATGTGACAGATGAACTGAAACAATTGATCTTTGAACTTCTGAACTCACATAGGGAGAATTTTGATAGTTGGAAATTTGATAGTTGGCATCAATGGCACGAGGAGGGAAGTAATCATGTAACCCAGATGAATGATTTCCTTGACAAATTTGGTTGGAGCTTGGCAGGGGCAGAATTTGATGAAAGCCTGCTTCTTTGGCATATAGCCACAGATCTCTGCTATTACTCTGATTTCCATGGGCACCAAGATGGCAGCAGTCTCAGTCCAAGATGCAAATTAAGCAAATCCTTATCGGATTATATGATGTATCTTCTAGTGATGCGTCCATTTATGCTACCAAAAGGGATTGGGGAGATTAGATTTCGAGACACTTGTGCAGAGGCAATAAGATTCTTCCAACAACGCAAAAGGTTGATGTCAAGCAGTAGAAGCAATGCTCGTAAGTCGTTACTTCAAGTGAGCACGGAACATTTCGAGCCTTGTAGCATGAAAGGAGATAGAAGTAAGTCTGCGTTATTTGATGGATGTAGACTTGCCAAACTATTGGAATCGCTGATCATGGAGGATGGATTTCACAACGAAACGAAATGGGAGATGATAAGCCAAGTGTGGGTTAAGATGCTATCTTTTGCAGCGATTCAATGTGAATGGAAACACCATGGTCAGCAACTTAGGCGGGGTGAAGAGCTACTTAGTCATGTGGGTCTTCTCATGGCACATCTTGGTATGAGTAAGCAATTTCAAATTAATAGTGGCACCGCACGATGCTGGATTAGTTGAGTTGCTTTTAAAATAGCTTAAGATATTTTGTTGTTGAAATCCTAGCATCGAAACTCATAAGCCAAGTGTCACGGACCGCCAAATTAGACTCAATTAAGGGGTCGCAGCACTCGTTGAGGCTCTCCCCAATAGAGTCAGCCAATAATCACCTGTTTAAACCTGCAAGCACGAGCATCACATAAAGCCTCTCGACAACCACTCATAAGCATGAAATATTAATATAGACACTAATGAATCAGGAAGGCAAGAGTCATTCATGGTCTATGATAAAATAGAGACTACTTATTTTATTCAACTGAGACAACACCATACAAGTCATAACACAAGTAATTTGATATTCATTTACAAATCCCTGGAAAATACATGTAAAGTCATCTCTCTCCCCCATTAAATCTCCATTACTTTGTCAACCCCTAACATTCTCCCCCACTCATTTTATAGACACCCTTGTCGATTTGTTGTAGAGAGTCTTCAATCTTCAAGTTCTATTGTTGTTGTCTTAAAGTTCATGAGTTCTTGGATCTTTTGTGTGACGACCTGAAAAATTCTAATAACAATAAATACAAGCTCTGATACCTAAATTATGATAACCCGAACCCGCAGTGGGATAGTGGGTATTAGGGTATCGGATATTCCAATCCATAATCCTTAGAAAACACGTAGCAAAAAACATAAATACCATAATGGCTATACCAGAGTTTCTAATACCACCACCATAATTATACATATACCTCCAAATTCCTGATTATTTACATCCCAAATAGTAAAAAACATATCTACAAACACATCAGTATCTCACCAAAACTTACCTATACCACACTAACTAATCCTGCCCCTGAGCTCTCTGGGCTTGGTTCTCGGTACTTCTTGAAAATGTTAAAATATTAGGATGAGACACTTCTTAGTAAGGTGGAATAGATTATTGTCAGTGTGTGGTAACATAAGTTTTAGTGTGGTATAAACACAACCTTTAAATAATTAACTTTAGCTAAAAAATCGCGCAAATCTGTACTCACACTTATATATATACTTGAAAACACATATTTACTTTTCAAAACATGCTTTATCGTAATACATATTTCCCTACGTATGCAAATCATTATATATATAAAGAATTTTCCCCTTGAATGGATAATCATATAACATCATGTAATAATCCTACTTGTTAGCCTACCAAGTTAAGTCAAATATAACACGTCTGTAAGTATGATTGGCCACCCAAATTGGTTTGGACTCCAGGAGGGTACTCTACTCTTCTCTGGTCTAATTGACTATTCAATCACCAACACTTTCTGAATAGTGTGGTGGCACTGATTATATCATGTTACCTATGGTACCGTACTCTGAACATAATTGGCCCATCAAGGTTCTTGTACCATATAATACTGTTCATATATAACAAAACTGTAACTTGATCTCATTTTCATAAGTCTGTATTATTTTGATATATCATATCTCTATATAAAACTGTCATTTTATATCTCGGCATAAGCCGTCTGAACTCAGCACAACCATCTGAACCGTCATTTCCTTATTCCACATTATTCATAACATTTTCTGAAATTAGTATAAAATTATACTTATTATGTATCATCATAGAATATTCTTACAGGCTTATTTATACCACAAAAATAACCTTACTTATGCCACACAAGTTGAGTGATAATTCATAATATTATAACTTCTTGGAAAATATATATATATTGTTGAGAATTAAACTTATCATCATCTTCTAGGATTTACTTAACTCAAAATACCTGGTTTTTCAATAACATACATGTAATGATAATTATTCTCATGCCTTATTATTCAGAAAAACCATATATAATACTTCGGTAACCATATACTTCTTTTTAATCAATTGAATTTCTAAAAATACCTGACATAATCTATTCCCCTTACCTTATTCTTGGAGTGGTGCCTAAGATGCCCAACAGCAACTCCACTTCGGTTAAACTGCAGAGGATCGAAATTGGGATCCTAAAATGGTGTTTATCTGCTAATTTGGATGAAGATTTGAGAGAAATTGAGGAGAGAGAGAGAGAGAGAGTTTCTTAAAAAAAAAATGACTTAAAACCTATTTATAGGCTGCTGACCCTGGCCAAAACCATCAACAGTTTAATTTTTAACCAAACCGATTTTTATCGTTTTACCTTTACTAAGCCTCGGTAATTCAAAACCGTCAACGGTTTTCTCTAAGCTCGCCAAACCATCGACGATTTGGTCTGCACCAAACTAATTTTTTTCATTTTTCTTTATTATTATTTTTTCAGGTCTCTACATTCTGTGTGGGCTGCTGAAAGTCTTCTGTTATGTCATCATCATTCTTCTCTTAAAATAAGTGTTGTTGCTAATGACCTTCATTATTGCTGACTCTATCTACAAGGATCTTCACTACATTTCTGGCTACTATCTTCATTTACGGAAGGGTTGATGTCCCGCATTTCTATCTATACTGATTTTCTTCATGGACATGGGGTTCTCCAAGAACCAGATCTCCCGCTTCAAACTTTCATGGTCATGTAGGCTATTCATTTGTCACCACCTCAACAAGACATGATTAGTTGCAACATATTTCACAAAAATTATTGCCAAAGTAATAAGTTCACAAAAAGTTGCAAGTATTTTCCCCCCATTCAGCTCGTTAATTAGGCTATTAAGGATTCCCCAAAAGCCTTAGGGTGCCCACCATACACTTATTTTCTCCACACTAACTAATTCATGCGCTTGAGCTCTCTGGGCTTGGTTCTCGGTACTTCTTGAAAATGTTAAAATATTAGGATAAGACACTTCTTAGTAAGGTGGAATATATTATTATCAGTGTGTGGTAACATGAGTTTTAGTGTGATATAAATACAACCTTTAAATAATTAATTTTAATTGATAAATCGCACAAATTTGTACTCACACTTATATATATACTTGAAAACACATATTTACTTTTCAAAACATGATTTATCGTAATACATATTTCCCTACATATGTAAATCATTATATATAAGGAATTTTCCCCTTAAATGGACAATCATATAACATCATGTAATAATCCCACTTGATTGGGTTGTGCGGGCTTTGGCCTACCAAGTTAAGTCAAATATAACGCGTCTATAAGTATGATTGAAAACCCAAATTGGTCTAGATTCCAAGAGGGTACTCTACTCTTCTCTGGTCTAATTGACTATCCAATCACCAACACTTTCTGAATAGTGTGGTGGCACTGATTATATCACATTAGCTACGGTACAGTGCTCTAAACATAATTGGTCCATCAGGGTTCTTATACCATATAATACTGTTCATATATAACAAAACTGTAACTTGATCTCATTTTCATAAGTCTGTATAACTCTGATATATCATATCTCTATATAAAACTGTCATTTTATATCTCGGCATAAGCCGTCTGAATTGAATTTAGCATAAAGTCATCTGAACTTGGCACACAGCCGTCTGAACTCAGCACAACCATCTGAACCGTCATTTCATTATTCCATAATATTCAAAACATTTTCTGAAATCAGTATAAAATTATACTTATTATGTATCATCATAGAATATTCTAACATGCTTATTTATACCATAAAAATAACCTTACTTATGCCACACAAGTTGAGTGATAATTCATAATATTATAACTGCTTGGAATATATATATATTGTTGAGAATTAAACCTATCATCATCTTCTAGGATTTACTTAACTCAAAATACCTGGTTTTCCAAAAACATACATGTAATGATAATTATTCTCATGCCTTATTATTTAGAAAAACCATATATAATACTTCGGTAATCATATACTTCTTTTTAATCAGTTGAATTTCTAAAAATACCTGACATAATCTATTCCCCTTACCTTATTCTTGGAGTGGTGCCTAAGATGCCCAAACAGCAACTCCACTTCGGTTAAACTACGGAGGATCGAAATTGGGATCCTGAAATGGTGTTTATCTGCTAATTTGGATGAAGAGAGAGAGAGAAACCTATTTATAGGTTGCTGACCGCGGACAAAATCGTCGACGGTTTGATTTTTAACCAAACTGATTTTTACCATTTTACCTTTACTAAGCCTTGGTAATTCAAAATCGTCAACGGTTTTCTTTGAGCTCGTCAAACCATCCACGGTTTGGTCTGCACCAAACCAATTTTTTTTCATTTTTCTTTATTATTATTTTTTCGGGTCTCTACATTCTGTGTGGGCTGCTGAAAGTCTTCTGTGATGTCGTCATCATTCTTCTCTTAACCAAGTGTTGTTGCCAATGACCTTCATCGTTGCTGACTCTATCTACAAGGATCTTCACTACATTTCTGGCTACTATCTTCATTTACGGATGGGTTGATGTCCCACATTTCTATCTATACTGATCTTCTTCATGGACATGGGGTTCTCCAAGAACCAGATCTTCCGCTTCAAATTGTCATGGTCATGTAGGCTATTCATTTGTCACCACCTCAACAAGACATGATTAGTTGCAACATATTTCACAAAAATTACTACAAAAGTAATAAGTTCACAAAAAGTTGCAAATATTTTCCCCCCATTCAGCTCGCTAATTAGGCTATTGAGGCTTCCCCAAAAGCCTTAGGGTGCCCACCATACACTTATTTTCTCTCGAATCGGTGTTCAAGATTTCTATTCCCTTTTGGATTGTTTTCATGGCATTCAAGGCCTTTTGCTTAGGGCATTCTACTACCCGATGGGGCCCCATGCACAGGAAATAAGAAAGTGGTAGTCGATGCACCCCATTCCTTTCGTCTTTGTCATTCCACTCTCTCGTTGTTCCGGGACCCCTATCGCTTAAGAAGCTATTAGATCCCTTGTCACTATCCCTGTCTGTAGATCTATAAACCTAGGAAGATCATTGTTTATGATTGTCAGATGTTGCGTATTCCTTTTTTGAGAACCATTTGAGTAGTCATTTAATCGTCCACCTATTGCAAAGGTCCAACTTAAGAAATCCTCTAATCATTCAGCTGTGGCAAGAGTCGAGGGAAGGTCATGAATCCCTTGCCTTCGCAACTCATTCTTTGGCCATGATTTGAGTCCTGGAAGGAAATGAAAGACTCTGTCAGAATCTGTCATATAACGACCTGCTTAATTAACTGATTTTTTTTCCACTGTAATAATTATCATACTCTGATACCATAACATTATCCTAAGCAGCGAGAAGCATAAAACAAATAAACATTTCCATGCATAATGATATACCATACTGTACAATACCAGAGTGCTATCATGTTTCCCAAACAAATATATACACATATCATTGCTTTCCCCAAAATACCCTCAACTGACTAGCGCAATACAAAATATCCCAAAAATGTACTCACTCTCTAACAAGGCACGACAAACGCCCCTCTATTTGCGAGCCTGATCTGCTCGCCTACTCGGATCACCTGAAAAATGTTTAACACTGGGATGAGCCAATGTTCAGCAAGAAGAAATATGTTATTACTAGTGTGTGGCAAATGAGCTACTATACATATATCATGAAATTTGTTTCCATATCAACATGAACAACTGAATACAAGAGTACAGTACCATAATAAAATACACCACCCCTTTTCCTTGTTGCTTAACATATCAGTATTATGGTTATAATTCAAATTACTTCTAGCGTACATAAGTAAGATCCTTGTTTTTGTAAATCTGTACATATATAATAGTAACTGAAACTATTCCCTGTGACTATCTGTGTCATGACATGCCCCTCATGACGAGGTTGTGCAGCCCGTAGGCTGGATTTACCCTAACTGGCCAACCAGGAATAAATCACTGAACTCCGTCAGTCAACCTGCCCACCTTAACCCATATCTGGATGGGAAGCCTAACCTTTTCAAGGGCCTAGGTGGTCGACCGTACCACGTATTATCTGAATAGGTGGTTGCACTGAAAAAGTAACATAGTATCTGTAGCAACGGTACCGTGCTCTGTAGCTGCAAGTCCAACAGGGTCTAATATCGTATAATATATTTCTGTATATATATATCTAACTGATTTACCATGATTCTGAAGTACTAAAATAACCATGATGCTGCATAACGTACTGAAATCTAAATAATCATAACATGGAACTGCATATTCGTAACACTGGAATTCGTATAATCATGGTACTGAAGTTCACATAATCATAGTACGTAAATCCGTAAAATCATGGTACTGAAATTCATAAAAATCATAAAACTAGCATTCATAGAACATATTCCCGTACTACATACATATTCACAAGCCACACCATACTTTAATACATAATTATCGTGAATAAATAAACTGTATAATATTTAGAATTGTCCTAGCATAGCATATTTCCCTTACCTTATCTCTGAAAAGCTCCTACTATTCTCTAGCCTGATACCCGCAGGGCCTCTTACAAAACACCCTGAAACCAATATATGTCAGAACTAAACATTAGTATTTTCCTATCTATTTCATTTCCTATAACTACCACAAGGCCAAAAAGAGACTAAAAGGCCTTAACCTGAATTTGTGATGATTTCCAACTCCGATTTCTCGACGATCCGCTCCTGTAGATGCGTAGAGAACTTCTCCAGGAGCGTCGTGGTAGCTTCGGATCGTCGATCCGACGACTGGTGGGGTCGAAAATGAAGAGAGAAGGGAGAGAGTGAGTTGAAGGAGAGAGAGAGAGAGAGAGGCGCGGTGAAAATGAAAATATCTCGATTTTTCCTCCTTATATATTGCCGGATTCGTCGATGAAACACGTCACCTCATCGACGAGTCCTTCACAAAATTCGTCGACGAAGCCCTGAATTCATCGACGAAATTCAAACCGCCCCATAACCTCTCTCAGTATTTTCTTGTCGACGAAGCCCTGTGTTCGTCGACGAAATTCTGAAGACCTTCGTCAACGAAACCCTGTGTTCGTCAACGAAGTCTACGGCCTCCTTCTGTTTCTGGTTCTATTTTCTCTCCCTCTTATTATTAAAAAGCTATTATTCTTTGAGTCACTACATGTCATATCCTTGATATCGAGCATTAGGGCCTGGAACTCTCGTACACTACAACGACCCTAAATCATTATCACTTTTTTAATAATAAATACACAAAAACATCTCGATCCCGGAGTGGGTACCGAGGACATGATTATGTACTTAAACTACGTAATTAGATGTTTTAATTCATATATTGGGGCTTATATTTTTAATTAAAATACCTAATTACTCACAATATTTTAATGTTGTGTCTTATTTATAATCGGTAAATTTTATTGAACAATTTATGAATTTTTGGCATTTTTTTATCATATAAAAACTATCAGAAGCTAAAACCGGCATTAGTTCATAATTCGGGCATAATTGTTAGCTTTACCATGATCCCAAGAGGGGGGTGAATTGGTATTTTTAAATTTAATCCCTAGGTGAATATACTAACACCAATATGTTCACAACCTTAAGGACAATCTAGTTCAAATAAGGTAAATATACCATAATTTAAATAAAGAAATTTAATTAACGCCACATGCACCAGAAAGCAGTAAAGTAAAAGTGACACACAGAGATATTATTGAGGTTCAGCCAATTACGTACGTCCCCGTCTTGACTAACCAGCATAAGGATTACTACTATAACTTGCTCACTTATGCGGGTGGAGTGGCACCTATACAAACCAGGTCAATTCAAGGGGCTAGCATCAACCGTTACAATAATCCTTAGCGGGCTGGATTTTTGTCCCCTCAGGACACGCATGGAAACACTTAGATTTTACAATCAAATGGTATAGATAAAAGTGCTTTCAAGTAAAACAGATTTGTACCCAAATATGCACACTCACATACACATCAATAGCATGGATATAGTGTAAGCTCAGTGATACAAGATTTGTTCAATCAATACTCAACACAGTATAGTCAATATGAAACTCAAGAGTATTCAACACAATACGAACAGTATGATGCTCAAGGATAATCAATACAAGCAATGACTTGGATTCTAAACAAGATATTTCAACAGCACGTCAATATTCTAAGTATATTAAGCAGATAATCAAACTAGTTTCAGAATGGTTTTCTTCAATGATATAAACACAATGCTAGTTGGAAAAGATTACTTGCTTGTTTGAAAAATCTTTGCACACCAAAAGCAAAGCTCTTGGACACTTGCAATGGAATGCAAATATCCTAAGTTTTCTCGGTTTAATCCCACACGAGATTTATAAAGGTGAAATCTATGGGATAAACCTAAGCTAGACTCCCAAAAAATCAACCTCAAGCACACACACAAGTGGGAGTATTAGCAAAGAATAATAATCACATAAACACAAGGGAAACTCTTACACTCTCTAATTTTTCGAATGGATGCAAGATATGAGAGTATTTGAATAAAAGGAAGATTTTTCAGTAGAGAGAGTTTTTGGTTAATCACTTTCTGCTAATTATTCTCTAACCATGCAAATGAAGACATATTTATAGTTAGGTGAAAAAATATAACCGTTCGGGATATAATGGATATTATTAAAAAAGTCCAAAAGGATTAAAATCCACTTAGTCCAAAATAACCCAATTTTACGACGGTTAAACTAATTTTAACTGAGTGAGGTTCGGGTGGCTGAACCATAGTTGGGTTGCCCGATCAGACACAATTCAAAAAGTTTTTCAATTAAGTTCGGTCGCCCAGATAAAGGTTCAGCAGCCCGAATCAAAGTCAGTAACCAAGCTTCGGGATTTTGGGTGCCCGGTCAAATCTTCGGTGGCCCGAAGACAGGTATGCGGCCGCCCGGGGATATATTTGAACTAAAACCACAGGGCGCCCGAGTTAGTGAATTGTCCCTTTCGAAGGGTTCGGGCGCCTAAAGAAGATGTGTGCATTTGAGGTTCGATCACCCGAGGGTTGGTCAACATTTTGACTTTCAAGGTTCGGGCGCTCGAGGAGTTTTGTACTCCAAGGGTTCGGTCGACCAGCTCCTTTTAACTTGCTTATATTTGTCTAATTTTAAACACAATTATAATACACTCATATATTTTATGCTATGTGTGTAAGTGTTAGAACCTAAGGTCTTGCTATGGTCTAATTGAGCTTACGCTATATCCTATATGCATGATGTTCAGGTGATAAATATACAACGACAACTTATGTTACTATTACAGACCCATATAAATTATTACAGGCCGATATGATTTACAAATGCAAAATACAAGTCTTCACGGTCTTCTTGTTTCTTCAAGTGTCATTACTTGGAATCTTTATTTGACATGCACAAGCACTTGACAATCATCAAATATCAGTATTTATCATTATCAAAATCGGGTGTGACCTATGAGGTCAACGTTCTTCTCCTTTTTGATGATGACAAATGCACTATGCAAAAATTGGGTATAGCTTAAAGAAGCTCTCCCTAACAATATGCATCATGTATTTATTTAACCCAAGTGTTTGCCCTACATCTCCCCCTTTTGACAACATCAAAAAGGGTCATAGAAGTGAACATTCTAGGCAATGGGCGAGTGTTATATTTATACATTAGAAATTTTGGAAAGATTGGGAAAAATTTTGGCAAAGTGTCGTTTGTAAATCAGACTTTTCAAAATAATCACCTATATAAAATGTAACATGTTTGAGTTTAAATTTCCTAACAGTTTATCGACAACTACTCAAATAGTTCAGTATGGCCCAACAATTCAAGTAAATGTTTCAATATCATTACGAAGTGGACAAAAGAGTTGTGCATTACAAGCAATAAGCAATATGCATTACACGCAATAGGATCATGCTATAGATATAAGATATGTGCACACAATCAATAATTTATATTCACAAAGTTTAAGGCAAGTAAACAAATCAACAATGAAATTGGTTGTTGAGACTTGTTAAATTTCACTTGAGAACTCCCCCCAAATTTATGCAAACTACGAAACATCTAAGAAGCTTCTCTATTGTGCATTAGACCTAACTCACGTCTAATTTGAATGAACTTATCCTCAAGAAGTGGTTTGGTGAATATATCCGCCCATTGTTCATTTGTGCATACGAACTCAAGAGCCACATCTCCTTTTTGGACATGATCACGAAGGAAATGATATCTAATCTCAATGTGTTTAGTTCGTGAATGTGAGATAGGATTTATTAGAAAAGTTGATTACACTAGTATTATCACATTTAATTGGTATTGTTTCATAGTGTAATCCGAAATCCTCAAGTTGTTGTTTCATATAAAGAGTTTGGACACAACAACTTCCAGCGACAATATATTCTGTTTCAGCTGTGGATAACGTAACTGAGTTTTGTTTCTTGGAGAACAAGAAACAAGAGATTGTCCTAAGTAATGACAAGTGCCGCTAGTACTTTTCCTATCAACCTTACTACCGGCAAAGTCAGCGTTAGTATAACTAACAATCTCAAAGTAGTAGTATGCTTAGGGTACCACAAGCCTAACTCTATAGTTCCAACTAGATACCTAAGGATTCGTTTGACAGCTTTAAAGTGAGATTCCTTAGGGGCAATCTGAAACCTAGTACACATATACACACTAAACATGATATCAGACCTACTAGCAGGGAGATATAGAAGACTCCCATTCATGCCACGATAAAATTTTATGTCAACAGGAATTCCTTGCTTATCTTTATCAAGCTTAATGGAAGAGTTCATAGGTGTACCAAGAATTTTGTAATCTTCCATATTAAATTTATTTAGCAAGTCCCTAATATATTTAGATTGACATATGAAAGTTCCATGTTTGGCTTATTTGATTTGCAGTCTTAAGAAGAAACTAAGTTCACCCATTATGCTCATTTCAAATTCACTTTGTATGCATTTGGTAAAGTCATTACACAATTCATCATTAGTTGCTCCAAAAATGATATCATCCACGTAAATTTGAACAAGGAGTATGTCATCATTTTTGGATTTGATAAAGAGTGTAGTGTCAATCTTGCCACAGGTAAACCCATTTTCTAGTAGAAAATCGCTAAGCCTCTCATATCAAGCTTTAGGAGCTTGTTTCAATCTACACAAGGCTTTAGACAACCGGTAAATATGATCGGGATATTTATGATTTTTCAAAACCGGGTGGTTGTTTTACGTATACCTCTTCATTAATGTAGCCATTTAGAAACACGGTTTTAACATCTATTTGAAACAATTTAAAGTTTTCAAAAGTAGTAAAGGCAAGTAGCATATGAATGACTTCTAACCTAGCAACAAGAGTATATGTTTCATCAAAATCAATCCCTTCCTACTGGTTATACCCTTGGGCAACTAGTCTAACTTTATTCCTAGTTACTACCCCATTTTCATTTTTCTTATTTCTATATACCCATTTTGTTCCAACAATTGATTGATCATTAGGCCTAGGAACTAGAGTCCACACTTTGTTTTTTTTAAATTGATTAAGTTCTTCTTGCATGGACATCACCTAAGACTCATCTTCTATGACTTCTTTAATATTTTTAGGTTCTTCTTGAGATAAGAAAGCAGAGTGATTTATTATATTTCTCAAGGAGGATCTTATGGCTACTCCACGGAATGGTTCACCTATGATTTGATTTATAGGATGATTTCTTATGAATTTCCAATCTCTAGGCAATTCCTGATTTTCATTTTCATTATCTTTAGGTGATTTTTCATTTGCTTCCTGATTTTCTCTTGCATTGTTTTCAATAGACATTTTTCCTGAGCATTTTATAATATCAATATCATCCTCATCATCCTTATTAGAAAATGGATTAGATTCATCAAACACAACATGAATAGATTCAATTACGGTCAATGTTCGTTTATTGAAAACCCTATATGCTTTGCTATTGAGTGCATAACCTAGAAAAATGCCTTCATCAGATTTAGAATCAAATTTTCTTAAGTGTTCATTATCCCTAAGCATAAAGTATTTACAATCGAACACATGAAAGTAGAAAATATTAGGCTTACGGTTGTTCCACAATTCATAAAGGATTTTATTAATCGAAGGTCTAATCATCACCCTATTCATAACATAACATGCATTATTAATGGCCTCAGCCCAAAAATATTTAGGTAAGTTATGCTCATTTAACATAGTTCTACCCATTTCTTATAGTAATCTATTATTTCTTTCTACTACACCATTTTATTGAGGTGTCATAGGTGCAGAGAAGTTATGGGATATGCCCTCCAAGTCACAATATTTCTCTATACCTTTATTTTTGAATTTCGTGCCTCTATTACTTCTTATGTAAGTTATTTTATATCCCTTTTCATTCTAGATTCTCCTACAAAGTTTGGTGAACTATTCACATGATTCATTTTTATGTGCAAGAAACAACACCCATGTGAATCTAGAAAAGTCATCCACAATTACAAAAGCATAAAATTTACTACCAAGAATTTGCACAGAATTAGGTCCAAAAAAAATCTAGGTGAAGCATCTCTAAAGGTCTAGTAGTAGATACGAATTTCTTTTTCTTAAAACTAGATTTTGTTTGCTTGCCCATTTAACATGAATCACAGATTTTATCCTTTACAAAAGACATCTTAGGCAAGCCTTTAACTAATTCTTTTCTAACAAGTTTAGACAATAAATCCATGCTAGCATGTCCTACATGCCTATGTCATAATCAACTAGTTTCATTTATAACAGAAAAACATGTTACTTAATGTGAAGCTAAATTATCAAGAGAGGTAGTATACATATTTTCATGTCTATCAGCAGTGAAAAGCACTTTATGGTCTGTTTTATTTTCTACTATACATTTATCATTTTCAAAAGATACTTTGTATTCTATGTCACACAACTGACTTATGCTAATTAGATTATGCTTCAACTCATCAATTAACAAAATATTGTTAATAGTAAGAGATGAATTCTTATCAACCTCACCTATCCCGATGATGCGTCCTTGGGCATTGTCACCAAATGTCACATAACCTCTGTCCTTGGGAATAATTAAAGTGAATTTTCCTTTATCGCCGGTCATGTGCCTTAAGCATCCGCTATCCAAGTACCACATGTCCTTGGAGGAGGACGACCTTAGACATACTTACAAAATAAGCTAAGTGACTGATGTTGGTCCCCAAATTTTGTTGGGTCCATGGAGGTTAGTAGTCGGATCTCCCTTAACTACCTATACCTTCCTACTTCTAGCATGCTTATTCCTAAGTGGACAGTTAAATTGAATGTGACCAATTTGTTTACATTTAAAGCATCTCAATCTACACTTGGGCACTTTAGGAGGAATATTAGATTTTGACTCACGTGTAAAGTGTCTCAAGTAAAGATTAGGTTGTCTAACATTTTCAAGACCATTAAAACCAAGACCCTCTTTACTTAAGGAGCTTCTTTGGGCACTAAGTAGTTTTTCAAAATTATTTTTGCCTTCAGTGAATTTAAAAATGATTTTGGAGCTATCCTCCAATTTCCTCTCAAGCTCAACAATGGTGACATCTTTTTCTTTTAAAATAGAGGTTTGAGAGGTTTTTACCATATTTAAACAACTTTGACCAATTTTCACATTTCTTTTTCAAATCATTATTTTCATTGGTCATTTTGCCTAACAATTTAGAAACACGAATATATTCAAATTGTAATTCTTTAAATGTAGGCATACAATTAGAATCACAATCATCAGATGAACAGTATGAAGACAATGAACTAGAAGACAATATCCAATCCTCGTGTGGCATCAAGCACAGATTAGCGACCTCTAAGTCGCTGTGATATGATTTTGAGTCGCTACTACTGAGTTTGTCCCATGAAGTCCCGGCCTTCATGGCTTGCTTCTTTTTCTTAGCCTCTTTTTTTAGCATTGGGCAGTCAGGTTTGATGTGCCCCACCTTGTTGCAATTATAGCACGTAGGAACATTTGATTTTTCTTTTTTTCTTTTTTTTTTTTTGTTGTACTCTCCCTTCTCATTGGTAGACTCTCTATATTTTTTATAGGGCTTCCTGTTCTTCCTGAAAAATCTGCTAAATTTTCTAGTTAGCATAGTCACTTCGTCATTAGTGTCAGATTCACTACACTCACTAGATGTGTTAATGAAAGCTTTCAATGAAGTAACCTTCTTAGCCCTATTATGTTCTTTAAGTCTCTCGTTTATGCTCAATTCATATTTGATCAGGGAACCTATCAATTCATCTAAGGCCATGGCCTTAAGATCTCTACCCTCAACAATGGTCGTAGCCTTGACTTCCCAAACAGGAGGTAAGCCTCTAAGGATATTCCTAATCATCTCATATGTGGGATAGGTCTTCCCTAATGCATGTGGTGAGTTTATAATGTGTGTGAATCTAGTGTACATGTTCTGAATAGACTCACCTACATTCACTCTAAATGCCTCATACTCACTGGTCAACATATCTATCCTATTCACTGGTCAACATATCTATCCTACTGTCCTTTACGTCTCTAGTACCCTCATAAGTGACTTCTAACTTATCCCATATTTCTTTTGTAATAGAACATGCCATAATTCTGTTAAATTCATTCACATCAAGACTACAGTATAAAATATTCATGGCAGTGGCATTAAGAATAACAGCTTTCATACTCAGTCTTAGGAAGCCTAGCTGCACCCTCTGTTTTCATAAGGACATAGTTTCCCTTAGAGACAATTTTCCATACCTTCCAATCAATATTCTGAAGGTAGATGCGCATCCTCTGTTTTCAAAAAGTTTAATTAACACCACTGAAAACAGGAGGTCGTTTGGAAGATGGTCCCTCAAGAAAAGGGGTCACGGAGTTATAAGTCATATGTGATCTTTTTGCAAAATAAAAACTTGTCTATGCAACGTGGCTCTGATACCAATTGTTAGCTTTACCATGATCCCAAGAGGGGGAGTGAATTGGTATTTTTAAATTTAATCCCTAGGTGAATGTACTAACACCAGTATGTTCAGAATTTTAAGGACAATCTAGTACAAGTAAGGTAAATATACCAGAATTTTAATAAAGCAATTTAATTAACGTCACATGCACCAGAAAGTAGTAAAGTAAAACTGACACACAAAGATGTTATCGAGGTTCGAGCAATTACCTACGTCCCCGTCTTGGCTAACCAGCACAAGAATTACCACTATAACTTGCTCACTTATACAGGTGGAGCGGAACTTATACAAACTAGGTTAATTCAAGGGGCTAACCTCAACCATTACAACAATCTTTACTGGGCTGGATTATCGCCCCCTCAGGCCACGCCTGGAAACACTCAGATTTTACAATCAAATGGTACAGATAAAAGTATTTTCAAGTAAAGCAGATTTGTACCCAAATATGCATGCTCACATACACATCAATAGCATGGATATAGTATAAGTTCAGTGATGTAAGATATGTTCAATCAATACTCAACACAGTATAGTCAATATGAAGCTCAAGAGTATTCAATACAATACAAACAGTATGATGCTCAAGGATAATCAATACAAGCAATGACTTGGATTCTAAACAAGATATTTCAATAGCACATCAATATTCCAAGTATATTAAGCAGATAATCAAACTAGTTTCAAAATGGTTTTCTTCAATGATATAAGCACAATGCAAGTTTAAAAAGATTACTTGCTTGTTTGAAAAATCTTTGCACACCAAAAGCAAAGCTCTTGGACATATGCAATGGAATACAAATATCCTAAACTTTCTTGGTTTAATCCTACATGAGATTTATAAAGGTAAAATCCGTGAGATAAACCTAAGCTAGACTCCCAAAAAATCAATCTTAAGCACACACACAAGTGGGAGTATTAGCAAAGAATAATAATCACATAGGCACAAGGGAAACTCTCACACTCTCTGATTTTTTGAATGGATGCAAGATATGAAAGTATTTGAATAAAGGAAGATTTTTCAATAGAGAGAGTTTTTAGTTAATCACTTTCTGCTAATTACTCTCTAATCATGCAAATGAAGACATACTTAGGTCTGTTAATCGTAAGTCATGTTTACCCCCATGATTGGGTTATACGGTCCGAATACTGGACTTAGTTGGCTAGCCGGTCAAACTAAATCAACATACACCCTTATTAAGTGAGATTTTCCTTATTAAACTCTGGTCCGACCCTGGTGTGCACTCAAGAGAAATCTACTACCATATAAAATCATTTTGCAAATAGCGTGGGTACACTCTAATTCGTTTAAACTTTAAGCTGTGGTACCGAGCATTCGTAATTTTCTATATCGTCTGTGTCATTAGGGGTTTTGAAAATATCTTATTATAGAATTTATAAAATTACAATAATATCATGAAAATCTTATTTTTACTTATATTTTCGTGAAATACGCAACGTAAAAATCAATTTATATATTTTTTGCTAATATTTTCATGAAATATGTAATGCAAAAATAAACTCGTGTCATACAATTTTCGTATTAAAAATATTTTTTTGAATAAAAATTAATATTATAAAATACTCGAGGGGTTTAGAACATTTCTTGACTCAAAAATAAACGCAAGTATATTAAAGATAAAACTGGTATAATTAAACTAGCGTAAAAATAAATTTGGGAGAATTTTATGAAAATAACTAGTATAATCAAAATTTACTTACAAATAAATTTGAGTATAAATAAAAATATAACATAAACAAATTTATTTACTAATAAATTCGGGTATAAATTTTAATAAAAATTTAAATTTACTTTCAAATAAATTCGGGTAAAAATTTTAAATAAAAATATAACATAATCGAATTTACTTACAAATAAATTAGGGTATAAATTTTAATAAAAGTCTATCATAATCAAATTTACTTATCTCTTACTTAACATTCTGCTACGATCACAACGAATATTTTTAAAAAATGAGATCAGAAAAAGTGAGTGAATGAAAATTTTAATTATAGCAAAAATTATCCCTCCACTACAAAATCTTTCACTCACTAATCATTATTTTCCTTTAGAAATTTTTTTGTAAAAAATGAATGTTCAGAACTTCCTATTTATAAGAAAATTTTGGGGAAGAAAATTAAATTTATAAAAGTGTGGGGAGAGGGTAGAAATTATAATTTTTTAAAAAATTAAGGAATGGGCATGGATAGGTTAGGTATGGGATGATGATGGAGGTCATGTGAGAGAAATAAGAGTGCTTGCCGACACTCCCATTTAATTAATTTTTTATATATTTTTTATTTTTTAAAATTATTATTATTATTATTATTATTATTATTATTATTATTATTTACAAGCTATGTTTTAGTTTTTTTTTTTTTTTTTAAATTAAGTTTGAATTTTGAAAACTCATGTAGGCCCTACATGGTCATGTGGCCCTACACAATTTCGAGACCCAAGTGGATCCTACGTAATTCCAATAGTTCTCACACGATTTTATGAGTCGTACATAGTTTTGGAACTCCTGTGGACCCCACATAGGATATCTATATTATTATTATTATTTTACCATGTAATTCTACAAATTATGTCTATCAAAACACTATTTTATATATATGTACTTATTTACGTGCACAAACAATGTATATCCTATTTATCCTAAAAAATTTCATTTTAACTAGACCAACCTTTAGGGAGCGACTGAGTCGCAATAGTCTCTAAACACTCGCTAAGACAAGGTCTTTTTTAGGCATCAAACATGGAATCAAAGATCCTATAGAAAAACATTTCTGTATTAATATTAACTTAATGACTATTATTATTATTATTATTATTATTATTATTATTATTATTATTATGCTTTAATCGAATATATATTTTTGGATCATCACAAGTGTCCTGATAGGTATCAGATGTAGCCATACAGGGGCTGCATAACACATTAAGGCAGAAGGAAGCTACTTGTATAGGCGGGTAATCTTCTTTATTCTCAAGAACTTCTGCCTGTAAACATTTGTCTGAATATGTATGAATACGAGATAAACTATCCATCTGAGGGCTTACTGAGTAAGGTAAGTATCCTAATATGTTTCAGTTGTAGTCATAGGTTGCATAAGGTATCAGAGCAAAGGGGTGCTACTTGTATAGGTGGGTAATCATTCTAATCCTTGGGAACTCTCATTAGAAAAATATGCTACAGGTGTGCGAGTAGGGATAGAGAATGATTTCATAATTGTGGACTAATTTGTAAATAATGATTATATTTTGTACACTTAACCTCATGATAGCCACGTACTGGTATTAATTTATTCCATCTTACTGACATGTATCTCATCCAATATGAATTTCATCCTTTTTCAAGACCTCCGCATGATCGAACTCAATGAGCTCGGGGCTAGCGTAGCACTTTTGAGAGAGAGAGGGTATAGACTTTTGATGTATATTTTGGGTTCGTTTAAATTTTCTAAGATGTATATATTTATGAATACTGGATGTTGGAGAATACTATTTTTGGATATATATATATATATATATATATATATATATATATAGAGAGAGAGAGAGAGAGAGAGAGAGAACTTTGGTATGTTATAAAGGATGTTAGTGTATTTTTCCGCTACGTAATTGATGTTAGAGTTTCAGATACAGGTAAATGGAAACACGTGACATCTGAGCCCCACTTGGCGGGTTTGGGATGTTACAAACCTCATACGACCTTGATAGTTTGAGCAGAAGTTGAATTCCATGGTAAAGAAACTGCCCACGGAGAGAACCGATTTTTGAAAAGTCGGTTCTCAGTTTTTTTTTTTTTTTTTTATTCAGGCTGACAAGGGTTGACGACTGACTTTTTTTTATTATTTTAAAGCCCAAACCCACTTTTGGAAAGTCAGTTGGATACTTTTATGTAAGAGTTGACAGCTGACGTTTTTTTTTTATTATTATTTTAAATCCTAAACCTACTTTTGAAAAGTGGGTACTTTTGTATAAATTTTCCCCATTTCTTTGATTTTTTTTAAATAATTTGGTAAAGAACTGCGACTTTCCTTATTGGTTGTTTTACTTTGTCTGCTCTGTTTGTGGTTTTGTAGCTCTCTAGTTTATTAGCCTTGCGTTGACTGCTTCTGTAGAGATTTTTTAAGAGTCTTTTCCCATTTTATTATTATTTTAAAATAAAATATTAAATAATACTCTATTTGGGAAAAAAAATTTCCAATCTAATGCTTACGTAATCTCGCAGGTTGGGACTGCGAGATTTAAACAAATCTCGCAAGTTAAGACTACGAGATTTGCATGGACACTTGTTGTAACGACAGAAATTTAGAATGGTATTTAAATAATAAAGATAGGGAAATGGAGACCGGAAACAGAAGGAGGTTGTCGATGACATTGAGCTTTAGGAGGAAAACGAAAAAGGGGATCAGCAGGACTTTGTAGATGAATACAGGAGATTCGTCGACGAAGGCTTAAGAGAATTCGTCGACGAACACAAGGGGCTCGTAGATGAGAAAATACCGAGAGGGGTTTTTGAGCCGACTGAATTTCATCGACGAAGAGTGTATTTCGTCGACGAAATTTATGAAGGACTTGTCGACAAAGGTCGGGCTCGTCGACGAATTCCGCTGTCCTATAAATATGAAAAAATCCAGATTTAACTTCCTAATTAAGCTATTCTTCCTCTCTCTCTCTCTCTCTCTCGCTCTCTCTCTCTCTCTCTCTCTCTCTCTCTCTCCCCCCCCCCTTTGGTCCTCTCTCTCTCTCTCTTTCATCGATTTCATGCCAAATCTTTGCCGGATTGACAATCTGAAGTCACCACGATGCTCCTGGGAAAGTTCTCTCCAAATCTTCCGGAGCGGATCGTCGGTGAAAGTAAGGTGGAAACCATCCCAAATCCAGGATAAGATTTTTTACTCAATATTTGGATTTGTGATAGTTGAGAAAAGTGTTATACGCTTAAAAATACTAAACTTTAATACTGAAAATTTTCATTTCCAGGGGTGTTAGTTGGGAACATTGGGAATCATCCCTAAGTTGAGGTAAGGCTTTTTAAGCCAAATTTGACTTTGTGGTATTTATAGAAAATGTTGTACGTGCGAAAATACTGAACTTTAATTCTGCGAGTTTTCATTTTCAGGGGTGTTGAGTTGAGAACCCTACGGGTGCAGGGAAGATTTTCTTAGGGGCTTTGTAGGATTCAGGTAAGGGGATAAATTAAGCTAGTTCTTTTTTAGAAAATGCATGTATAAATATATATGTAGCATCTAGTTTCAGGAATATGTGTGGAAAATACTATTTAAATGATGATATGTTGGATACATGGAAAATTTGTTCAGTGTGGCATAAGTATAAAAATGTTGTGAAATACTGTTTTTTGGGAATGTAGATGCTATGGATTTTTATGATGAAAAATCGACATATGGGCCGAGATATTTTTATATATATGTGATTTGCCGGCGTACGGGCCGTGCTATGTGGATATGTCTGCCGATGTACGGGTCGTGCTATGTGGATAAGATTTGCCAGCGTACGGGCTGTGCTACGTGATTTGCCGGCGTACAGGCCGAGCTATGTGATTTGCCAGCGTACAAGCTGTGCTACGTGATTTGCCGGCGTACAGGCCGAACTTTGATAAAATGTGTAATACCGGCGTACGGGCCGATGATTTTCATGATACACACACACACACACACACACATATATATATATATATATATATATATATATATATGCAAAATGATATGATTGATGTGGAAATAAATGGTATGAGATATCTATGTATCACAGTTTTAGTATATATTATATGATATCAGAACCTGGTTGGCTTGGTCTAGACTAGCATTTGCACAGTACCGTTGCTATGTGTCCATGGTCTTCGTGATCATGATATCTGTGTTAACGCCATTGTACAGAGTGGTGTAAGATTGGATGGTCGATGTGGTTATTTTCAAGAAGTGTGCTGTTATCGCCTGTGGTGTACGTACTAGGTCTGACAGACCCATCGGACCTACAGACTAAACTATTGACTTGGTAGTGGTCGGCCAACCATTATCAGGTCCCGCCTTCGGGCCACACAACCCAGTCATGTGGGGGTAATACATGACAACAACCAACTAACCTACCAGGATTTTCTTATGTTATTATTATTATATGAGATTGAAATATGATTATGAAAATGCATTATGTTCTGCCATGTTTTGATGATATTTGTATGATTTCCCAAATTTGATAAACAGTATTGAATATGTTATGTATGGTATATGTAAAACACAGAATACTCATGTTGCCACACACTGATATTAGTTTATTTCCCTTATTGAGAGATGTCTCACCCCTAAATCTTATTAACTTTTCAGGAGCCCTTGATGGGAGAGCGGGAAAAGCCCCACTAACCTAGTGCTAATTATCTGCCTTTTTTTTTTTAAGGGTAAGTTTTTTTTTGTAGGGATAGTTAGATTTGGTAGGAATTGTCCCTAGATTACATTTTTGGGATGTATATATGGAAATACGGTGGGTTAGTGACTCTGGTATTTGTAATCGTATGATGGATGTTTTGTAATTATAATATTGTGGAATATGAAATGATCAGATGCATGTGATTGTATGTTTTCTGCTGCTTAGGCTTCTGTTGTATGTTTTGATGTATCCTTGGTACCCACGGGTCCAGGTGGATTGTGACCTGCTGATCCAGAATGTATGTTGATGATTTGTATTTATATAGAAAAAAAAATATGTGTGAAAAATGAGTAGGTCGTGACAGTTTGGTATCAGAGCCTATGTTGCTAGGTTCTGTAGACTTTAGAGTGCAACGGAAACAATACCAGAGTTTAGGAAATGATTTGAGGTTTTGTTCTACAGTCTAGAAGCAAGACTTCCGTGGTAGTTTCTGTACTTTTCCTGGGGTGACGACTTCAGGAAAACCATAGTAAGCTATTATCGAGTTATATTCCTAGAATGTAGGACTGAGGATTAGAAATGAGTTAGAAATAATGAGATAAGTGGTGAGGATAGGTGGGTAAAATATAAGGATAGGATTTCTAAGTTGCGTCTATTGTTTCAAGATGGATCCGAAAGGAAATAGTGCCCATGCCAGAGGCAGTGATGGAGCAGGACCATCAGGTGCAACTTGGACCAACTCTGACGCGGTATTACGTAGCATGGCTCAACAGGTTATGGCTGAAATCGCTAGGAGCTCGAGAAAGCAGAGTGGTCCATCTGCAGGCCATGGGTGCACTATAGAGAAATTTACGAAGATGAATCCTCCAGCGTTCTTAGGTGGAGTTGATCCTGTAGCCGCTGAGAACTGGATGCAGGAGATTGAAAAGATCTTGGCTGTGCTACAGTGTACTGAGTAACAGAGGGTCCTCTTTGCCACCTATAGAATGACAAGAGAGGCTGAGAGGTGGTGGACTGCAGTGAGATTGCTGGAGCAGTAGAGGGTGACTCCTATAGCCATGACATGAGATCGGTTTAAAGATCTGTTCTTTGACAGATATTTTTCAGCTATTGTAAAGGTGGTTAAGGTAGAAGAGTTCTTGAGTTTGAAGCAGGGACAGTTATCCGTTCAGCAGTACGCAACACGTTTCATCGAGCTCTCTCATTTCGCCCAATACATTGTTCTTGATGAGGTGAAGAAGGCGATGCAGTTTGAAAGAGGCTTAAGGTGAAGTATATTCAAGCAGGTGGTGGTGTTGCGGATTCAGGACTTTGCTGAGTTAGTCGACAGGGCAGCCTTGGCAGAGGTTGGTGAGTGTCTTGATGCAGAGGAGTAGGGACAGAGGAAGAGATCGGCATCTATAGGCTATCAGCAGGGTCATAGACCGGATCAGTGGAGGAGAGGAAACCATGGCAGAGGACGAAGACGAGAGACAGGAGACAGGAGGATGCGAGGTGCAGGCAGGGCAGGGTCCTCCAGTCTCAGAATTTTGGTATGAGGCACTGGGGGGAGTGTCGAGTTAGTGGTATGGTGTGCTATCGCTGTGGTAGATCGGGGCATTTGCTGCGAGATTGTCCTATCCCACCAGATGCAATTCCAGTGTGCTATCGCTGCGGTAAACCAGGGCATATGGTACGAGACTGCCCTACCCCACCAAATGCAGTTCTAGTTCCTAGACCATATCGAGGAGATTATCAGGCGCCACGTGGGGGCCAGTAGAGGAATACGGCTCCAGCTAAGGTGTTTACTGTGACGCCGAGTGAGGCTGAGACGTCAGGTGACGTGGTGACAGGTATGGTCATTATGCTTTCTTTTAAAGTTATAGCATTATTTGATTCAAGAGCTACACACTCGTTTGTGTCTTCGGGGTGTGTTCAATTATGTGGGGTTGAAACACAACCATTAGATATTGAATTGTTGGTATTTACACCGACTAGGTTAGTAGTAAGATGTAGTAGGGTGCTTCGAGATTATCCAGTTGATATTCAAGGAAACACTTTGTCTACCGATCTGATAGTGCTAGACATGCACGGGTTCGATGTTATATTTGGCATGGATTGGCTAGCAACTAATTTTGCCAGCATAGATTTCCGGGCACGAGAAGTGATATTCAGATCTCCGGGGAAAAGTAGAATTCAAGTTTGTAGGGTCGCATGTGCAATCCTCGCCTTAGCTAGTTTCAGCTATTCAGGCTAGAAGACTGCTGCTGAGTGGCTGTCAGGGGTTTGTGGCTGTGGTGAAAGAGATGTCAGGGAATGAATCGAAACTTGCTAGCACGCCTATAGTAAAGGAGTTTACAGATGTTTTCTCAAATGAGTTACCAAGCTTGCCACCTGATCAAGAGGTAGATTTTTCCATAGAACTACTTTCAGGTACAGTGCCTATTTCTAAAGTATCTTATCGAATGGCACCAGTAGAATTGACAGAATTGAAGAATCAGTTGCAAGATCTGCTTAATAAGGGCTTCATACGACCCAGTGTATCTCCATGGGGAGCTCCAGTTTTATTTGTGAAGAAGAAAGATGGGACTGTGAGGATGTGTATAGACTACAGGGAGATTAATAAAGTAACAATTAAGAACAAGTATCCTCTACCCCATATTGATGATTTGTTTGACCAGCTCCTCCAAGGTACACGGGTGTATTTGAAGATTGACCTCAGATCTGGCTACCATCAGGTGAAAGTGAAAGCAGAAGACGTCTCAAAGACAACCTTCAGGACCAAGTACGGGCATTACAAGTTTCTTGTTATGCCGTTTGGATTGAAAAATGCTCCTACGGTATTTATGGACTTGATGAACAGAGTCTTTCACCGATACCTAGACCAGTTTGTTGTTGTGTTTATTGATGATGTACTGGTTTATTCGAGGAGCTATGAGGAGCATGAGACGCACTTGAGGCAGGTGTTGTAGACACTTCGTGAAAACAAGTTGTACACCAAGTTCAGTAAATGTGAATTTTGGCTTGAGAGGGTCATGTTCTTGGGGCATGTTATATCTGGAGACGGTATTTCTATGGATCCTAGCAAGATTGAGGCAGTAGTGAATTGGGCTAGACCAAGAAATGTCCAGGAGATCAGGAGTTTCTTAGGGCTAGCTAGATATTACCGCCGTTTCGTTTAGGGGTTCTCAGCTTTGTCAAGACCTTTGACACGTCTGATGAGGAAGAATGTTAGATTTGAGTGGGACGATAGCTATGAGCAGAGTTTTCAGGAACTGAAACAGAGATTAGTCACAGCGTCAGTATTAATCATCCCATCTGGGGGTGAAGGTTATGCTATCTATAGTGATGCGTCCTTGAAAGGACTTGGCTGTGTATTAATGCAGTATAGTAGGGTAGTGGCATATGCATCCAGGCAGTTGAAAGAATATGAAAAGAACTACCCTACACATGATCTTGAATTGGCTGCAGTAATACACGCATTGAAAAGTTGGAGGCATTACCTATACGGTGAGCAATGTGAGATTTTCTCTAACCACAAAAGCTTAAAGTATTTCTTTACGCAGAAGGAACTGAATATGAGGCAGAGAAGGTGGTTGGAGCTGATTAAGGATTTTGATTGTACCATCAGTTATCACCCGGGGAAAGCAAACGTGGTAGCTGATGCGTTGAGGAGGAAATCCAGGGAACTAGTGTTGACGGCTATAGAGATCCAGCATCTAATCATGATGGATCTGAAGAGACTCGGCATAAAGTTGGTAGAGAGTGATCTCCCAGTATGTATTGCCAGCCTAGTGGTACAGCCTACTCTACAAGAAAGAATTAAAGCCACTCAAAAGGAAAATCCAGTATTAGTAGAGGTAATAGACAAAGTACAGAGTGGGTAGGGGGAGGAGTTCAGTATTGCAGATGACGGAGCTTTGCGGTTCCATTCCAGATTATGCGTTCCTGCCGATACTAAGATCAGGAAGATCATTCTAGAGGAGGCTCACAGATCTTTGTATACAGTTCATCCCGGTAGTACAAAGATGTATAGAGATCTACAAGAGTCGTACTAGTGGAGTGGTATGAAGAGAGAGATCGCCGAGTATGTAGCCCAGTGTTTGACGTGCCAGCAGGTAAAGGCTGAGCACCAAAGGCCGGTAGGGCAGTTGCAGCCGTTATTCATCCCAGAGTGCAAGTGGGATCATATATCGATGGACTTCGTGTCAGGACTGCCGACGGTGTTACATGGCTAGAATGCCATTTGGGTGATTGTTGACCGTTTGACGAAGACCGCCCACTTTATTCCTATCAAGATCAGCTACTCCCTCAGCCGTTTAGAGGAGATTTACATCTAGGAGATAGTTCGTTCTCATGGGGTGCCCGTATCAATTGTGTCAAATTGAGACCCATGATTTGCGTCACGATTTTGGAGGAGTTTGCAGGAGGCTATGGAGTCTCAGTTATCATTTATTATGACATTCCATCCTCAGTCGGACGGGTAGACCGAAAGGACGATACAGATATTAGAGGATATGCTTCGAGCGTGTGTATTGGACTTTGGGGGTAGTTGGACTCAGTTCATGCCACTGGTAGAGTTTGCGTATAATAACAGTTATCAGTACAGCATTGACATGATACCATTTGAGGCTCTATATGGTAGGAGATGTCGATCTCCTTTATTTTGGGATGAAATGGGTGAGCGGAGAGTAATGGGGCCAGAGCTTGTGCAGCAAGCGTGTGATAAATTTTGGCTTATCAAGGACAGGATCAGTACAGCTCAAAGCCGACAAAAGAGTTATGCCAACTATCGTAGTAGAAATTTAGAATTTGATATAGGTAATCATGTGTTTTTAAAGATAGCTTCGATGAAAGGGGTTATGCGATTTGGGAAGAAGGGTTAACTTAGTCCTAGGTTTATCGGTCCATTTGAGATTCTAGATAAAGTGGGGCCAGTAGCCTACAGGCTAGCTTTGCCACCTGTGTTATTCATGATCCACGACGTATTCCATGTTGCTATGTTAAAGAAATACGTCCCAGACCCTTCTCATATCATCAGTTATGATGAGTTGGAGCTTAGTGATTCACTGGGGTATGAGGAGGTACCAGTACAGATTCTGGATAGGAAAGTACAGGAACTACGTAACAGGAAAATTCCTCCGATAAAGGTTTTATGGAGGAATCATGCGATAGAAGAGACTTCTTGGGAGTCTGAGGAGCAGATGAAACAGAAATATCCGCATTTATTTCAAGAGGTCTGAGTGAATAAAATGTAAGTAATTAGGTAGTTTCTTTTGCAGGTACATGTAATGGTTTGAATAGTGTAGTATTTTAGCTATGGGAGAAGTTTTCTTTTGTACATGTAATCTTCCAGGACTTGGAATGTAACCATGGTATTCCTCCACCATAATTGAGGGTAGGTAATAAAATGAGTAGACCCTTTTACCTGGCTAAGGGATGACGAGTTGCGGGAATAGTAAATTTCGAGGACGAAATTTTTATAAGGAGGGGAGGATGTAACGACCTGAATTTAGAATGATATTTAAATAATAAAGATAGGGAAATGGAGACCAGAAACAAAAGGAGATCGTCGACGGCATTGAACTTTAGGAGGAAAAAAGAAAAGGAGATCAGCAGGACTTCGTCGACGAATATAAGGAATTCATCAACGAAGGCTTAAGAGAATTCGTCGACGAACACAGGGGGCTCGTCGACGAGAAAATACCGAGAGAGGTTTTTGAGTCGACTAAATTTCGTTGACGAAGAGTGGATTTCGTCGACAAAATTTGTGAAGGACTCATCGACGAAGGTCGGGCTCGTCGACGAATTCCGCTATCTTATAAATATGAAAAAAAATCCAGATTTAACTTCCTAATTAAGCTATTCTTCCTCTCTCTCTCTCTCTCTCTCTCTCTCCCCCCCCCCCTTCGGTCCTCTCTCTCTCTTTTGTCGATTTCGTGCTAGATCTTCGTCGTATCGACAATCCGAAGTCACCACGACGCTCTTGGGGAAGTTCTCTCCAAATCTGTCGAAGCGGATCATCGGTGAAAGTAAGGTGGAAACCATCCCAAATCCAGGGTAAGGTCTTTTACTCAACATTTGAATTTGTGACAGTTGAGAAAAGTGTTATACACTTAAAAATACTGAACTTTAATACTTGAAATTTTCATTTCCAAGGGTGTTAGTTGAGAACATTGGGAATCATCCCTAAGTTGAGGTAAGTTTTTTAAGCTAAATTTGACTTTTTGGTAGTTACAAAAAATGTTGTACGTACAAAAATATTGAACTTTAATTCTGTGAGTTTTCATTTTTAGAGGTGTTCAGTTGAGAATCCTGCGGGTGTAGGGAAGATTTTCTTAGAGGCTTTGTAGGATTCAGGTAAGGGGATAAACTAAGTTTTTTTGAGAAAATGCATGTATAAATATATATGTAGCATCTGGTTTTAGGAAAAATAAATAAATAAATATATATATATATATATATATGATTTATGTGTGGAAAATACTGTTTAAATGATGATATGTTGAATACGTGGAAAATTTGTTCAGTGTGGCATGAGTATAAAAATGTTGTGAAATACTGTTTTCTAGGAATGTGGATGGTATGGATTTTTATGATGGAAAACCGGCGTACGAGCCGAGATATTTTTATATATATGTGATTTGCCAGCGTACGGGCCGAGCTATGTGATTTGCCAGCGTACGAACTGTACTATGTGATTTGCCGGCGTATGGGCCAATGATTTTCATGATACACGTCTATATGCAAAATGATATGATTGATGTGGAAATAAACGGTACAAGATATCTATGTATCACAGTTTTAGTATATATTATATGATATCAGAACCTGGTTGGCTTGGTCTAGGCTAATACTTGCACGGTATCGTTGCTATGTGTCCATGGTCTTCGTGATCATGATATCTGTGTTAACGCCGCTGTGCAAAGTAGTGTGAGATTGGATGGTCGATGTGGTTATTTGCAATAAGTGTGCTATTATCGCCCCTGGTGTACAGACCAGGTCTGGCAGACCCATCGGACCTACAAACTAGAGTATTGACTTGGCAGTGGTCGACCAACCATTGTCAAGTCCCACCTTCAAGCCACACATCCCAATCATGTGGGGGTAATACATGACAACAGCCAGCTAACCTACCAGGATTGTTTTATATTATTATTATTATATGAGATTGAAATATGATTATGAAAATGCAGTATGTTTTGCCATGTTTTGATGATATATGTATGATTTCCCAGATTTGATAAACAGTATTGAATATGTTATGTATGGTATATGTAGAACACAGAATACTCATGTTGTCACACACTGATATTAGTTTATTTCCCTTACTGAGAGGTGTCTTACCCCTAAATCTTATTAACTTTTCAAGAGCCTTTGATAGGAGAGTGGGAAAAGCCCCACTGACCTAGTGCTCATTTTCTGCCTTTTTTTTTTTTTTAAGGGTAAGTTTCTTTTTGTAGGGATAGTTAGATTTGGTAGGAATTGTCCCTAGATTCCATTTTTTGGATGTACATATGGAAATACGGTGGGTTAGTGACTCTGGTATTTGTAGTCATATGATGGATGTTTTGTAATTATAATATTGTGGAATATGAAATGATTAGATGCATGCGATTGTATGTTTTTTGCTGCTTAGGCTTTTTCTGTATATTCTGATGTATCCCTGGTACCGTGGATCCAGGTGGATTGTGACCTGCTGAGCCGAAATGTATGTTGATGATTTGTATTTATATAGAAAAAAAAAATATATATATATATATATATATATATATATATATATATATGTGTGTGTGTGTGTGTGTGTGTGTGAAAAATGAGCAGGTCGTGACACTTGTGTTGAATGGCTAATACACAGTTCTCTCCAAAAGTAGTAATGAGAGGAGATCCCCTACGTGGTTGCGTCTCTTCTCTCCCTCTCAGTGTACAATGAATGATGTATAGATGCGTGGACATTGATGATGAATGGGGGCTGGGGTAGATTCCTGAAACAACTAGAAGTATGAAACAGTATGATGTGGGGTTTCTACTTTTTTTTTATTATTATTATTATTGAAAACATCATGTCAGCCATTAATTTTATTTTCTCCAACCTCCACCACCATCAATGAAACTACATAATATATATATATAAAGAAAGAATTTGTATGAAGAGTCAAAACAAAAATAAAGGTATGTGGGAGGGAGTAAGGTGGAAAAAGGAGCAGAAGGAGAACAGAGGATTTGCACCCACAAAAATAGGAGTGAAGGCATATAGTTCAAAGTGGAACATGTTTACAGGGAGGTGAATAAAAGTGCAGATTTCTTTACCAAACAGGGTGAATCTGGTATTTCTAGATCTTATAGTTGTCAGGATGATCTTCCTCAGCAAGTCAAAGGAATGATTCGATTGGATTTGTTGGGTTTTCCTTCTTTGTGCTCATGATGTTTTGTGTTAGCTTTAACGTGATCCTAAGAGGGGGGGTGATTTGGTATTTTTAAATTTAATCCCTAAGTAAATGTTGTAACATTAGTATGTTCACAACTTTAAGGACAATCTAGTGCAAGTAAAGTAAATATACCAATATTTAAAGGAAGCAATTTAATCAACGCCACATACACCAGAAAGCAGTAAAGTAAGAGTGACACATAGAGATATTATCAAGGTTCGGCCAATTGCCTATGTTCTCGCCTTGACTAACTAGGACAAGGATTACCACTATAACTTGCTCACTTAAACGGGTGGAGCGACACCTAAACAAACCAGGTCAATTCAAGGGGATGACCTCAACCGTTACAACAATCCTTACTGGACTGGATTACCACCTCCTCAGGCCATGCCTAGAAACACTCAGATTTTACAATCAAACGGTACAACAGATAAGTGCTTTCACGTAAAGTAGATTTGTACCCAAATACGCACAATCACATACACATCAATAGCCTGGATATAGTATAAGCTCAGTGATGCTAGTTTTGTTCAATCAATACTCAATACAATATACTCAATATGAAGCTCAAGAGTATTCAACACAATATAATCAGTATGATGCACAATTGTATTCAACACAAGCAAAGTCTTGGAATCTAAACAGGATATTTTAGTAGCATATCAATATTCCAAGTATACTGAACAGATAATCAAACTAGTTCCAGAAGGATTATCCTCAATGAAAGATGCACAACACTAGTTTGAATAACACTTGCTTGTTTGGAAAATCTTTGTACAGCAAAAACTGAAGCTATTGGACACTTGCAATGGAATGCAAATATCCTAAGCTTTCTTGATTCAATTCCATACAAGATTTATAAAAGAGAAATCTGTGGGATAAACCTAAGTTAAAACTCTCAAAGAAAAGGTTTCAAGCATACATACAAATGGGAGTGTTAGCAATGAACAATAATCACATGAACACAAGAAACACCCTCACACTCTCAGATTTATCGAATGGATGTAAGATATGAGAGTATTTGGATAAAGTGTAATTTTTCAATAGAAAGGATTTTTGCTTAATCACTTTTTGCTAATTCACCCTCTAATCATGCAAATGAAACCATATATATAAGCAAGTGAAAAATTATAAACGTTCGAGATAGAATGGGTATTGTTAAAAAAGTCTCAAAAGGTTAAAATCCAATTAGCCCAAAATAACCCAGTTTTACCACAGTTAAACTAATTTTAACCAGGTGAGGTTCGGGTAGCTGAACCTTGGCTTGGTCACCCGATCACACACTGTTCAAAAGGTTTTTCAACTAAGTTCAATCACTCAGATATAAGTTGGACAACCTGAATCAAAGTCAATAGCCAAGCTTTGTGACTTCGGGTGCTCGGTCAACATTTCGGTGGCCCGAACATCAGTGTTTGGTTGCTTGGGGATATATTTGAACTAAAATCATAGGGCGCCCGAGTTGGTGAACAGTCCCTTTCAAGGGGTTTGGGCACCCGAGGAAGATGTGTGTATTTAGGGTTCGGTCACCCGAGGGCTGGTCAACATTTTGACTTTCAAGGTTCGGGGGCCCGAGGAGTTTTGTACTCCAAAGGTTCGGTTGCCCGACTCCTCTTAACTTGCTTAGATTTGTCCAATTTCAAGCACAATTATAACACACTCATATATTTTATGCTATGTGTGTGAGTGTTGAAGCCTAGGATCTTGCTATGGTCTAATTGAGCTTACGCTATATCCTGTATGTATGGTGTGCAGGTAATAAACATACAATCATAGCCTAAGTTACTATTACAGATCCATATAAATTATTACTTACCGATATGAATTACAATTACAGAAGCTAGTCTTTGTGGTCTTCTTGTTTCTTCAAGTGTCCTTCCTTAGGATATTTATTTGAACCTACACAAGCACTTAACAATCATCAAATCTCAGTATTTGTCATTATCAAAACCGGGTGCGACCTATGAGATCAACATTTTGTGTTATCTTCTAGAATTTTGTTTGTTTTCTACTTATAGTTATTTAGTTCTTAGTTTTTTTGTTTGGTTGCTGGTCTTTGGTTTTTTGGTTTGGTTTATGTTGGTTAAGTTAGTTTTAGGGTCTTGGAGTTTGCTTTTGTTGTCCCAAAGTCTCAAGTGTACTTAAAGATCCATTTGAATAAAAGATTTTATTTAAAAAAATAAAAATAAAAAAATATACCAAGCATTCAAACATCTAGCCTCCTACTCCATGTATTCATGAAAATTAAACGGGATAAAAAATCAAAATAAAAATGAAAACATGTAAGAAATATAAGAAATAGATGAAACCGTATACATATATATTTGTCATAATTATAAATCATTAGAGCTAGTTAGAGTTAATTTAAGTTTGCTTATGTTTCTCTATTTCTCTACTTCCGTTATTTTATAATATACCAACAAAACAGATATATATATATATATATATATATATATATGTATATCTAAACTAATTGATAGATATATTAACCTTCATTAGATCACTAATCCTAGAAATTAAAATGCAGTTAGAATATATATATATATATATATATATATATATATGTATATATATATATGTATGTATGTATATCTAAACTAATTGATAGATATATTAACCTTCATTAGATCACTAATCCTAGAAATTAAAATGCAGTTAGAGCTAGCAGGCATACATGTAAAATATATACTTAATTGACTAATTACTTGATTATTTATTCCCAAAAAATGATAAAATGATCTTACCTTTCTTTTTGTTTTGATTTTTCATACAAATTATATATATATATATATATGTTATGTATTTTTCTTGGTGGTGGAGGTTCGAGAAAAGAAAATTAATGACTGCCATGTTGTTTTCAATAAAATAAAATAAAAAGTAGAAACCCCACATTAGCTTTTCAGAGCCCCATTCTTGACCACACGTAGATCTCCTTTCACCTTTTGGAGAGAACTAACTGTGTATATATCGGCCTAAGGAGCAGGCGCAGGAAACGTTAAGAAGTGTCAGAACTAACTTGCTAAACAAATCTTGCAGTCTCATAGCATTAGTTTGGAAAAAAAAATTTCAAATAAAATATTATTTAATATTTTATTTTAAAATAATAATAAAACTGAAAAAAACTCGATTTTTTAAAGCATGTTTTGTTTCGAAACCATGCCGTCATCTCTATTCCTTAGTCAACTTCTAGCTCTCTCTCTCTCTCTTTCTTTTCAAACCAATTCTCTGAAAATTGCTTCAAAAATGAAGAAAAACCATACCCTTGAATTTCCTGCAGTGACCAATCTTAGGTCTTGTGAAGGATCTCAACACCAATAGCCTTCAATTCAGTAGCTAACAGTACTTGTTGAGGGAGGAAGACAATGCAGATTTTCCCAGAAAGTGTGAGGAAGCGTTGGAATTATTGGGAGCTACGGTTGTTGGTTCTTCTTAGTCTCTTTTTGCAAATCATTCTCATCATCTTTGGTAATTGGCGAAAGTACAGCGCTAGAAATTGGATTAAGGTTGTTCTCTGGTTGGCATACTTGTCGGCAGACTGGGTTGCAACTGTTTCACTCGGCATCCTCTGTAATAACCAAGGGGACTCTGACTCACTGAGCCCAGATAACGTGATGATGGCATTTTGGGCTCCATTTCTTCTTGTGCACCTTGGCGGCCCAGACACCATCACTGCCTACTCCTTAGAAGATAATGAGCTATGGCTGAGGCATTTGCTTGGACTAGTCGTTCAGGTTGGAGTGGCATTTTACATCTTTCTCAGGTCTTGGACAACAAGGAGTTACCACCTTATGTTGCTAGCCATTCCAATGTTTATTGCTGGAATTGTAAAATATGGAGAGAGGACTTGGGTTCTTCGATCTGCAAGCTATGATCATTTTGAGGAGTCGTTGCTTCCTCGTCACAGCCAGAGTCATCTCAAAATCAAGAGGCATAAGTTGCCCCCTCCAAGGCCAAAAAGTCCTAAGCATACAGAAGTGGAAGTTGTGACAGACTCATCTATGGAAGACGAAGTTATAAGGAACAGTAGTAATTCTGAAACCAAAATATACCAGGATGCTTTTTTCTTCTTCAAGAATTTCAAGCGTCTCTATGCAGACCTCATTTTTTCTGAGTACGAGATCCAAGAAAGCCGAGATTTTTTCATCAATCAGTCATTAGAAGAAGCTTTCAAAGTGATCAAGCTTGAGCTTGGGTTTATGTATGACGTTTTATACACAAAGGCATCTGTAGTCTGTTCTATTGTCGGCTGCTTACTTCGCTGTATTAGCTTTTTTTCTACTGTTTCCGTATTTGCAGGCTTCTTGATCATTGAGAAGCACAGCTACTCTAGAATCAACGTGAGCATAAGTTACACATTGCTGGTTGGAGCTATAATTTTGGAAATTTATGCAATCATCTTGCTACTTTCTTCAGATTGGGCAGTGCTCTGGCTGACTAAGAATTGCAGTGGGCATCTGAACCTGATATTTGAAGTCATCTCTTCCCTTAGATTTTCTATTGAAGATAAAAATAACTGGGCTGGTTCCATGGCACAATTCAATATGATAAATTTTTCCTTGAGACGTAAGCCGCCCAAGTTTTACAATTACTTCAGCTTTTGGAAACGGGTAGAGAAACGCCAACACATTTACTTAGAAGGCATCTCAATTGATATGAGAAAACTTTTCTTCGACCATCTCCAAGAGAGAGCTAAACTAGAAGGTGTTGAAAAAACAAGCAAACAAAGAGGTGATGGCATAATTGGGTTGTTCACCAATCTTTCTAAGTTGAGATGGAGTGTTGCAGAGGTGGATTTTGACGAAAGCATTCTTCTCTGGCACATGGCTACCGATCTCTGCCATTATTCTGACCTCAATAACACTAATAAGGATGCTTTTCACAGTCCTTATCTTCAAATGAGCAGATTATTATCTGACTACATGTTATACCTACTTGTTATGTGTCCTTTCATGTTGCCTAAGGGAATCGGGCAGATTAGGTTTGATCTTGCTACTCAACAAGCAATGAGTTATTTTCAACTCAAAGATTTAGCTGGGTATAGTTCTAGAAATGAAGCTTGCAGAATATTGATTGAAGTGGACAACGAAGACCCACCACCTTCAATGATATTGGACGGATGTGAGCTTGCTAAAATATTACAGTCTGAGCTAAAAACAGTGACAAAAACGAATGATGGTTCAGAATGGGAGAAATGGAAAATAATATGCCATGTATGGGTGGAGATGCTATGTTTTGCAGCAAATCAATGTGGATGGAGATACCATGCCCAGCAGCTTGGACGAGGAGGAGAGTTACTTACACAAATCAGCCTTCTCATGGCACATTTTGGACTGACTGACCAAATGAGGAATACTGCTGGAGATACTACAGGATCACGTCAGGGCATTAGCCGCCATGCAACTAGTTTCCGGGACCTTGTTGATTTCGTTGACAGGAAAGAGGCGGAGGTTAAAGCAATGTTAAGGAGACGTCAATTTAGGCCAATGGGGCATACAAATGAATATGATTCAGAGAACGGTGATTTAAGTCCCATGTCTATCTGACAAGGTATGTTACTGCATCCCACCCTATCTGAATTTGACCCTATTAGCTTGTTAAAGTGAGAAGAAAATGCAAGAAAGGTATATGATAAAAGGGCTAAAGAAGATACTGAACAAAAAGTTCATCTCTATTATTCATCTCTTTTCTACATGATGTACACAGTGAAGGATCCGAATATATAGGCAATTACAGATAACGGCATAGCAGAAAAATACAAAATTATCTTGCCAGCTCAGCCATTCTGTTAGCTTGAGATTCCACTGGAATATGAGGCCGTTGGGTGATTTCCTTACTGTGCGCTGAGAGCTTAATGCTGGTGTGCTGAGGTGGAGATGAAGCTGTATCTCCAACATAGCTATTCAATATTTAGTTTAATTTTCACTGGGTCAATGGTTTATGCCACGCCCAAAACTAGTTTGTTACTGTGAACTGGACTTATGTCATTATTGAATTAGATCAGGCTTGCTATGTTTGAATTGCTAAACCAGATTCAAATGGAAGTTCAATCCATTAAAAATTGTCAGAGTGATATGCCTCTACCGTGACTAGTATTTTGAGTATCCATCTCTAATTGATAAGGAGCGAATGTGTGCATTTAAGCAGGGAAGCCTGAGGTATACCCCTTATACACATGGTGACTTCCAGAGTTCCAGGCCATGAAAGCTCGGGAGTGTGCATTTACTTTTTGCGGATGGTCTTCTTTTTTGTAGGATTAAAAATGGCTCTGTATTAGATTGTCTTGAATATTCTTTTGAAGTTCCTGCTGTAGGAGCCAATGAAAATAAGAGTGCAGTTTCTATGGCTAAGAGTGAAAATGTTTTACAAAATTCATGGTTTTGAGGAGGAACTATTTTTCAGTTCCACCAACATACACAAAACTGATTGCTCCTGAATACCAATCTCTGGCAGATAGAAATTGGAACCACAGCTAGCTTCAGCCTTCATGGACTCTGACATTATTGTCTTACGCAGGGAGATTGCAACTTGTTCAGTTCAATCAATTCTATAGCTCTATGGACGTGGCATATTCATCCAGCATTTCTCTGGTAATGGCCTAATCTAAATAAAAGAGTTGGGCTGGTAACCAATGAGAGAGGTTTGGGGATTAAGGGATGGAAAATTGGAATAGGACAGTACTGCAGAAGATAGTGGTGAACCTCCCAACCATTGTCGCTGGATTCGGAGGAAATTACTGTAGTCTGAAGCTGACAGTGGACAAATTACCCGACGTGAAGCAATAAAGAAGATAAGAAACCAATATATTTTCTTTTCCTTTTTTGAACTATGCTAACCATGACTCAATTGCCAGGGTGCTAGATTTGATCATAAATGCCAGAGATTCAAAACACAGGAATAGTCTCTCCAAGCACGGAGATGTAAGTGTATATAAAGAGCTTCGCGTTATGAATAAAATAACCACTACACAGCCACTGTTCATTGGCTTCTTACATGGTATCAGAACAGTAGAGATTCATGGAGCTATCCTCTTCTTCTTCTATCCCTGCATCTTCCTCAGCTTCTCCCTCTCACATCATCACAACCAAACTCACCACAGAAAACTACCTTCTCTGGAAAGCTCAGATTACAGCATACCTACAGGGCCAAGATCTCTTCTCTTATGTTGATGGATCAACCTCCTCTCCGTCGAAATTTCTCCCTGGCTCTGCTGGACAACCACCCAAATCTAACCCTGCATACTTGGTCTGGCGACGCACTGATCAGCTGGTTCTCAGTGTTCTGTTCTATTCACTCTCCGAATCAATTCTTGGCCATGTACGCTCTTCCTCAACCTCTCGAGACCTCTGGTGCTCTCTCTCTACCATGTTCTCCTCTCACTCACAAGCCAGAGAGTTTCAGGTCAGATTTCAACTCACCAATCTTTCTCGCGAGTACCTATCCACCTCAGATTTTTTTGGCAAAGTCCAGTGTCTTGCTGATTCCATTGCTGCAACCGGAAACCCATTGTCTGACAAAGAGCTGGTTTCCTAAATTTTAAATGGCCTTGGTCCCTCCTATGAATCCTTCGTCACTTCCATTACCACCAGAGCAGATCCCTTGTCCACTCATGAACTATATCAACTACTTCTCATCCATGAAAATCGTCTTTCCCATGTCTCCACAGTCACACCTCAGTCTTTATAACTCTCTGCAAATTTCACCTCTGCTGCTGGTTCACGAGGTCGCCCCTTTCATCATGCTGGTAGACATGGTAGTGGCCGTGGGAGACACTTTCTCTCACAATCATGGAGCTCGCAATACTGTTAGCCACTCATCCCAGCAATTCTCCAACGCTCGCCCAACTTGCCAGATCTGCAACAAGCTTGGGCATGTGGCACTTCAGTGCCGAAATAGATTTAATCATGCCTATCAATATGACTCACCCCATGGCAACTTCTCAGCAAATTACACTGCCTCAAATTCACCTTCAGACAATATATGGTATCCTGACTCTACTGCCACTCACCATATTACCCATGATTTATCGAATCTGAACCTCTCTGCAGAACAATACCGTGGTCCTGATACCATCAAGGTTGGAGACGGCTCTGGACTTCCAATTCACAATTTCGATGACTCCTCTCTTTCTACTTCTTCTCCCTTTATTCTCAAAAATCTCCTTATGTTCTATCTATCACCAAAAATCTCATTTTAGTTTCGATTCTACACTGATAATAACTGTTTTTTTGAATTTCATTCTTCTCATTTTTCTGTCAAGGACTCGCAGACGAAGCAAATCCTCCTCACCGGGCCAACTCGTGACGGACTCTATGTTTTCCTCCCATTCCACCATCCTCTCCTTCCACTCATGTCAGTCCGCACGCTTCCCTCCGGCAGTGGCATCGCCGATTGGGTCATCCCTCCTTAGCTCTCGTCCGTCGCGTTCTACACTTTGGTGTGACAATCTTGGTGCTACTTACCTCTGTGCAAATCCTGTGTTTCACTCAAAAACGAAGCATATGGACATTGACTACCATTTTGTTCGAGATCGTGTTGCTGCCAATAGCCTCAAAATTTCATTTTGCAGCACCAACGATCAACTTGCAAACATTCTTACCAAGCAACTCGTTTCAGACAAATTCCTTCACTTTGCAACGAGTCTCAAAGTGGTTGACACCCCTTTGGACTCGAGGGGACGTATCAGCAGTTGAAACAAATCCAGCTAAATCCCCAACAGATTATTCCTTTCTGGTTTATTTGTAATTTTCTTCTGTAACCATTTTTTATTCGTTTTTGATTCCCACTGTAAGTATATATAAAGAGTTTCGCGTTATGAATATAATAACCACTGCACAGCCACTGTTCATTTGCTTCTTACAGGAGATAAGATTGCCACATCATATCCTCTTCAAAAACACCAAACATTTTCAAGCGGAAACCAAGGTCATAGCAAATGGAAAACACATACTGTGAGGTATCATGTCAAATGTAATGAGAAGCAATCCAAATCCCTTTCCCAATAATGCAGTCAGGAGAAATTAGATTTAGATTTGTATAAATTTAGTAAAATTTTTAACATAATTTAATATTAAATTTTGCTTAAATTCGCATAAATTTAAATTCAAAGTCTGAATTTATGACCCAAAACAGGGTGAAAAAATTTAACAGAAATCTCCACTGTTGCCTATATTTCCCCTCACGCCAAGCTTCAGATAAAACCCGACTTCAGAACAATACACAATGACGAGAAATGCATATTGCTATTTGTTAGTGGATTATTAAAAGTTTAAGGCACCACTGTTTAGAACTTTATATATATATATATATATAAAAGAAGGAAAATGAGGAAAAAAAAAAAAACCTTTTTTCTTGTTTGGTAATCAACCAAAATGGGAAAGAAAACAAATATGTATCGCAGATCAACTAACAAATTTTATATTTTACCTGCCATTAATCTTTAGTCTTTTTTAACTTTTCAACCATATTTAAATAAATTTTTATTCCTCATCAAATTTGAGATAAAGAAAAACACAATAAAAAATTTATTTTCATCTTTGTTTTTTCTTTTTCCTTCTCTTTTTTTCTTACAAAATTCTCGTAATAGGGTGTTAAATTTTTTCCAGGTCATAAAACAGTCGGATGTTTTTTATCTACAGCAGCGTACACCCCTTTTGAGTGGACGAAGAATTAAACAAGAGCCAAAAGAGATCTGCAAAAATTCCAATTTTTAATTTCTTTTCCAATGTCTATCCACAATAAACAAAGCCCTGAGCCACCCACAAAAGCTCCCTGTCTGCCTTTCACATCAGAATTGTGACACCAACAAGAAAACTCACCAAACCGCACCCAGCTAACTTCACAACCCAAAGGATTCCATCTATAGCTTGCACTTGCACTTGCACTTCAACATCGTGCACTTGAAACTAAACTACACACCACTCTTAATCCAAACCATGTTGCCAACTCTGTTTCTCAAGAATCATATATTCTAACAGAGTTCCGGATTGCCTGCCTACACACAGGACACTTAGGTGCTGCTTCGCGTTCAACAGATAGGGCACAGCGTTGGCAACAAACAAGATGTCCACATGGGACGAATGCAGACCGTCTTCTCCTCATCAAGCAGATCACACACAATGCTCCATCTGGGGCATCTCCAGCCTCGTCATCATCAACATGCACATCCACATTATTGCTCGAAGCACGGCTTTGTTGTTGCTGCCTCTGATGGCGCCACTCTTTCCATCTATTCCAATTCCTGAGGGAAATTAAAATTTAATAAGAACTGTAGTTCAGTTCTCACAATTACATGCACCACTATTCTTATTTGCTAACTCCTAAGTTCGCATTTGGTTCACAATTGGGAATAAAGTGGGAGTTGAATAGATATTATGCAGGACTATGATAATTTACAAGAAAATAAAGCAAAGTTTTGCATTTTTCCTCAAACATGGAAAAAGATAAGAACAGACGACACTGTCAAGAAATTTGGGAATAATCATTCATCATTTATTCCATGTTATGGATTAATAAGACTTTTTGCATGTTAGCTTTGTGATGACAATTCATTAACAGACATGCTGCCAAACAAAAGTTAAGTTTATCAGAGGCATCAATTACTTTTCATATCCCAACACTCCGTTCAAATGCATGAAGACTTTGGGGCAAATGGAGAATAGTTCAAAAAGCTTAACATAAAATAGAGTTAAATTAGTTCCATCAAACTTGTTTAGGATATGGTACTTTTGTGTTTTAAGAACCAATTTCATCTTAATTTTATTTAAGTGATTATGCAGATGTTCATTCTAAACTACCAACACTCTCTTCAAATGCAAATGCAAATGCAATGCAAACAAAAATGAACAATATTTCTTGGACTAGTTGCTAACAGGAAATCAGTGAAGAAGAAAGGAGCAAAATATTTCTTTATGGTCTTCAATACATTTGCTTTTATTTTCACTTATTCTCTCCAAGAATGAAACAAAATGATGGAATTTTCAGATTCATTCCCTTGGCAATGTTCATCAGATTAATTGTGAGCTACTATCCTTCTAATGAGACCCCATCAGTATAATATTAAACCATTGCCATGTGAGAAAATATTCTGCTGTTTTTTTAATAATCCCAATGCAAGTTGCCAATCTAGTTCAATTTTCCCTCAGGTAAAAAAAATTATTCATTATGTTAGCCGGGCTTTAAGCCAAAACCACAGTACCTTACAGCTGCAAAGCCAAGGATGCCAATTGATAGTGAACCAAGAACAATGCCACTCCAAAATAGTATTTTTGTCCTAAAGGCAAGCTCTACTACCATCTGATCCTTAGTCATGTCCACGCTGCAAAGGCAAATCAAGATGCTGGTCATTCCACGGCAAAGCACCAGCATAAGAATTAAGCATTAAAATCTCATAACACAATGCATGGATACAATGAGTTGCAATGAGGACTTAGTTAAATGAACAAGTATAACTTTTGGAAATAATAAAATATTTCGTATGTATATATATGGTACAAGAAGTTGATGCCTCAAAAACTATAAACAGGAGCACAAGAGTCATTAACATCCCAACAGATGGTACCCAGTACTACCATCAAAAACAGATGGTTAATGCTGAGACTAGTAAGGGGATATCCTCATAATTAGTTGATCTCTTCAGGGACCATCCATCATATCCCTTGACATTAAAATGCCAAGAGCAATGCAGCCTAGTTAAAAAAACTCCAAAATGTCACAGGCAAAAAATAATATATTTGCCAAAACAAGTGCTAGGGTATTGAGTACAATGAAATCTTTCAAATTCCTTTTCAAAAACAAAGTCCCCTTACAGAAAATAGGGAAGATCCTTGCAGGATTTGATCTCTGGGATTCCATTTTTCAAACTGCAAATGCCAACAGCACTAATATCCTTTCCTAATGGAAGAATTCTCTCTTCATCCAGCAAGCCAACCTTCAAAAATGATACCAAATAATTTCTTGAAAGTGTTTAACAAAATGAGCATGAAAGAAATGCAATGTCTATGATCAACTATAGGAAGTCAACTGTTAGAATCACATTATTTAGAATAATAAAAACTACGCAGAACTCACAGCTGTTTAAACTTACAGGGTATTCATGACCAAAAAGTGCCTGGAGGAAAGTGTAAGGAGTAGCATTAACAGGCTGCAGCTGATGAAAAACTGTTGTAAGAGGTAGCGGATGCCTTGATCCATCCATGTTGACCACAACATAATCAGCTTGTGGTCTCCAATCAGAGTCAACCAGAACAAAAGGAACCTGGAAGACATGGAAGAGAAGATGAAATCATCAATCTTAACCTCCAAAAACCTATATGGAGAAACCAATTCCAATTATACCAAAAACATCTATTTTCCTGCATTAGCAAAAATATAAGAATAACTCACATGCTTTTTTGGTTGGCAAGCACAAACTAAACAATTCAATATAGGATCCAATACCCACATTAAACACAAGTACAGAATCCTAACAAGTTCCAAATATTCCCCCATCTTGTACTACAAGAACCTAAGCCACTTTCTATCAGACCTTTCTGTTATAGACCATAAAATGCTGAAATCAAGGCTTATTCACTGGCCCTAACCCATGCCAAGCCACATTCAATGGCCACTGCCCACTGTAAATTATTGGACTTATTGCTGAACAGCATGTACCTTTTAATCACAAGCCATCTAATTGTTTTGGGAAAAGGCAAACCATGCATATTTCATGTTCAAGTAGTGTCCAATTTCCTTTCTTACTCAAGTTGGCAGGAAACAAAGAAGTTTCGGTAAGTGACAAACTTGCAGCCACAGAGGATATAGTTCTCAGAATCCAAGCTTCACAAGAGCCGCCCATTTGCACAGAAATATAGCATCAGACTTTGGGTAAGTGTGGTTTAGTGGCTGTTGACCTGAGTACCGAAGCAGTTTCCAGTTTTGCTACTCTTTGTGAGCTGTGGTATTTAACAGTGGCCTTTGACTTAAGAGTTCCTTAGGTGGAACAGCTAGGTTGTTCAGTTTCAGTATCCAGTTATTACCATGGTCTTAAATTTCCACGAAATTGTTGAAATTTTCATTAAAATTTCCGATTTCCATCACCCTAGAAATCGAAATGGCAGTCGATTTCCGTCTTGCATAATTTCCGTTGAAATCTCAACAAATCATCCGAAATTTATTGAAATCTCGAAATTTTAGCGAAACTTGTCGAAATTTGAACTATGCAATGAAATTTTCTCAAAATTCAAATGAGGAATTTAGGAGTGCAATGAAATTTCTCTTTTTATTTATTTTATTTATTTTTATCGAAACAAATGATTATTACAAGTGCTTTTGAAATTATATGAAAAAATAAACTTACAACAACATTTTATTTTCACTAAATATGTTCAATGTACATTATCTTACAAATATGTTTGACGCACATATTATATTACAACTTCTCCACCTTATACACAGCATAGATGTATTTACTTGTAATATATTAGTCCTAAAACTTACATTATTATATTTATCAATCATTTCTAAAGCTTCATAAAAAAATTCCATGTTTTATTACTAATTTCCATTATTTTTTCAAATCAAAATCAAAATTTCTATCAAAATTTCCATACTTTTGGAGCTTCGAAATTTGAGTCGAAATCGAAATTTAAGTCCTTGGTTATTACTAAGGTCTCAAGTGTCTAGATGGTTGTAAGGTTTTTCCTTTTCTTTGGGGGTCATATGACTGACTTTCCATGCTTGTATCTCCTCTACTCTTTATTTTTTTTTTTTTTTTTGTTTATAAGGTCTTGTAGGTGAAAAAGCTAGGTTGGAAAGGATTATGAGGGATTTACTTCGATTGGGATTAGGAAGAGAAGGGATCATTTTGTAAGTTTGGAGTTAATCTGTAGGGATAGGGTAGGCAAGGGGCAGGGGAGGGGGTGAGGACTGCTTGGGTTTTGGAAATTTGGTTTCTAAAAACATTGCCCTTGTGGTAAGTGGTTATGGAATTTCCCATTGGAACTAATTCTCTCCAGCATAAAGTCATCAAGAGTAAATCTGGTTTGCATGTGAATGGATGGGACACTAATATTGGAAGTAGAATTTCTTACAAAAATCCCTGGAAATATATCCCACAGGCTTCAACTCTTTTTTTTTTTTTTTCCCCTTGTATTGTACATAGAATGGGGGATGGTTTTCAGGTCCATTCCTGTGAGGATATTTGAGTAGGAGAGATTGCTTTTGTGTTGATTTTCATTCTCTATTTTCCAATGCTTTGCACCTACATGCTCCAGTTTTTTTAGATATCGAAGAAGATTGTGTTTCCTGTGATTTTCCTTTTTCACGGGAAAATTAATGATAGGGAGGGTGAGGAGCTCTCTGTCCTTCATTTGTTGCACTCTTTTTTACCCTCTCACAGAGGGGATGGTAGGATTTGAACTAATCATTCCATAAACTCATTCACGGGAATACAGAGGGGATGGTAGGATTTGAACTAATCATTCCATAAACTCGTTCACGGGAATTGTTAAAAACAGAGCGTAAAACGGAGCTGCAGATCCTACTCGGGAAAGAGAAATACCCACACTAATAGCAGGTCTGATTCTAGCATTATTTTCAACTCCCCGAAGCATTTTGTCGCTTACTATGCCCTTCCTCATCTCTGGGTGCCTAGCAACCCCTTGGGGTTATCCTGCACTTGGAAGAAGAGAATCAAATGGAGCACCAAACAACGCTTCTTCACAGACCAAGAACTACAAGATCACCCCAGAATGAAAGGGAGCTTGCCCCACCCATGAGTGAATATTTCATAGTAGCCTCATTAGACTGTACATCTTTCTTGGTATATCCAGATAGTAGTACCAAAATGGATGATTTGGTGTCTATTACCAGTTCTTCCGCTCGGGTCCTCGCCACCCATCAATGCATGGTGTTCTTCGACTCATTAATACTCTACATGACAAAGATATTATTGACTTGAAAACTAACTTCAGATATGAAACTTTGAGAATTCTGAGATGATTTCGTTATTCCCAATAAGATGTTTCTAGTGGTGTGCTCTCTTGCAAATCTTTTTGTTCTGATTTGATTTGTCTATCAAATTCCTCTCTCCTTGCTAATTTTGTAACTGTCTCCCTTAAAGTTACGCTTTTGTGTGAATGACAGATTATTAATAAAGTTAACACCAACAATTAGTTACAGACTAGAAGGCCCCACAAGGCTTTTCCTCCTGAAGTTTGTGTAATGTGCTTTGCTAGCAATGAGACTCGTGCTCATTTGTTTCTTCATTGTGCTCCTGACTGGCATTTGTGGAACAAGCTTTTTTGTTTATTTGGTGAGTGTTATGTATACTCTAAATCTTTGGAGGCTTTTCTCTTGACTCTGTTTTTAGAAGTTTTGGGAGAAAAAAAAAAAAAGGAAGTGAGGAGATTACAGCGATGCGCAGTTTTGGCTATCTTATGGGTGATTAGACTTAAAATAAATAATTGCATTTTCCATGATCTTTGATTTGATGTAAAAAAAGGATCACATGACTCGAACCCATGACCAACTGGCCACAAAAGTGCAACCTTACCATTGATCCAAGGCCCACCCTCTGCAGAAAAGCAGGGGTAAGGATGTGTACACTGCATCAACCCTCCCCACCTACCATCGCAAAACAGAGAGCCTTGTGGCCTGAGGAGGCCCTTTTATGGGTCTCCTCTTCTAGATGATTTGGGTGCTTTGGTTTTTCTGATCTTCAACAAGACTGGAAGGCAGCTTCAGCTTGATGTATTTGTTTTGTTTCCTTTTATGAAGCAGGATTTCTTATACTCCTTGTATATTCTCTCCCTCTATAAATAAAATTTTCTGTTTATGTCCAAAAAATTGTTTTCCAAATGCTTTTTGACATAAAAGAGTGAGTTGGAGGGGAATAAGGCTAAACTGTTGTTGCCTACAAATAAACCCTCCTGGTCAAGTCTCCCTATCATAGGTAGACACAATCATGATGGCAATGAAATTTTACTTGGAAAGTAATTTGGGAAACCATAGTCCACGCCAAAATGTTCAAAGAATAAGCTCTATGATCAGTTTGACTTCAAGTAGGTCTAGGGAGTTGGCTTAGTTAGCAGGTTGTGATCTTCTGGATTGGGCCTTGTCTTATCTTGGTGTCCGTTGATAGGTAACCCTAGCTCTGTGGTTTTTCAGGATCTGGTGGTGATAAAAGAGCCTCTAAGCATTTGGATGGGCGGAAAGGTACATTATTTCCTGTAGGAAGTCACATTGCTCTTATCAAGCTTGTCTCACAATATCCATATTTATTGTTTGTCTATTTTTAGGATTCTAATGAGGCTAGCCAATTTTGAGAAAATCATGCAAGATTTCCTTTGGTTGGGGGTTGGGGATAAGAGAAATTTGTCTTGTTAGTTGGGAGATTGTCTGTAGGTCCAGGTTAGAGGGGGGGTTTGGGTCTTGGTAAGTTGGTGCCTAAAAACACTGCTCTTTTGGCGATGGCAGTTTCCCTAAGAGTTTCCCTAAGAGGAGTCCTCTCTCTAGCTTAGTGTCATTTTAAAATAAATTTGGCATGCATGTAAATATTTGAGATGCTAATTTAGGAATTAGATGTTCTTCTGGAAGCCCGTGGATGTTTATTTGTTAGGTCTACCCTTCTTTCTTTCTCACACTAACCCAATGTTTAGTTCGCAGAATGTATTCCTAGGAATAGATTAGTTATGTAAAAGCTTGATAACTCTATTCTTCCTAAAAAGGCATTTGCTTTTTCAATTGAGATGGGTTACATTGTTGGCCCACAACCTAATAGCTTAAGCTTTTAGGTAAAGTGGTAGTCTAGCATGGTATCAAAGCTAGTTACCAGGAGGTCCCAGATTCTAGTCTTGTTGCCCGCATTTATTGTGTGGTGTTTAAAAAAACTATTGTGTTCCCTAGCATGGGTGTTATTTATCATGTGTTTATCTCTCCAGTGCTGTCGGACTGCACATGCGGGGGAGTGTTAAAGCTTGATATACATTGTTAGCCCACAACCTAATAGCTCAAGCTTTTAGGTAAAGTGGTAGTCTAACAAGCTATAATAGGTTAGTTACAATTAGTTATACAATATATATATATATATATATATATATGATGTCATAAAACAAATAACAATATGAAACTTTTTACGAGTCCATAACAAGGAATAGACAAGGAATAATTATTCCCAAATTTCACCATGAGAATGTATATTCTTTTCTTATTGCGTGTCGAACAAAATAATAAGGAACGGAGAAAGAATAACTATTACCTACTTTCCAAAAATTTTACTATATTTTACCTTACTCCAAAGAATAGCTATTTTGTGAACCAAACAAGCTGTAAGTGTCTTGGGTAATTGTTCTCATATTTGTTTTTGGGCAGACTTCTAGATGGGTAATGCTGCTTTATTATGTTCTTTTTCTCATCTTTTCATTTGAGTTCAGGTCATTATGAGGTTACTTCTTTTTTATTTCTAAAGGTCATTCATTTTCTTAGGACTTCCATTTCTATAGAACTATTAATGATAAAGAGGTGGAGGGGTTGTCTTCCTTGTTGATATCATTGGGGACTCACTGACCTTCCCTTGGGTGGATACACATTCTTGGTCTTTACTCTTCAGTGGCTTATTTTTGCAAATCTTTTAGCGACTACTTGATTAATACTAATATCACCTTTCCACTCCATAGAATTATTTGGAAGGCCAAAGTTCTCTCAAAGATCAAGGCTTTTATTTGGTTGGTTGTTTTTAATAGAGTTAACACCAACAATCTGTTGCAGAGTAAGAGATCTTCAAAGGCAATTGCTCCCACACTACATTTCTTTTTCTTGATAGTTCTGAAACTGTCTCATTTGTTTCTGCCCAGCTTGTTTGTTTGGAAAAGTTGGAATATTGAACAAGTTTTTTGGCCTTTTGAGAGAAAATTAGGCTTGTCCGGAATTGGTGGAGGATTTGTTGGTCACTTCTTTTGCTGGTTTTGGTAAAAGGAAGGATGCTCGTGCTTTGTGGATATGTGCAGTTTTCACTGTTCTTGGGGCTTATGGACTGAATGACATGCTCATATATTTATGGGAAAAAACTGAACTATCTTTGTTATGGGAAAAGATTCATTATTTGGCCTCGCTTTGGTGTACTTCTGCTCGTTGTTTTTAAAGGAGCATGATTTTCTGATACCCAACGGGATTGGTTGGCATTCCTTGGCTAATTTTTATTGTTATTTATTATTTATTTATTTGTTTATATTTTTATTTCCCGTCCATTTCTTTGTAACTCCTCTTTCACATTCTAATACACCTTTTTTCTCATTAAAAAAAAAAAATGGGGGACTTACTAGCATTGTTAGATACAAAAGATGGGAACAATGATATATTTAAACTTGTTAAAACTAGAGAAAGGATGAGCAAGGACTTAAGAGTTGTAAAATGTATAAAAAGTGAGATGATATTTTCTTGGTTAAGGACAAAGACATTAAATAAAAATGGCGAAGTTACTTTAGTAAGTTGTTTAATGAAAATCAAATAGAAGGCATAAACTTAGATTTGACAAATGAGGAAAAGGTTAAAAATATGAGACTTATTCGCAAAATTAGAGTTAACAAAGTTAAGTGTTTGCACTAAAATAGATGAAAAATGGGAAAGCTATAGGACCGGATAGCATTCCAATTGAAGTTTAGAAATGCTTAGGTGATAACGGAACTATATGGTCAACTAATTTATTTAATACAATTATAAAAACTAAGAAAATGCCAGATGAATGGAGGAAAAACACTTTAATACCTATATACAAAAATAAAGGAGATATTCAAAATTGTAATAACTATCGTGGAATTAAACTTATGAGTAATATGATGAAACTATGGGAAAGGGTAATTGAACAAAGATTAAGGTTAGAAACAAGGGTCTCAAAAAATCAATTTGGTTTTATGCTTGTGCGATCTACCATAGATGCTATATATCTTTTAAAAAGATTAATGGAAAAGTTTAAGGAAAAGCAAAAAGAATTGCATATGGTATTTATTGAACTAGAGAAAACATATGATATGCGAGGGTTCCTGCATCATTCTGGACGTGAGCAAGTAAAGACATTAGTTCAGAAAATTAGGATTAGATTAGCAACTTAGAATATAGGGGCACTTACGGGTAAAAGCATGGAAATTATGGATACAATGATCAGAAGAAGAATTAATATCATTTTTCTTCAAGAAACTAAGTGGGTGGAGGAGAAAGCTAAAGAAATTGATAAATCGGGATTTAAACTTTGGTACACTGGAAATAAAAAACATAAGAATGGAGAAAGAATTATTATAGACAAAAACTTAAAAGATAGCGTTGTTAATGTAAATAAAGTAGGGGATAAAATTATAAAAATCAAGATGGTATTAAGACAAGGGATAATAAATATCATTAGTGCTTATGCTCCTCAAGTCGGTTTAGCAGAAAATCTTAAGAGACAATTTTGGGAAGATATGAATAGTATTACACAAGGCATACCAAAGACTGAGAATATTTATAGTAGGAGATCTGAATGAACACGTTGGAAGGGATAATAAAAATTATGAGAGGATACGTAGAAGATATGGATATGGAGACAAAAATGAGACTGGAGAGATGATCTTAGACTTCGCTATGTCATATGATTTTAGTATAATGAATACTTGCTTTAAGAAGAGAGAAGAAAACTTAATAACCTTTAAAAGTGGACAAAATAGAAGTCAAATAGGTTTTTTTTTTTTTTAACTATGAGGGTAGATCGTTTATCATGCAAGGATTGTAAAGTTATTCTAGGTGAAAGCCTAACCACACAACATAAAGTCTTAGTGTTAGATATAAGTATTAAAAAATGAAAGAAAAAGGATAAAATAAATCAGTGTAAGAGAACTCGGTGGTTGAACCTAAAAGGAGAAATATAATAAAATTTAAAGATAAAATTATCAAAGAAGGGTATTGGACTATACAGGATGGGATGGATACAAATACTCTTTGGAGTAGATTAACTAACTCTATTAAAAAGATAGCAAAAGAGATTTTAGGTGAATCAAGGGGAAGATTCTCGAATAACAAAGAAAGTTGGTGGGGGGATAAAGATGCACAAAAAGCCATAAAGACAAAAAGAAAAAGGTTTAAAATGTGGCAAAAATGTAGAAATAGGGATAACTTTGAAAAGTATAAAGAGGCAAGAAAAAATGCAAAAAAGGTCGTTAGTAAAGCTAAATATAGATCATTTAATAGTTTGTATGATAAATTAAATACAAAAGAAGGGGAAAGAGATATATTTAAACTTGCTAAAACTAGAGAAAGGAAGAGCAAGGACTTAGGAAACGTAAAATGTATAAAAAGTGAGGATGATATTGTCTTGGTTAAGGACGAAGACATTAAAAAAAGATGGCGAAGTTACTTTAGTAAGTTGTTTAATGAAAACCAAATAGAAGGCTTAAACTTAGAATTGTCAAATGAGGAAAAGACTAAAAATATGAGACTTATTCGCAAAATTAGAGTTAACAAAGTTAAGTTTACGCTAAAAAAGATGAAAAATGGGAAAGCTATGAGACCAGATAGCATCCCAATTAAAGTTTGGAAATGCTTAGGTGATAACGGAATTATATGGTTAACTAATTTATTTAAAACAATTATAAAAACTAAGAAAATTCCAGATGAATGGAGGAAAAGCACTTTAATACCTAAACACAAAAATAAAGGAGATATTCAAACTTGTAATAAATATCATGGAATTAAACTTATGAGTCATACGATGAAACTATGGGAAAGGGTAGTTGAACAAAAATTAAGATTAGAAACGAAGGTCTCACAAAATCAATTTGATTTTATGCTTGGGAGATCTACCATAGAAGCTATATATCTTTTAAGAAGATTAATGGAAAAGTTTAGAAAAAAGAAGAGGGACTCGCATATGATATTTATTGACCTTAAGAAAGCATATGATAGGATACCTAGGAAAGTTCTATGGCGGGTTTTAGAAAAAAATGGTGCATGTAGTAAGTATATTGATGTCATTAAGGATATGTACGATGGAGTAATGACTAGTGTAAAGACTATAGATGGAGAAACTAGAGAATTTTCAATCACCATAGGTGTACATCAAGGATATGCTTTGAGTCCTTACCTTTTTGCTTAAGTGATAGACCAATTGACTAAGAGTATTCAAAAGGAGGTTTCATGATGTATGTTATTTACAGATAATATTGTATTAATTGATGAAACTAGGGACGGGGTAAAGGCTAAGTTAGAATTATGGAGAGAAGTTTTGGAATCTAGAGGCTTATAGATAAGTAGAAATAAGACATAATACATTAAATGTAATTTTAGTAATTTGAGACAAAGTTAAACTTGATGATAAAGAAAAAAATAACACTTGTAGATTTCGATACCTTAGATCTATTATGCAAGATGAAGGAGAAATTGAAGATGATGTAATGCATAGAGCTAAAGCAAGTTGGGTAAAATAGAGAAGTGCTTCAAGTGTGCTTTGTGTTCGTAGAATACTCCTAAAATTGAAAAGGAAGTTTTATAGGACAGCTATAAGACCAGCTATGCTATATGTATCGAAATGTTGGGCGATGAAGAAACATAATATCCAAAAAGTAAAAGTTGCCGAGATGAAAATGATTAGATGGATGAGTGGTATAACATTGAAAGATAAATTAAGGAATGAACATATTTGCGGTAAGTTAGGTGTAGCTCCTATAGAAGATAAGATAAGGGAAGGACAACTCAAATGGTATGGACACTTACAACGTAGGCCACATAGTGCATCAATGAGGAAGAGTGAGTTAGTTACTGTGGGGGATAGTAGAAGGGGTAGGCGTAGATCTAAAATAACTTGGGAAAAGATAATAAGGATTTAATATCCCTGAATCTATCAAAAGAAATGGTCGATGATCGCATAAATTGGCGGAAAACAATTCATATAGCCGACCCCACCTAGTGGGACTTAAGGCATGGTTTGTTGTTGTTGTAGAAACATATGATAGGATACCTACGGAAGTGCTATGGTGGGTTTTTTTTTTTTTTTTTTAAATGTGCATGTAATAGGTATATTGATGTCATTAAGGATATGTACGATGGAGTAATGACTATTATAAGGACTATAGAAGGAGAAACTAGAGAATTTCCAATCACCAAAGGTGTACATCAAGGATATGCTTTGAGCCTTTATCTTTTTGCTTTAGTGATGGACCAACTGACTAAGAGTATTCAAAATGAGGTTCCACGGTGTATGTTGTTTGCAAATGATATTGTATTAATTGATGAAACTTGAGGCTTTGGAATCTAGAGGCTTTAGGATAAGTAGAAATAAGACAGAATATATGAAATGTAATTTCAGTAATAGAAGGAATATTGAAGACAAAGTTAAACTTGATGATGAAGAAATAAGTAGCACTTGTAAATTTCGATGTCTTGTATCTATTATGCAAGTTGAAGGAGAAATTGAAGATTATGTAATACATAGAGTTAAAGCAGGTCGGGTAAAATAGAGAAGTTGTTCAAGTGTGCTTTGTGATCGTAAAATACCCTTAAAACTAAAAGGGAAGTTTTATAATACAGCTATAAGACCTGCTATGTTATATGGATCAGAATGTTAGGCGATGAAGAAACTGAATATCCAAAAAGTAAAAGTTTCCGAGATGAAAATGTTTAGATGGATGAGTGGTATAACACTAAAAGATAAATTAAGGAATGAACATATTCGCGGTATGTTACATGTAGCTCCTATAGAAGATAGGATAAGGAAGGGACAATTCAGATGGTATGGACAGTTGCAACGTAGGCTACACAATGCACCAGTGAGGAAGAGTGAGTTAGTACTGTGGAGAAGTAGTAGAAGGGATAGAGATAAACCTAAAATAACTTGAAAGGTGATAGTGAGTAAGGATTTAATAGCCCCGAATCTGTCAAAAGAAATGGTTCATGATCGCATAAATTGACAAAAAAGGATTCATATAGCCGACCCCACTTGGTGGGACCTAAGGCTTGGTTTTGCTGTTGTTGTTGTTGTATTATCTTATACATTCTTATTTTTATAATAAATTCATTTTCTTCTGCTGCAAAGCATGCTAAAGACGTTTTTTCCTCTTTTTCTCGTCTGAGAATCCACTTGGGAGCACATCTTGGACTTAGATTAGCTACAAAGGTGAAAATTTCGTAAATAATATTAGTAATTCATACATCAGTTTTTTTTGCACAAGAATGATAATAGGCAGGCCAACCATACTCTTCTTCATTTTTCATTTGGTAGAGCTCTATAGGGGAACAGACCCATGCAATGATAAGAATCTGTTAGGTATGTTCCAACTTCCAAGACTGAAATGAAAGCTCTTTTTTTTTTTTTTTGTTTAGGGTGGGGGGGGGGAAGGGGTCTTTAGATAAAAATGTAAGGTGAAGAATCGGTCCAAAATCCCTCTCACTATTTTCTGGACAGAAAACATATTCAAGGGGTTGCTTTCTTATCAAGTTTTCAAGTATGTGAATGGAAGTTTTTTATTTTTATTTTTTTTCTTTTAAGTTCTAATTGTAGCAAGTGTAAGACTCTTAAGACTCTGAATTTGTCCACTCTTCCCTTTGTTCTTGTATAGTGATACTGGTTTTTTTTTCCCTGGACTTTCAATTGCATGGCCAGGTGTCACGAGCTAAGTTTGTTCATGGTATTATGCTTGCCTGTGACCGCTTATCTCGTGTGCTTAGGATGGGTTTCCATCATGTAAATACTAGTGTAGGCTAATTTTCTTCTAGTAGTCTTTGTAAGTCAAACAAGGCAGTCTGACTCCTCGGTGACTTTGATGTTTCCTAGTGCCAAGATAATAATTATATAAAAACCTCTTTAGGGGAGGGTGAGTGTTCATCAATCATTGTAAAACTCACTAGCAATTGTCAACGTGCTTAGCCTACTTGCCTCCCTCGCTAAGTACAACATGTCAACGGAGGATTTGTTAATGAATTATGTTTGCTTCAATGTTTACTGCTTGCTTGCCACGACTTTCATGAATTGATTATTGTTTCCGCTGCTATATGAATGAATGTTAATGAAAGTGCTTCGTGGATGAATGTTGGTAAACGATAGGCTGGCTAGTTAAGCAAGAGTGCTTTAGCTAGTGCCGCATGGCTCTTCACAACGGTGTGAAAAGAGGCGGACCGTGACATTTGGTATCAGAGCCAAGTCGGTGACACTTGGTGAGAGCCCAAGGTTGAGTTGCGATGTGAATTCGATTGCCTTCGTTGTTGGATTTGGAAAGCTTTGGTAAGTGACCATGGCTCCAAACAATGCAGAAAGAATTAGTGCACTGGAAGCACAGGTTGAAGAGACAACCAACACTATGGCCGCGGAGGTGGCCCAGATGAGAGAACTTGTTGATGAGGTGATGGGATCACAAAAACGTCAAGCAGGTTTGATAGGCGACATGTCAGAGGACTTTCGCCACACAGTTGAAACTTTGCAAGCCCGGATGGCAGATCTGGATGCAAAGATGAATGTGATGGTTCTTGCTATGGGGAACTCCAACACTCCGGGAGTTAGCAAGACCAAGGTGCCAGAACCCAGGACGTATGGGGGTGCCCGAGATGCCAAGGAGTTAGAGAACTTCTTGTTTGATGTGAAGCAGTACTTTCGCATTGTGAGGATGGCCTCAGAACAGGCAAAGGTAGATACTGCGACCATGTACTTGGTTGGTGATGCCAAACTGTAGTGGCGTACCAAGTACAGAGAAATTGAAAATGGAAGCTGTCTAATTGATAGTTGGGCAGACCTAAACAGAGAGCTCAAGGCTCAATTCTTTCCTGAGAACGTTGAGTATAATGCAAGGAGAAAACTAAGAGATCTCAAGCATACGAGGTCAATCAGCGAATATGTGAAACAATTTTCTGGTTTAATGTTGGATATTCGGGATATGTCGGAGAATGACAAGTTGTTCTATTTTCTTGAGGAGATGAAACCATGGGCAAGAACTAAACTTCATAGGCAAAGGGTTCAAGACTTGTCAACTGCACAAGCGACTGCAGAACGCTTGACTGACTACGCTAGTGATGATACCGCTTCGTCCAAACGGTTTGGCGGAGAGGAAAACAGTGGAAAGTCTTTCAAGAATGGCAAACTCAAGAGTGGGGGAGCCGACTCTAAATCATCAACCTCACAGGAAGTTTCGTCGTCTCAAGGGTTCAACACACCCAATGGAAAGGGAAAGGGTAAAATTGAGTGTTTCTTGTGTCGAGGTCCTCATAGAGTTTTTGAGTGCCCTCACAAAGCATCACTCAATGCTTTACAGGCTTCCATTGTAGAACAGGCAGTGGAAGACGATGGGGAAGAGGATGATGCCCCGAGGGTGGGTTCAGTGCGGCTGGTGAACGCATTGGAAAAGCAGGCAAAAACACTGAAAGTTACACGAGCAAAAGGGTTAATGTTTGTGGACTTGAGGATAAATGGGAAGAGTACTCGCGCTATGGTGGATACGGGGGCTACTCATAATTTTGTTTCGCAGTTGGAAGCAGGGAGACTCAACTTATCCTTAGAGAAAGATACAGGACGCATGAAAGCAGTTAACTCTGTAGCCCAGCCTACTCTGGGAGTAGCCAAGCAAGTTACTGTGAAGCTTGGACAGTGAGAAGGTCATGTGAATTTCACAGCAGTGCCATTGGATGACTTTCCAGTCATTTTAGGAATGGAGTTCCTAAGGGGGACGAGGGCAGTGCTGATGCCTTCAGCTGGTTCCCTATGTCTGATGGGAGATCACTCGTGCATGGTGCAAGTCGTTGCAACCCAAGGAGACGACGAGATGTCCCTTTCAGCCATACAACTCAATGAAGGATTGGGTAAGGGTGAGCAGACACGTCTAGCCACGGTGGTGGTAGACAAAGAAGTAGGCCAAGAGCTGGAGCCTACGACCATCCAAGCGGTGTTGGATGAGTATAAGGAGGTGCTGACGGATAAGCTGCCTCACAATTTGCCTTCACGACGGACTGTGGAGGATGAAATCAAGTTGTTATCAGGAGTGAACCCACCTGCTAAAGGGCCATGTCGGATTGCGCCTCGAGAGATAGTAGAGTTGGGGAAGCAACTTGATGAATTGGAAGTGGGATGTGCTTGCCCTTCCGAAACACCGTTGGGAGCATTGGTGTTGTTTCAGAGGAAACATGAAGAGCATCTACGGAAGGTGTTCAACAGGCTGAGGGAAAAAAGTCTGGATGTGAAGAAGGAGAATTCTCTTTCGCTCGGTGGAGCAACAAATTCCTTGGTCAAGTGGTTGAACAAGGTCGTATCCGGAGGGGTATGGAGAAGGTAAGGATGATTCAAGAACGGAAGATCCCCACGACAGTGAAGGAGTTGCAATCCTTTCTTGGCCTTACTAAATACAGCAGGATGTTCGTTGAGAGGTATTCGCAGAGAATGACTCCAATGACAGGACTACTGGGAAGGTATTATTGGCCGCACACGCGGGATGATGTGGTTGATTATACCAAAACTTGTCTCACTTGCCAACAAGACAAGGGGGAGCAGAAGAAGTATGGTACTTTCACGGCCGCACCAAAGTACTATTCGGCAGAGGAGACGACACAATTGTTCCTTGTGGCTATTGTGAAACATTGGGGTGTTCCCCAAGTTATTATTTGTGACCGAGACTTAATGTTCATTGACAACTTCTTGACAGAATTTTTCAGGATATTCAGGTCACATATTGACATCTCTTCGAGTTATCGCCAACAGATAGACAAACAGATGAAGAGATTCAGAGAGCTGCTAGATGAGTACTTGTACCATTTTGTCAACGACAACCAGAAGAATGGCGTGCAACTACTTGATGTGGCTCCGTTCTATGGCAACGCCCAAAGGCGCTCAACAACCAACAAGAGCCCTTTTGAGCTTGTTACAGGCCAGCTGCCGTTGTTACCTCACACGGTGGGTGAGCTGTACAGACGAAAGAGTCCAAGGGCGTACATCTTTACCAGTGAAGGGAGACAGAATGCAAAGTTTTCCCAAGCCTATCTGGAGAAAGCTTCTGAACAGATGAAGAAGGGGGCAAATCAGGAGAGAAGACCGCCGTTTCATGTCAACTGCCTCAAGCCAATCAATGCCAACACCAACGACCTGAGCAGAAATCAATCAAACAGCGCAAAGTTGAAGACAGTGCAACTTGACAGACATGGAGTCGAAGAGATCCTTGCAGATAGAAAGTTCATATCCTTAAGGAAGAAGCGGCAGAAGTTTCAAGTGAAGTGGAAGTGCCTTGATGACAAAGAAATCAGCTGGATTTCTGTGGAAGATTTGAAGCCATTCGTGGACAAAGTTGAAGTGTACCTATCGCCAAAAGTCTACGAGGATGTCGACCACATAAGTGGGGGAGAACGTCACGAGCTAAGCTTGTTCAGGGCATTATGCTTGCCTGTGACCGCTTATCTCGTGTGCTTAGGATGGGTTTCCATCATGTAAATACTAGTGTAGGGTTATTTTCTGCTAATAGAATCTTTGTAAGCCAAATAAGACACTATGACTCCTCGGTCACTTTGATGTTTCCTAGTGTCAGGATGATAATTACATAAAAACCTCTTTAGGGGAGGGTGAGTGTTCATTAATCATTGTAAAACTCACTAGCAATTGTCAACGTGCTTAGCCTACTTGCCTCCCTCGCTAAGTACAACATGTCAACGGAGGATTTGTTAATGAATTACGTTTGCTTCAATGTTTACTGCTTGCTTGTCACGGCTTTCATAAATTGATTATTGTTTCCATTGCTATCTGAATGAATGTTAATGAAAGTGCTTCATGGATGAATGTTGGTAAACGATAGGCTGACTAGTTAAGCAAGAGTACTTTAGCTAGCGCCGCACGGCCCTTCACAACGGTGTGAAAAGAGGCGGACCGTGACACTAGGCAAAGTGGGAATCTTCCAATAAATACTGCATTTTTACTAACTGATCGTATAAACTATAAAGGGTTAATAAACATATCTGTTGGCTGCTCTAGAGCATTTGATTGGCCTACAAAACGTCAACTGGAGTTGTTTAGCTTTATGTAGCCAGTAGATTGGCCTAGCAAGCTTGCAGTGAGGTTTTTTTGGACTACCTCCTTTGCCATTTACTCATTTAGGCATTTAAATCTGGCTTTGAGTTTATGGCTGTCCTAGGCTATTAAAATGTCCATCAGGACATTATGATCCACTTGCTTATAAGATTCAGGAAATTAACATCATTGAAAACGAATGCCAATATTTAATTATTTTGTTGCAGCAAAATATTCTAGAATACATATCATCTTATCAACATTATGAAACCATTTGTTGATAAAGATCTGACCAACTTTGTTGCTTGAAGTTAATATACTAAATGAAAAACTCCCACCTCAAAACATTGAATCAACAGTTCCTGCACAAATTTTGATTCAACAGTTCCTACACAAGAATTTGACAGAACCTTCTTCCAATCATAATAGAGCCTTTTTGTTGTTATCAGAAAATTCACTCTCATAAATCTCCAAATACTTTTAGTGGTCCTAAGATTTTATTACTTTGGATTAAACAGAGATGGAAAAACAATGTAATCTTGCACATGAAAATAAATGCCTTTATGTGATTGTGTTATTTTGCATGTTAAGACACATTTTTTAACAGATCTATATACGAAAACAGACAACAAACCGAGCTTGAAGTCCCACTAGGTGGAGTCAACTACATAAATCCATTTCTACCTATGTATGCGATTTCCTCCAACAATTTAAGGGCTATTAAATTCTTCCTAACTATCTCACTCTAAGTTATTTTTGTTCTACCCTTAACCCTTCTACTTTTTCTAATAGTAAATAACTCACTCCTCCTCTCGCGTGCACTATTTGACCTAAGTTACAAGTGTCCAAACCATCTGAGTCACCCCTCATCTTCCATAAGTCTATGTGTAACTTCTTGTGAATATATTCATTCCTAATTTATCTTTAAACGTCATACTACTCATCCACCTTAGCAACCCATTTCAATAATTTTTACTTTTTGGATATATTGTTTCTTAATTACCCAATATTATGATACAAACAGCATAGCTAGTCTTATAGTCATTCTATAAAACTTTCCTTCAAAATTTTTGGATATTCCACAATCACACAACACACCTAGAGCACTTCTCCATTCTACTCACCCTGCTTTAACTATTTAACATCTTCTTTGATTTCTCCTTCAACCTACATAATAGATCCAAGATATTCAAATCTAGTAGTGTTATTCATTTCTTGACCTCAAATTTAACCTTTCCTCCAATATTCATCATATTCATATATTCTATCTTATTTCTACTCATCCTAAAACCTTTGGCTTCTAAAGCTTATTTCCATAATTCAAAATTAGACTCTACTCCACTCCGATCTTCATTAATCAAGATAATATCATCTACAAACAACATACCATGGAACCTAATAAGTTCATCTCCATTACTAATGCAAAAAGATAACGGCTCAAAGCATATCCTTGACGAACACCTATTATTATTAGAAATTCCCTCCACTCTCCATTAATAGTTGTAAATCTATTCATTACTCTTATCATATATATTCTTAATGACATCAATATACCTAGTATATGCTCCTTTCTCTCTAAAACCCATCATAGAACTTCTCTATGTACTTTATCATATGTTTTTTATAAGTCAATAAAAACAATAAGCTAAATCCTCTTGTTTTCAATAAATTTTTCCATTAATCTTCTTAAAAGGTATATCGCCTCTGTAGTACGTCTCCTAGAACCAAATTGATTTTCCAAGACCCTCATTTCTAGCCTTAATATTTGTCCAATTACCCTTTCCTACAATTTCATTATATGACTCATAAGTTTAATTTAATGATAGTTATTACAATTTTATATATCTCTTTATTTCTTTATATAGATACGAGAAAAAATTAACAAACGACTTTTTGCATTATGATGTGTATAATGTCATTACATACTACTACTTTTATACATAAAGTCGGGTGCCTATAAATAGAAAGAAATCAACTCACAATCTATACAATTAATTCTAGGAAATTTTAGCTAATAAGGCAAATCTAATTTAGGACACATTAATTGTGATTCTCAGCACTTTATACTTAAGAGTTGCCGAGAATGGAAGCTTTCCATATGCGACAGATCTTCAAATAGGGTTGTCGATAATGGTAGCTTTTCATATGCGGCAAATCTTCAACACTCCCTCTCAAGCTAGCAATAAATGTCAATCATTCCAAGCTTGTCCACCAGAGCTTCATAAGTCTTCTGGTCTAACCCTTTAGTAAACAGATATGCCACTTGTTGAGTTGTAGGGATATATGGCATACACACTCCTCCAAACTCAATTTTCTCTCTAATGAGGTGTCTATCAATCTCGATACGTTTAATTCTCTCATGTAGTACCGGATTGTGAACTAATGAGATTGCTGACTTGTTGTCACAGTAGAGCTTCATGGTTCCATTGATGTTTATTCATAGGTCCTTCAAGATTAGCTTAATCCATAGTATCTCATCTAATCCTTTAGCTAGGGCTCGTAATTCTGATTCTATACTGGATCTAGCAACAACATTTTTCTTCTTACTCTTCCATGTAACTAAGCTTCCCACCATATACACAAAGTATCCTGTAGTGGATCTTCTATCATCCAGCCATCCAGCCCAATCAAAGTCAGTATAGATTTTTACATTCGGTGTATCATGTTTTTTGTCTAGGATGCCCTTTCCTAGGCAAGACATCAAATACCTTAGGATTCGATTCACGGCTTCCATATGTTCTTTACCAGGGCACTGCATGAACCTGCTTACATAACTTACAGCAAAAGCAATATCAGGTCTAGTATATGATAGGTAAATTAATCTACCAACCATTGGCATCTTCCCTTATCAACTGCTTCACCCCCTTCATTCACTCTTAGCTTGGCATTTGCTTCAATTGGAGTTCATGTGGGACTACTTCCTTCCATCCCAACCTATTTTGCAAGATCAAGAACATATTTCCTTTGAGTGATAAAAATACCCCGTTTAGATCTAGCAACTTCAATTCCCAGAAAATACTTTAGATTTCCAAGGTCTTTGATCTCAAATTCTCGGGCCATCCTCATTTTCAAATTCTCCATTTCTTCTTTATCATTTCCTGTAACAACAACATCATCTACATACACAATCAGAACAACAATTTTGTTACCTATAGAGTGTTTGATAAATAACGTATGATCACCTTAACTATGCCTATAACCCATTCTTCTCAAACCATGTTCTAGGTTACTGCTTTAGTCCATACAAGGATTTATGAAGATGACACACTTTCCCCTTTACATCTTCTCTTGTTAGCCCTAGTGGAATTTCCTTGTAGAATTTCCTTGTAGACCTCTTCCTCAAGTTCTCCATGAAGAAATGCATTCTTAACATCATATTGTTTCAGTTCCCAATCCATATTTGCTACTAGAGACAGTAGGATTCTAATTGTATTAATCTTAGCCATTGGAGAAAAAGTTTCAAAGTAATCAACACCTGGAGTTTGAGTATATCCTTTAGCTACTAGGCGTGCTTTGAACCTTTCAACAGTTCCATCTGGTTTTTACTTTACTGCAAATACCCATCTACAACCAACTGCCCTTTTTCCTCTTAGTAGTGTGCACAACTTCCACGTCAGATTCTTTTCTAACGCTTCCAACTCTTCAAATACTGCTTTCTGCCAATTGTCCTGTTGAAGAGCCTCTATGACATTCTTTGCAATGAAAGACTTGTTAGGCTAGTAGTGAAAGCTTTAAACACTGGTCCAAGACCATGATAGGATACATAATTTGACAATGGATGTTTAGTGCATGTTCGAACCCCCTTCCTAATAGCAATAGGCATATCAAGTTTACTGTGTAAATCTAAAGCTGGGTTTGTACCTTCAGATATACTTTCCTCTAATGCATCCAAGGGATCTTGTGAGGAATGAATGGGTTCAGTTGTGTCTGGTTCTTTGTCTAGTATCAGTAGTGTCTTTCTAGTTCTCTGGTATGTCAAAGACTGTTGTTTTTGGCAATTTAGAAGAGTTAGTCTGCTGCAGGTTGTCTGTGGGTTTAGGTTCAGGTTGCAAATTGTCTGGTGGTAGGATGTCTCCAAGTGCATGTTTAGGTTGCAGGAGATCAGGCCGCAGATCAGCGTGTTCAGACTGCAAGTGGTCAGGCAACAGGTCAGGGTGGTCAAGTTGTTCAGGCTGCAGGTCAGGGTGTTTTGTGATAGTTCCATATTCCTGCACGCCAGTAGGCATAGCAATTGGCAGAGACTTGATCTAGACCTTGATTAGGACTCCAAAACTACTCGAGATTGACGCTATTCTCCCCTGTCAAGCAGTAGGGAGGTAAAATGGGACCAACTCATGGAAGGTGACATCTCTACTAATAAACAATTTAACACCTTTACCCTTTGTGAAACATTGAGTACCCAAGGAAAATACACTTTGTTGCACAAGGTTCTAACTTACTAATATTGCTGGACACATTTTAAAGAAAGGCAACACACCCAAAAACGCATAGTGGGAGATTAGAATAGAATTTAACCATGGGGTAAATAGCTTTGAGGTTGTCCAATGGAGATTAAAAGTCTAAAACTCTAGAAGGTATCCTGTTAATAAGAAAGGTAACAGTTAAGAGCGCATCACCCCAAAAAAGCATAGGAACATTATGATTAAAGAGTAAGTTGCGAGTGACATCTAGAAGGTGCCAGTTCTCTTTCTGCCAGACCATTCTGAGGAGAGATATGCGCACACAGCATGGTGAATAATGCCTTTTTTGGTAAAGAATGTTTTGAAGTCATTATTGACATATTCTCTACCTTGGTCGCTATGAAGTATTCAGATTTTTGTATCAAAGAGATTCTGGATCATGTTGTAAAAAATAACAAACAGTGAAAAAACCTCAGATCTGTCACGCATCAAATACACCCACATATGTCTAGTGTGCTCATCTATGAATGTTACAAACCAACGATGACTAAAGACAGAAGATTATGCGACAAGGTCCCCACACATCTGAATGAATAACTGAAAAAGGAGTAGATGCTTTATTAGTACTAAAAGGACACTTTATGATGTTTAGCTAATTCACAAGTAGAACAATGAAAACAGGATACATCAGAGGGCTTCATTAGACTAGGAAACATTTTACTAAGAACAAGAAAAGATGGACGACCAAGTCTTATATGCCACAACCAAGCTTCAGGATGATCACCAGATCGTTGCATTTCATGAAAACTTGTCAATCATATCTGTCGTTGGTGCCCGTTGTGCATTTTCACCAGGTACAACCCATTTTCTTCCATACACAGATCACTCTTCTGCATTGAGGTCAGATCCTAAAGAAAACAACCAGATTGAAAAAAACACACTAAACAGTTAAATTGCCTACATAACTTTTGAATAGAGATTAGGTTTGCTAATAGTCGAGGCACATGCAGAACATGAGGTAATGTTAGTTTCCCTCCAAGATGAATTGTTCCTTTTCCTGCAACTACTGATGCTGAACCATTAGCAACTTCAACTTTATGGTTACCAAGGCTAGGTTTATATGAGATAAAAACATAGCTATTTCCTATCATATGGTCTAAAGCACCTGAATCAACAATCCATGTGTTGCACTTATTTGAAGTAGTAGAGAGTGCACAGGAAGTTTTACCACCCCCTGTGGAGTTAGCAATCTCAACACGGATTTCTAGTAACTTGTTAATAAAAGTTGACTCAGTCTCCTCCTGTTGTTGAGCACCTTCAGCCATATGTGTTTTACTCACCTTTTTACCTTTATCTCTATTACCTCCTGGTCTTCCATGTATCTCCCAACAAGTGTCAATAATACGCCTCCATTTATGGCATCGGGCACACCAAAGATTGTCCTTATCGTCCCCTTTCTTCCTTTTATTTGGAGGTCAATGATCTCTGTTGACTACTATAGCCACGAATTCTCCACTCCGATACTTAGTCATGGCCTTTCTTCTGCTCTCTTCACTTCATACCATTAAGAAAACTTTTCACTAAGGGAAGGAAAAGGAGTTCTACTAATCACCATGGAGCACACATTATCAAATTCAGATCGTAAACCAGTCAAGATTTTATACATCCTACCCTTCTCCATATGGCGAGTAACTCTAATTGGCACATGAGTATTCTCAAGCTCTAAATTTTGATAATAATCCAATTCCAACCATAATCCCTTTAGAATACTGAAATAGGAGTTAACATCGGAATCACCTTGTTTAGTGTCTTGGATCTGATTCTCCAACTTATACATTGAACCATCATTACCTTCACTTGAAAATTCCTCTTTCACAGATGCCTATAGATCTCTTGCCTTCTCCATGAATAGGTAGTTACACCCAATGTTTGGCTGCATAATGTTGATCAAACAAGCCAACACCTGTGAGTTCTCAGCTTCCCATCTCTCTGCTGCAGCTCCATCTTCTTCTGGTTGCTTCTTAGAGCCATCTAAATATCCCAACTTGCTTTTCCCTCCGATGATCATCTTGATTGATTGTGCCCAATTGGCATAATTGGTAGAATTCAGCTTCTCAAACACCATCGGGACGTTGGATTGATCATGCCGGCTGTTGAATTGCATAGCTGACACAAGATGTTTATTGTGAACAAACATGGTGATTTGTGAGGTTTCTGGTTGCGAGTGGGTAAGGACATGCGGCGGGTAGGGTTTTGCTTGAGAAGAGGGTGGCGGCTGAACTTCTTTCTCAGCCTGAGAGGGTGGCAGCTGAACCTCATGGTTGGACTTTTCTCTCGGCCTGATAGGGTGGCAGCTAAACCTCTTTCTCGGCCTGAGTTTGTGTGCTTAAGAAGTTGATGGTGGCTAGGGTTTTCCCAGGGATGGAAAGTGCGGCTAGGGTTTTTTCACGACTGTAAGGCTAGGGTGTTAAAAATCTTAGGCTCTAATACCAAGTAGAAAAAACTAACGAATGACTTTTTTGTATTATATTGTGTATAATGTCATTACATACTGCTGCTTCTATACATTAAGTCAGGTGCCTATAAATAGAAAGAAATCAACTCACACTCTGTAAAATTAATTCTAGGAAATTATAGCTAATAAGGCAAGTCTAATTTAGGACACACTAATTGTGATTCTCGACACACTCCATATTTAGAGTGGCCGAGAATGGTAGCTTTCCACATGCGACAGACCTTCAAATATAGTTGTTGAGCATGGTAGCCTTCCATACGCGGCAGATCTTCAATGAGTATTAAAGTGTTCTCCTCCATTTGTCTGGCATTTTTCCTAGGTTTTTTAAATGTGTTTTTTTTTTTTTTTTTTTTTTTGGAGAAGTAAAGGAAACTATATTTAAGAGGCATCAAAAGGATGCCAGCCCATGGTACACTGAATCAAGCACCTTGAAGGGTGTCACACAAATCAAGATTACATCAAAATCATTAATAACAGTCCTACTGTGCCAACTATTAACCGCAGTAAACCAATGTTCTTTACTGATTTGGATTGTTGAGGGATGAAAATTTTGAACAATCACCTATTCGGATCTTTCCAAGCACACTAGAAAATTGCAAAGGGAATGAGGAGCAAAGCCTTTCTCTTGAATCTCCTTCCAGGTCCAGAGTTCCCTTCCCGTAGAGTTAGGGATGAGCCACCTTTGTCCGATCGGAGACAGCATCGTATTCCAGAGATTCCTTGTCCAAGCAGAGTGGAGGAGGATGTGCTCAACCAATTCTGTGTCAACCATGCAAAGGGGGGGAAGTCTGTTGACAATTGACAGACCCATTCTCTGCAAGTTATCCATGGTCAAAATTTTATCATGGGTTGCCTCCCAAACAAGGAAGGCAACTTTTGTGGGGGCTGAAGTCCTCCAAATTTGAGTCCAAGGGAAAATAGCATTGTCCGCCACCAAATGGAAGAGGTTCTTTTAAAAGGATCTAATGGTGAAGGCCCCCTTCACATCTAAGGTCCAAATAGGGAGATCGGTGCTATTATGGTGTTAGTAGCTGTAGCGAACACTGTAAAAGCCCGTGAGCTGGTTCAATTCCCAATCATCCACATTTCTAAGGAAGGGGATGTTCTAGAAGAGCCCCTGATCTTAGGTTTGAAGGTGTCGACTGACCCAAGCATCTTTATCACATGCAAAGTTATAGATGGTTGGGAATAGGACACTAACAACTTTTTGATCATGCCACAAATCATGCCAAAAATAAATGTTGTCCCCCCTCCCCACCTAAAACCTAATACAGGAAACAAAATCATTCCAGCCTTTCCTGATAAAATTCTACACTCCTTACTATGGGGTCCTCCGTTAGGCTGGGAGATCCAACCGTTATGTTCAAGCCTATATTTCACAACAATGATTCCCCACCAATGGTGATATTTCTCAGTCATGAATCTCCATAACCATTTCCCTTATAGGGCTTTATTGAACGTGTGGAGACTAGAGGGACTTCAAACCCAAGCCTCTACTAAATGAAAGGGTTGTTTCGCCATGCCCTATTTGACAAGGTGAAATTTTTCGCCCCAAAGCTGCCCAAAAAAACCTCCTTTGAATTCTTTCAAGTCTCTTAGCAACTGAAGTTGGAAGGAGGAGGAGAGACATGAAGTAAACAGGAAGATTTGTCAAGGTACTTTTAATGAGAGTGAGTCCTTTCGAGAAGAAATTCCTCTTGCATCCATCCAGCCTTTTTCAAAATTTCTCAATGATGGGATGGACCCCACACTCATTTGTTAGCACCAAGAGGTAGCCCAAGGTAGTTAATAGGGGAAGTACCTTTTTGCAGCCCAAAAGACTAGCAAGGAGAGGCCCATCTACATTTTCTCCAACCAAAATGATTCGCTTTTTCCAAGGTTAACTTTCAAACACGAAACCACCTCAAACATATGTTAATGTGTTAAGAATTTGAATTGTATCACCAGCTTTTGTTAGAAGCAACATTGAGTGTTTGCAGATTTGAGCCTAATTGTAAACACGGTTCGGGTTGTGAACCGGATGTGAGGAGGAAGTTGTACCTCTTGTAAGCAGCGGATTAGGAGGAAGTTGTACCTCTTGCAAGCAACGGATTAGGAGGGAGTTGTACCTCTTGTAAGCAGCGGATTGTAAGGGAAGCTCCGTCCCAATTTAAGGAGCAGGGATTATAGTGGAATCCTTGAGTGGGTTGCTCAAGGCGAGGACGTAGGCCGGGTTTGCTGAACCTCGTAAAATTGTGGTTACATTCTCTCTTCCCTTATCCTTTTCATTTTCCGCATCGTATTTCAATTTCCTGCTTGCTTGTGTATGTTGAATAATTTTACACGCATTTAATTGGGTAAAAGGGAATTCATTGATTTAGTAATTCAATTCAACATCAAATTCCAGCCATTAATTAGTTAAACATAGAAATAAGGATTGATTGGTAAATAAGTTTCAAAAAAAATTTTAAAATACCCAATTCACCCCCCTTCTTAGGATTACACCTATATCCACAGTCTCCATTGCAATCTACAATGATTGGAGGATTTCAGCTTTCTCAAAGGGGGCTAACAGATTTTAAATTGATGTCGTCCACTACAAGTCTCTAGCTTTTAGATTCAAAGTAAAGAGCTTCATAAAGTTGCAGATTCCCCCTTTAGTGTCCTCCTCCTCAGTTAAGGTGTTCTCTCCGATTTCAATGTTGGAAATGGTGTTCAATCTATGATGCGCATTCATGGTTTGGTGGAAAATTCTAGTATTACAATCTCCCTCCTTGAGCCATAAGGCTCTAGATTTTTGCCTTTAGGAGAACTCTTCAAGGCTAATAGCCTCAATCAGTTCCTTCTTTAACAAAACTCTTTTGGCCCTTTCATCAGAACTAAGCCCTTGTCTTAGCTCTTGCTCATCAAAGATCTTAATGCCATTCAGAATAATGGTTTTCTTCGCCTGAATGTTCCTAAAAGTGCTTTTATTCCACACTTCGAGCTTCTCTTTCAAACCCTTTAGTTGTAAATCTAGCTTAGTTGGCTTTCCCCTCAACGTGCAATGTGGACCACGAAAGCTTAATGAGGTTCCCAAAGCCAATGAGCTTTAACAACATATAACTCCATTATCACCTGGGCATTTCCAAACTTCAATTAGGATGTCATCCGCTCCTATAGCTTTTCAATTTTTAATCTTTTTCAATGCAATCTTAACTTCATTAACTCTAATTTTCCAAATAAATCTCACACTTTTAGCTTTTTCCCTCATTTTTCAATTACTCAATTCTAAGTTTAAGCTTTCTACTCACTTTTCATTAAATAGTTTATTTGAGTAACTTCGCCATCTTACTTTTATGTATACTTCTTTAACCAAGACAGTATCATCCTCATTTATTCTACATTTTACATTACCTAAATTCTCGCTCATTCTCTCTAACTCTAGCAAGTTTAAATATTCTCTTTCCGCTTCTTTGTATCTAACCTAACATATAAAGTATCACATGCTCTATGTTTAGCTTTACTAACTGCCTTTTTTGCATCTTTTCTTGCCACTTTATTCTTTTCAAAGTTTTCCATGATTCTATATTTTGCCATTTTTAATACCAAATTTTTTTGTCTTCTTACAGCTTTTTGAACATCTTGATCTCACCACTGACTTTCTAGCTAAGAATCTTCCTTTAGATCCACCAAAATCCCTTTTGCAATTTTTTTAGTGGAATTAGCTATCCTACACCAAAGAGTGTTTACATGTACACATTCCTTTGTTGTTCAATCTTCCTCTTTGATCATTTTACCTTTAAATTTTACTAGCAGATACCCATGCAATGCACGGGATCTTTCCTATTTAATTTGTTAAGCATTACGTAATATATATTTTCATATCATTATAAAATATATAATTTAAAACATACAAAAATAAATTGCAAACTTTTTGTTTCTTTGGTTTTAGGAGGATCTCTTATCCTCCATCCCTCGTAAATTCTTCTCTCTTGTTAATGAAGTTCTTTTTCTATCAAAATAAATCAATAATAAATTATAAACTTATATAATTTGTTTTTACTATTGCTTATTCTTTTAATTTGATTAATCAATAACTAAATATATTTTTTCGGGTCCATGCAATCATCATAAAGCTTATGGTGAACTAAAAAGAGTACCACGTTGAATTTGAGAAGCATGTTTGTAAATTTTATCAAGAAGCTAGCATCATCATACTAAAACATGTTGTTATCATGCTATCAACTAATAGCATGTGTCTTGGAATGCATGTGATTTGTATGAAGAATACAAAATTAAATTGACCTATTTTAAATATTTCTTAAGAAAAACATGCAATTAATCGATACATCTAGCCATACATCAAAAGAATGTCTTTCTTTTTTAAAGGAATCCAATAAATATGTATCCTAAATTGTGTGGGCCCTTATTATGACCTCCAACTAGCAGTGTACAAATTTTACCAAAAAATCAAAAACTGAACCAAAACCAGACTGAAAACCTCTCTGGTTCGGTATATCAGTTCTCAGTTTTGGTTCTAGTGTTCAAAAGTAAAAACTCAGTTTCAGTTTCATTTTCAGTTTCTGACTGAGAATCGAACCAAAAAACTGAAAAAACCGAATAAACACACACATTAAATTGTATATAATATTAATATTAAAATTGTATAATTATATTCATAAATATTTAATAATTTAACTATAATTTCTAATTACACCCTATGAATGTAAAAAATCTTTATTTCATTTTAAAATAAATAAATTTTACTATAACTCAGAATTCAGAATAATAATAAGTTGTTAGAAGGGGAAAGGTGTTTTATACAAGTGGTAATGAGTGCTTCCCATCCGCCACATCCAATTGCCCAGGGAGCCTTTGCAATACTCCTTCCCACATCAATTGGAACTAGGAAGGCAATACATTTTCTTCTTATAAATACCAGATACATCCCCCCTATCCAAGCAATGTAGTGGGTTTTAAAAGCAAAGGCTGTGGCCCATAGTGAGCTTTAAAAGCAAAGCTTGTGACCCATATACGACATAAATGTTTGGGTTCAGCCCAACAGATGTCTTGGGTATTAAATTTACACATTGTTAGTTCAAAACTTTTTTAAAAACCGAATTTAACCAAACTGAACAGGAAAACCAGCGGTTTGGTTTTTTTATTAACCAACGGTTTAGGATTCGATTTCAGTTTATAATTTTTGAAAACTGAGGAATTCGATTCAGTTGTCGGTTTTGCCGATAACCGAACTGAACAGAACTCATTACAGCCTTACCTCCAACTCCAACCATAAACTTCTTAGTTTGAGTAAAAAATAAAATAAAATTAGAAAAACCAATCAAGCATTTTTGAACATTTAAATAAATAAATAATGACTAATATATTTATTGTAATGCCCATACAATTCAAAACACAAATTTATTGCACTCATTTCCCATACATCATCCCATAAGAACAATTTCATTAAACTCTTTTAATATATACAAGAAATGAGTGCAATAAATGCATGTTTTGAATTGTGTGGAAAAAAAATTATAATAAGTATATCAATTATTATTTTGTTCCAAACAGTCTTGATTTGTTCCTCTAATAATTTTATTTTATTTTTTAAATTCAAAATCACAAGAAATTAAGATTAGAGTTTTGGATGCTATAAAGAGGCCTATATATATATATATATATATATATATATATAAAATTATATATTCTCCCTTTGTGTTCAACTACCTAGTTCTCTTGCATTAATTTATGTTACCCATTCTCTTCCATTTTTCAATGCAAATAGTGATATATATATATACATAATTATATATTCTTCCTTAGGTTCCACTACCTAGTTCTCTTTCATTGATTTAAGTTACCCATTCTCTTCAATTTTTTAATATAAATATCTATCACTAGAACTCTATATTGTGTGGTTAAACTTTCACTTAGATAACTTTACAAATCTTACATGATATTCAACCTACTCTCCTAGTTACAAATATATATATATTTGACTTTTATTATGTGCACTCCAGCTTATTAAATGTTCTTCTCTCTTCTTAAAGCATGTCATTCATGTGATAAAATCAAAGGACATAGTGAGTCTTCGATCAAATCATCATACTCATTTTTATCTCCATACTCATGTCCTCCATGTGCCCTCTCATATCCTTTATTATCCTTTCCAATGTGTCCATTCAAATCAACACCTATGAATATTTTCTCAATCCCTATTATCCTTTGTATAACACTATTCATAACTTACCAAAATTATCTTTTTAGGCTTTCTACTACTTGTAATTGAGGATCATAAGCACTAAAGACATTTATTATCACTACTTAAGACCATCTTGATTTTTATGATTTTATCCCCTATTCTCTTAACAACTACAAGCCTACAAAACAACTTTTTAGTCTTTGTCTACAATGATTTCTACCCACTTACGTTTTTCTTTTCTTATATGCCAAAATTTTAAATCCTGATTTTTCAATTTCTCTAACTTTATCCCTACCCACTTAGTTTCTTGAAGGCAGATTATGATAATTTTTCTTCTAATCATTTTGTCAACAATATCCATACATTGACTTGTAAGTGTACCCATATTCCATGTTGCTAATCTAATCCTAGTCTCATGAACTAACTTCTTTACCTTCCTACATCAAGAAAGTTGTAGGAACCCCTGCATATTTGTCATGGTACCCAGGTATCAACACAGCACATCACTGTGGAGCAACAACCTGACCCATCCTCGCCAATTCTCACTACACCTTGGTATAAGTGCACCACATCGCTCGTAGGAGATTCACAGATATCTAATAAGTTTTATGTTAGCTATCGGCTATCTAAGTCAACCCTCCTCCTTTACCCGAACTTGGGACAAGCTGTGTGTGAAAAGATTAGAATATTGCATAAAGATATATCTTTAACAACTCTACATATATTGTTAATATATGCCCAGTATTACACACACCCAATACACTTCAAGTCATTGATTCTTCTAGATCTCCGTGCTTCCCCACACCCACTATGGCTCTTGATTTGCCACCAGCAATACTAAACTGATTGCAAACTTATCAATTGATTTTTGGAATTGTAACTCCACCTAAATTTGTGCTTGTTCTAGCAAAATTTATACACGTATTCAAACAATAGCTGCTTGTCCTAATTACATTTAAACATTTAGAATTAATAAAAAAAAAATTGAAAAGCAACATTGCCTTGCATATTTCCATTAAGGAAAATAAATGATATATTAGTTCACATCCATGAATAGATAACCCTAGCTTTCAAAAATTTCGATGAAATACCATTCCTACCTAGCAAAAAAAAAACAATAATAGAATTGAATACCATTCTCAAGGAGGTAGATTCTTGCTCTTTCCAAGATTTTGCAAATAGAGCACGCAGATCAGAAGTCCATCCAAGAAAGCCCCTCCATTCATTGTATATACACTGCAAATGATTTGCCCACTATCAAAATTAGAAGTTATCAAAAGTAGACCTAAAATTATATAACAAACCCTTCTCAATTACGGCAAAATCTAAGCTGAGGATAGCTAAATTATGTCTCCGTGACCCTTTTTACACTTTTAGGAAACAGTTGATAATGTTGTTTGTACCTCAAGTATTGTATACTATCAAACAAGGCAATTGCCTGGGGATGAAATGATGTAAACAAAAACTAAAATTTCATAAGCTAAGCAATAAAGTTAGCTACTAACGAAAACATTAATGATCCTTTAAAGAATAGAGCTTGAAAAAACAATGGTCCTGCATATAAATTAAAGTAGAATTGACAGAAAAAAATATATTACCAATGCAATTTCCTTTATTTTTTGTAGTTCATTTTCCTTTCCTTCATCTAGTTCATCTTCTAATTCACAGAACCACACTGCTAAGAAAAAACATGTAGCACAGAGAGAGCAATTTTGTTATGCCTCCAGATGGGCTCAACCCAAGCACAAATCGATCTATTATATTTTCCCCTGAGTTAGCTAAGCAAACAACAAAACGCTCAAACAGATAATACACCAATCAAAGAATCTGAAATCTAGTTTAATATATGGGGAAAAAAAAGACCTTAAAATTGCATTGTTATTTCTTTAGTCCTTAGAAAAACCTTTTATTAGAAACAGTACAGCTCAGAGATGCTACAACTCTCTCTCTCTTGTGAACAGCAGGCAAAGAAACAATCGAACAGCATACTTCATCAGAGACAAATGACAAGACAGTTTTGAAACAGCCTCAATTGCTCATAAATTCAACCATTATATATCTGAAGACAATAAAACACCCCAACGTACCGTCTGAGTTGTCTGCAAAACGACGCCTTTCTCACCAGACTCGTGAGAGACCAGAACGTTAGGCCGGAAGCCCTTCCAGTTCCCATCGACTGCCGATTTCGCCTCGACGACGCCGCGAACAACCACGAGTTTCCCATCGGACTGATTAGAGGAATCATGAGGCTCGGAGCAATCGAGCAGTGTTCGGAGATCGGCGACGCGAAGGGAGGGGGCTTTGCTGATTTGACGAAGAGCAGAGGAAGTGAAGGTGAACTTGAGGATACTTCGGACGGCGACGTAGGCGAGGGCTAGCCCAAGAACCGCACCGTCAGCAGCAAGAGCAATTTGGGCAAGGATTGCAGCGGCTGCTTGGTCGTGAGCAGACATGATATGGTTAGTCTTCACATCTTGCGGACAATTCGAAGGGAAAATGAGAGATTTAGGGCACAAATTCAGATGGAGAGATGATAAGGAATTCAGATTTCGGAGAGGTGGCCGGAAGAAAATGCAGGGAGATACAGAGCAGTCGGCAATTAGAAAACCTGCTGCGGCAGCAATCGGTCGTTCCCAACAAGTGAGTCAAATTTACGGGCGAAATTGGGCAACATATAGTCAAGACCTTCATGACACCATAACATGTCGATTTTAGGATGTTTAACTACTTATTTTTTTTAAAATAACGTAATAAAATATGTGGAAATTAAAATTTTGATAACACAAAGTGATACATTATTATAAAATACTAATGTTAAATACATTATTATAAAATAAAATAAAAAAGTGTTATGGAAGTTATATGTATATGTGTGTGTGTGTTAGATTGTTATTAAAAAACAATAGTACCAGTTTGTGGTACATATGTTTGAGTTTTTTTTCTTATGAGAACAAAAATATTTACCTCTCTTAAATTAGACAGAAAGATAAAGACTTTTCTTGAGAATTATAAAATGTCACATCCTTCACCTAAGGTTTCAAAAATATCGTATACTTTTTTTTAGATTTGAGAAAAATATATATATCTTCCCTCAAAAAATTTATCTTTTTTTCAAAATATAGAGGAATATTTGTGTGCTTTTTTTTTTTATAAACTTCAGAAAAATCCATAAAATTTTTAAAACCTTAGGAGAAATCTTTAAAAATTTGAAACTTTAGGAGAGATTATTGTTTTTATATCAAATCTCAAGGAATATCAATATCTTTTACCCTTCTTACTATCATATACTTCCAGGAAAATGAAATTAGATCTTATATTTAGATTTCAATCAATTTTCATATAAATATTGTAAAAAAGTATATTAAATATCTTTCAAAATCACACATCTAAATTCTTAAAAATTTTATCCTTATATTTGGTTCTAGTAGAGTCAAATAGGTTGTACATTGAACTTTTAGTCTAACTCGTATATTTGAGCTATACGGAAATTAAACTCGCCAACTAATTTATATATTGTTTGAAATTGTTTTTGAAATATGGTCGATTTAGTTAGCATGAATTGAGTGGATTGGACAAGTTTTTTAATAATCCTAATCTATTCTAATATATCAAAGTTTTTTATTCTAATTTATATTAGATTGATTTGTTTGATACACAAGAATGGTATGAAATTGATTTTATAATTTTACACTTTTGCTATAAAATTTTTTATTCTATTTTACTTTTATCTCATTCCATTACATTCTAGCGCATCAAAGTCTTGATAAAAGTTAAATATTGATTATTCAAAAATAATTTTTAAAAGCTCTAATTTTATTACTATTTATTAAAAATTATATCTTTCAATCTCAATAAATGTTTTGGGGGATAAATGAAAAAAAAAAATATCTCAATCTAATTAAGTTATTGATTAGAACACATTAACTATCCCTAGTTTGGGACCACCTAGGGTGTTTGAAGGGTTTGTCCAAGTTGAAGTTTTGTGATATTGAAAAAAAAAAAAATTAATGTTTGTAAAATTAAACCATTTTCTTAATAATAAATAAATAAACCAATGATAAGACCATCTCATCAATAAACCCCAACAATATTAATAGAGTAAAGGGTGGCCCCAAAGCGGAATTGACCGGTGGTGGTTGGTCGAAGCTCCAGTGTGACGCCCTGCTTTTGTTGTTGTTTTTGTGATGCCCGATTTTTCATATCATTTTTTAAATAAAAAAAAAAACCACATAAAAACAATACATACCGGCCACGTCAACCACCGATACCATAATACATAACCCAACCTGCAAATGGGCACCGAGTATACATCATACTCACATATACAATCCTAACAACAGAATTCATTTCATATACCTATATACATCCTACAGCGAATACACATACCAAAGTGTCAACCAACCAAAATATTATATATCAACATACATTCCAAAATAACAAAACTCTAGGAGAATCATCCATCCCTAGTTACACACTCACCTTATAAGTCAAGGTACTAGCTCCACTCTATCTAAGAACTCTATCACCAGCTCGATCTCGATTTCCTAAAATATTTAAATGATTGGGTGAGATACATCTCAATAAGACGGAATAAATTATCCACAGTGTGTGGCAATACGAGATTTATTATATCATAACATATAAGCATACCAGTGTTAGTATTTTCTGAGAAAAATATACCATTCCACATTTAGTACTGTATAGATATACAAAAGAAGCTTTTAAAAGATTTTATCTTCATTTCTAAAATCATTCACTATAATCCAAATTTATTTGCAAAATTCCTGAGAATAGGGAAACTTACCCACCCATTACAAGTAGCTTCCCTCTACCCTGATATCGTTTGCAGCCTAACCCTATTAACTCGAGTTCAGCTACAACTAATACTTATCAGAGCACTCACCTTACTCAGTAAGCACTCAGGCGTTGTGTTTTACTTTGCTTTAATTATTTATTAACTCGCGCTATTCATTTTCCATTTCATTCCTTTTTTCCTTTTTCATGTTCATTTCCATTTCTATCACATGAGTATCCTCAATAACCCACACTGTCGTGCCTGTAACTCATGGTTGCCCTGAGGATTTTTGTAGTGACCCGAAGAATAATAGCATTTTAATAATAAGAGGGAGAGAAAATAGATACAGAAATAGAAGGAGGTCGTAGACTTCGTCAATGAACGCTCCACGTTCGTCGACTACATTGCATTTTGGAGAATAAAATAATTTAATTTAATTTTAAGAAATTTTCCAGGCTTCGTCGACGAACACAGGGTTTCGTCGACGAAGGTCTTCAGAATTTCGTCGACGAACACAAGGCTTCGTCGACGAGGAAATACCAAAAGACGGTTCAAGCTCCTCTAAATTTCGTCGACGAAGTGACGTGGCTTATCGACGAATCCAGCAGCATAAAAATGGGAAAACCGGGATTTTTGGTCATTTCTCTCGCCGCTCTCTCTCTCTCCTCTCTCTCTCTCTCTCTCTCTCTCCTACAACTCTCTCTCCCTTCTCTCTTCGTTTTCGGCCCCACCAGTCGCCGGATCGACAATCCGAAGCTACCACGACGCTCCTGGCGGAGTTCTCTGCAAGATTGTCGGAGTGGATCGTCAGGAAAACGAAGTTGGATTTTATCCCAAATTCAGGGTAAGGACTTTTATCCAATTTTTGACTTCCTGGCAATTCTAGGAAATGATGTAGGCAAGAAAATACTAATGTTTAGTTCTGAAAAATACTGTTTTCAGGGTGTTGTGTACGAGGCCCTGCTGGGGCTAGGCCAGTTTTCTATAGGGGCTTTTTAAAGTTAAGGTAAGGGATATATGATATGCTAGGAAATTTCTAAATATTATGCAGTGTATTTATTTATGAAAATTATGTATTATAGTATGGTGTGGCTTGAGAATATGTATGTAGTACGGGAATCTGTTTTATGAATTATAGTTTCATGATTTTATGTATTTCATTGCTATGATTATGTGAATTACAGTACCATGATTTTACAGATTTTAATACTATGATTATACGAATTACGGATACAGTATTATGATTATGTAGTTCTAGTATTATAATTTACAGAGTTTAAAGCAACGTCATGTTTTCTATTACCATAACATACAGAGTATACAGACAGAGCATATACAAAATATACAAACAGTTATACAGAGATAGCATCTAGACGCTACAGTTAAAGAATTTACAGATCAGAAAGATAACGTTATGGTAATTTTGAAAACATGATGAAAACAGTGAAAGAGTATATATGAATATGTATATAGTATCAGACCCTGTTGGACCATACAGTTTACAGAGCATGGTACCGTAGCTACATACAATTTACAGTTACAGAGTGCAACCGCCTATTCAGGTAATAGGTTGTAGGTCGATCATATAGTGCCCTTGACGTGGACAAGCTCCCCATCATATATGGGTTGAGGTGGGCAGATCAGATCGAGGGAGTATAGTGATTTACCTGGTCGGCCAACCAGTGTAGATCCCGCCTACGAGCTGCACAACCCTGTCATGAGGGGTGACATACAGAAATCCATAGGGGAAATTTTACATTTATTATTATGTATGTACTAATTTACAGAGATAGGGAAATTACTTATGTATGTTAGAAGTATTTTGAATAGTAACTTAAATACAGATGTGTTTAATGAAATGGAAATGGGGGTGGATATTATGATATGTACTGTAATTATAAATCTAGATATACGTGATTATATGGAAATAAATTTTTATGAAATGATAACTCAATTACCACACACTAGTAATAGAATATATCGTCTTACTGAGCGTTGGCTCATCCCAGTGTTGAAACATTTTTCAGGTGATCCAGGTAGGCGAGCAGATCAGGCTCGCAAGTAGAGGGGCAACTGTAGTGCCCTGACAGCAAAGTGAGTACAGTGGAAGATTTTTGTTTACCCTAACTAGCTGAGGGTATTTTGGGAAAACAGTGTTATGTGTATATTTTGGGGGAAAAACAGGTAGCACTCTGGTATTGGTTTTGTATTGTATATAATGGGTTGTGATTATGTTTATATGATTCTGCTTCCTGCTGCTTAGGTTAATACTAAGGTATTAGAGTATGTTATTTGTTAAAGAAAAAAAATTCAGTTAATTAAGGAGGTCGTTACAATTTGGTATCAGAGCCTAGGTTTGCTAGATTTTGTAGACTTTAGAGTGCAACAGAAGTAATACCAGAGTATAGGAAAAGGATTTGAGGTTTGTTCTATGTCTGGGTACAAGATTACCGTAGTGGTTTCTATGCTTTTCCTGGGGTGACGATTTCAGGAAAATCGTAGTAAACTATTGTCGGGTCGTGTGTCTAGATGACAGGACTGGATATTGGGTAGAGACAGCGAAGGTAGTTAATTGTGAGTTGGTATAGGATAGGTCAGTATAGGAGATAAAGTACTTAAGTGTGTTTCTTATTTTCAAGATGGACCCAGGCAACAGTGGCACAAATGCTGGGGAGGATAGGTCTGGTCCTTCCAGCATGGGTGGAGGAGACTCAGATGCTGTACTATGTAGTGTTACTTAGCAGGTGATGGCTGAGATAGCCAGGAGTTCTGGGGAGCATGGTTGTTCGATTGAGCAGTTTACGCGTATGAAGCCCCCATCCTTTACTGGAGGTGATGACCCGATTGTAGCTGAGAATTGGGTCCAGGATATCGAGGAGACATTGGCAATGCTTCCATGTACGAACGAGCAGAAGGTAGCATTTGCCACATTTAAGTTGACAGGGGAGGCAAAGCGCTGGTGGAGAGCAGCGTGTCTGATAGAGGAGCAGAGGCCGGTTCTAGTTCCAGTGATGTGGGACCGATTCAAGAATTTGTTCTTCGAGCGATATTTTCCTGCTATCGTTCGGAGTGCGGAAGCTGTAGAGTTTCTGCATTTAGTACAAGGGCAGATAACTGTATCTTAGTAAGCGGCTCGGTTTGTCGAGTTGTCGCGTTTTGCTCTACATCTAGCACCTGATGATGAGAAAAAGGTGAGGAAGTTTGAAGAGGGACTGAGGCAGAACTGTTTGAGTAGGTGATTGGTTTCAGGGCTCAGACATTTACCGAGGTTGTAGATAGAGTGGTATACGGAGGGGTGTAGCAGCTCAGAGTCAGGGGGAGAGGCCTACGCCTCAGGGGTTTCAGGTTGGCTCCAGTAGGGGTCCATGGAGAGGAGGTCATGATAAGGGAGATCAGAGGCAGATGGTAGGACCTCGGGGAAATCAGAATATACCGATGGTTCCGGTATGTCAGACGCGCGGGAGATGTCATCTGGGGGAGTACCGAGTAGGAAGCAATGTATGTTATCATTGTGGGAGACCCAACCACAAGATACGTGAATGCCCAGGTCAGCAGGACTAGGTCCCAGCACCGAGGCCTTATCAGGGAGGACATCAGGCAGCTCGGGGAGGATACCAGGCGCCCCGGGGTGGCCAGTAGAGGAATGTGGCCCCAACACAAGTATACGCTCTAACGCCAGGAGATGCAGAGACTGCTATAGATGTGGTGACAGGTACATTTACTGTTTCATCATATCCAATTATTGTTCTCTTTGACTCAGGTGCTACTCATTCTTTTATTTCTGTATCTTATGTTAAATTATGTGAGAGTGAGACCCAGTTATTAGATATAGCACTATTGGTAGCTACGCCATCAAGGTTAGTGATCAAATGTCAGAGGATACTTAAGGGCTATCCGATAGAAATACAGAGGAAAGTACTACCGGTAGATCTGATTGTGTTTGAGATGTGTGGGTTCGATGTAATACTGGGTATGGATTGGTTGGCTGGCAATCACGGTAGCATCGATTTTTTCTAGAAAGAAGTAGTTTTTAGACCACCTAAAGAACAGGAATTCAGATTCGTTGGTTCACGAGTACGTGCTCCAACGCAGTTAGTATCAGCCGTGCAGGCGGGAAGGTTACTGTTGGACTGAAGACAGGGGTTTATTGCATTTGTGAAGGAAGCATCTGAAAATGAACTGAAGATTGATAGCACTCTAGTGGTACGAGAATTTTTAGATGTTTTTTCCAGAGGAGCTACCAGGGTTACCTCTTGTGCGCGAGGTAGATTTCCCCATAAATTTACCTCCAGGTACGGCGCCGATCTCTAAGGTCCCGTATCGTATGGCTCCAATGGAATTGGGAGAATTAAAGAAGCAGTTGTAGGATTTGTTAAACAAGGGGTTTATATGACCCAGTGTATCGCCATGGGGAGCTCCAGTGTTGTTCGTAAAGAAGAAAGACGGGTCCGTAAGGATGTGCATTGATTACAGAGAAATCAACAAAGTTACTATTAAGAATAAATATCCTCTACCCCGTATAGACGATTTGTTTGATCAGCTCCAGGGTACGCAGGTATATTCCAAGATTGACCTCAGATCCGGGTATCATCAAGTGAGAGTAAAATCGGAGGACGTCCCGAAGACGGCCTTCAGGACTAGGCATGGACACTACGAGTTCCTCATTATGCCGTTTGGGCTGACAAATGCCCCAGCCGTGTTCATGGACTTGATGAACAGAGTTTTTCACCAGTATCTAGATCAGTTTGTAATAGTATTTATTGATGATATACTGGTGTACTCGAGGAGTTTTGAGGAGCATGAGGTTCATTTGAGGCAGGTGTTGCAGACTCTCAAGGAGGAGAAGCTTTATGCTAAGTTTAGAAAGTGTGAGTTCTGGCTTGAGAAGGTGGCATTTATAGGCCATGTGATCTCAGGAGATGGTATAGCAGTGGATCCCAGCAAGATTGACGTGGTGGTAAATTGGGTTAGGCTGAAGAATGTGCAGGAAGTCAGGAGTTTCTTAAGACTGACAGATTATTACCATCATTTTGTTGAGGGTTTTTCTGCCTTGTCAGGTCCTCTCACGCAATTGACTAGGAAAAATACCAGATTTGTGTGGGATGAAGAGTGCGAGCAGAGCTTCCAGGAATTAAAACAGTGGTTCGTCACTGCACCAGTTCTTACGATTCCATCGGGTGGCGATGGTTATGTTATCTACAGTGACGCGTCCTTGAAAGGGCTTAGTTTTGTGTTGATGCAGCAGGGTAGGGTGGTGGCATATGCGTCCAGATAGCTAAAAGAATATGAGAAGAACTACCCTAGTCACGATTTAGAATTGGCTGCGGTGGTACATGCATTGAAGATCTGAAGGCATTACCTTTATAGTGAGAGGTGCGAGATATTTTCTGATCATAAAAGTCTAAAATACATTTTTACACAAAAAGAGCTGAATATGCGACAGAGGAGGTGGTTGGAACTTATCAAGGATTACGACTATACCATCAGTTACCACCCAGGTAAAACAAATGTAGTAGCTGATGCACTGAGCCGTAAATTAGGAGACATAGCACAGTTAGCTACGATAATTCAACATCCGATTCAGATGGACTTAAAAAGACTTGGTGTGAAGTTAGTGGAAGATGATTCTCAGGCGCTTATGGCCAGTTTGGTTGTACAACCCACCTTGTATGAAAAGATTAAAGCTGCTCAGAGAGATGATCCAGAGTTAGTGGAGGTGATAGCCAGAGTTCAGGACGGTTAAGGGGAGGAGTTCAGTATTTCTGACGATGGGGTTCTGAGATTTCGAACCAAATTGTGTGTGCCTACAGATGATAGCATCAGGAGGACGATTTTAGAGGAGGCACATAGATCTATATACACTGTTCATCCTGGCAGTACAAAAATGTATAGGGATTTGTGAGATTCTTTCTGGTGGAGTGGCATGAAGAGGGAGATAGCAGAGTTTGTGCAGCAGTGTTTGACGTGCCAGCAGGTTAAAGCTGAGCACCAGAGGCCGGTTGGTCAGTTGCAGCCACTTTTCATTCTTGAATGGAAGTGGGACCACGTGTCCATGGATTTTGTTACTAGGCTGCAGCCGGCATTGCAGGGTCAGAATGCCATCTGGGTGATAGTTGATAGATTGACAAAGACAGCGCATTTTCTACCTATTAATGTCAGCTACCCTATGAACAGGTTAGCAGATATTTACATACAGGAGATTGTTTGATCCCATGGAGTGCTGGTATCCATAGTCTCGGACCGTGATCCACATTTTACATCACGATTCTAGAGGAGTTTGCAGGAGGCACTAGGGACTCAGTTAGCATTCAGCACAGCTTTCCACCCTCAGATCGATGGTCAGACAGAGAGGACTATCCAGGTACTCGAGGATATGTTATAAGCGCGTGTTTTGGATTTTGGGGGTAGCTAGATTCAGTTTTTGCCGCTAGTTGAATTTGCTTATAATAACAGTTATTAGACTAGCATCAGCATGGCACCCTATAAGGTATTGTATGGTAGGAGATGTAGATCTTCTCTTTTTTGGGATGAGGTAGGCGAAAGGCGAGTTTTGGGTCCAGAGATAATTCAGCAGGCATGTGATAAAGTCCGACTTATTCGTGATAAAATCAGTGCAGCACAGAGTCGGCAGAAAAGTTATGCAGATATTCGCCACCGGGAACTAGAATTTGGAGTAGGCGATCATGTTTTTCTGAGAATAGCTCCTCTAAAAGGAGTTATGAGGTTTGGAAAGAAGGAAAAGTTGAGCCCTAGGTATATTGGTCCTTTTGAGATACTTGAGAGAATTGGGTCAGTTGCCTACAGGCTAGCTTTGTCACCAGCTTTGGCTCGTATTCATGATGTGTTTCATGTTGCCATGTTACGGAAATACGTCTCAGACCCCTCCCACGTCATTAGTTATACAGAGATAGAGCTCAAGGATTCATTGGCATACGAAGAAGCTCCAGTACATATTTTAGACAGAAAGGTTCAGACCCTGCATACTAAAGAAATACAGTTAGTTAAAGTTTTATGGAGGAATCATGTCATAGAGGAAGTTGCTTGGGAGTCTGAGGAGCAGATTAGACAGAGATACCCACAGTTGTTCCAAGAGGAATAGAGATATCCAGGTAAAGTATAATGGTTAGATAAGTTTTCTTTTGCAAGTACATGTATTGATTATAGTTAGTAGATAGTATTTTGGTTTTGGGAGAAATTTTCTTTTATGGTTGTAATATCCCAGAACTATCCATGTAACCATGGTATTCCTCCACCATAAGTGAGGACAGATAATAAAATAAATAGACCCTTTTCTTTATGGAATGATGGAAGTATAGATAGAAATTCAGATAGTAAATTTTAAGGACGAAATTTTATAAGGAGGGGAAAATGTAGTGACCCGAAGAATAATAGCATTTTAATAATAAGAGGGAGAGAAAATAGATACAGAAACAGAAGGAGGCCGTAGAAGCGTTCGTTGACGGCATTGCATTTTGGAGAATAAAATAATTTAATTTAATTTTAAGAAATTTGCCAGGCTTCGTCGACGAACACAGGGTTTCATCGACGAAGGTCTTCAGAATTTCATCGATGAACACAGGGCTTCGTCGACGAGGAAATACCAAGAGATGGTTCAGGCTCCTCTGAATTTCATCGACGAATACAGAGCTTCGTCGATGAAATTACTAAATATTCGTCGACGAAGTGATGTGGCTCATCGACGAATCCGACAGTATAAAAATGGGAAAATCGAGATTTTTGGTCATTTCTCTCGCCGCTCTCTCTCTCTCTCCTCTCTCTCTCTTGCCTACAACTCTCTCTCCCTTCTCTCTTCGTTTTCGGCCCCACCAGTCGCCGGATCGACTATCCGAAGCTACCACGACGCTCCTGGCGGAGTTCTCTGCAAGATTGTCGGAGTGGATCGTCAGGAAAACGAAGTTGGATTTTATCCCAAATTCAGGGTAAGGACTTTTATCCAATTTTTGACTTCCTGGCAATTCTAGGAAATGATGTAGGCAAGAAAATACTAATGTTTAGTTCTGAAAAATACTGTTTTCAGGGTGTTGTGTACGAGGCCCTGCTGGGGCTAGGCCAGTTTTCTATAGGGGCTTTTTAAAGTTAAGGTAAGGGATATATGATATGCTAGGAAATTTCTAAATATTATGCAGTGTATTTATTTATGAAAATTATGTATTATAGTATGGTGTGGCTTGAGAATATGTATGTAGTACGGGAATCTGTTTTATGAATTATAGTTTCATGATTTTATGTATTTCATTGCTATGATTATGTGAATTACAGTACCATGATTTTACAGATTTTAATACTATGATTATACGAATTACGGATACAGTATTATGATTATGTAGTTCTAGTATTATAATTTACAGAGTTTAAAGCAACGTCATGTTTTCTATTACCATAACATACAGAGTATACAGACAGAGCATATACAAAATATACAAACAGTTATACAGAGATAGCATCTAGACGCTACAGTTAAAGAATTTACAGATCAGAAAGATAACGTTATGGTAATTTTGAAAACATGATGAAAACAGTGAAAGAGTATATATGAATATGTATATAGTATCAGACCCTGTTGGACCATACAGTTTACAGAGCATGGTACCGTAGCTACATACAATTTACAGTTACAGAGTGCAACCGCCTATTCAGGTAATAGGCTGTAGGTCGATCATATAGTGCCCTTGACGTGGACAAGCTCCCCATCATATATGGGTTGAGGTGGGCAGATCAGACCGAGGGAGTATAGTGATTTACCTGGTCGGCCAACCAGTGTAGATCCCGCCTACGAGCTGCACAACCCTGTCATGAGGGGTGACATACAGAAATCCACAGGGGAAATTTTACATTTATTATTATGTATGTACTAATTTACAGAGATAGGGAAATTACTTATGTATGTTAGAAGTATTTTGAATAGTAACTTAAATACAGATGTGCTTAATGAAATGGAAATGGGGGTGGATATTATGATATGTACTGTAATTATAAATCTAGATATACGTGATTATATGGAAATAATTTTTTATGAAATGATAACTCAATCACCACACACTAGTAATAGCATATATCGTCTTACTGAGCGTTGGCTCATCCCAGTGTTGAAACATTTTTCAGGTGATCCAGGTAGGCGAGCAGATCAGGCTCGCAAGTAGAGGGGCAACTGTAGTGCCTGACAGTAAAGTGAGTACAGTGGAAGATTTTTGTTTACCCTAGTTAGCTGAGGGTATTTTGGGAAAACAGTATTATGTGTATATTTTGGGGGAAAAATAGGTAGCACTCTAGTATTGGTTTTGTATTGTATATAATGGGTTGTGATTATGTTTATATGGTTCCCCCCTCCCCTTCTCTCTTCGATCTTGGTCCTATTTCTTGTCGTATTGAAGGTTTGAGGCCACCACGACACTCCTGGCAGAGTTCTCTGCTAGTCTGCTGAAGCTGATCATAGGGAAAGTTGGTTTGAAATTTATCCCAAATCCAGGCTAAGGTGTTTTATTTAAAATTTGTTTTCCCTACAGTTATAAGAAGTGTTGTATACAGAGAGATACTAATATTTTGTTCTGGGGGACATTATTTTCAGGATGTTGAGTTAGGAATCTTGCAGGTATAAGGCCAGAATTTAGTAGGGGCTTTCAGATTTAAGGTAAGGGAAATGTGCTATGCTAGCAATTTCAATTTTTAATATGTATACAGAATATTATGAATATGTATTTACAAGCATGTAGATCAGATTGTTTTTCCAGAGAATTATGAATACTATCTTTATAGCAGAATTATAGAATTGAGCATGAGATTGTGTTTACTCAAATGTGTGGCATGAGTTTATTACAGTACAATATATATAGATTTTACAGTATTACAGATATTCAGATATTTCAGATTATTAGCAATGAATGAGACTTACAGTATTTCCTAGAGAAAAACATGATTCTTAAACCATAACACTTAAACAATTTATTTAGACAGATTATACAGTTTATTAAACATGAGATTGTGTTTACTCAACTCTCGCACTAAGATGCTACAACAAATTATTTAGAGATTACTGATATTATATACAGAGTATATAAATATTATATACAGATATTACAGATAGTATAGATAGAAAACACAGATATTACAAATAGATAATATAAATATTTCAGTTAGATATCTCAGATAATACAACTCAGAATTATAGTGTTATGATTGTTTTTGAAATCATGTTAAAAGCAGTAAGATTATCATATATTCATATATGTATACAGTATTACACGATATCAGATCCCTGTGGAAATTACAGACAGATATATATACAGCAGAGCATGGTACTGTTACTAGTTTCAAACACGTGCAACCACATGACTTAAATAGTATGTGGATTCCATCTAACCAAGCTAGAAGAGATTTGCAGTCTCCCTAGCATGCTGGGTTGAGGTAGCCAGTTAAACGATGATAGAGGTTTGAGATAGCCTGGAGTGATTGCAGTGGGCTAGGATCTACATAGATCATTACAGATTGGCGGATGATAGAGATTGACTTACCTGGAGGGCCGACCAAAGTAAGTCCAGCCTACGGGCCACACAACCCTATCATGAGGGGATATATCATGATATATAGATCACAGGGTATAGCAGAAGTTTCTATGTACAGATATATTACACAATAGTAGTTTATACTATTATATTAGCAGTACCTTCAGATAGCAAACTCAGATACACAGTTATATTTTGAAGATGACATAATAGATATATATTATGTACAATTTATCAGTTTTCTCATATTACAGTATTATTACAGTATTTTAAATGATTAACTCAGCCGCCACACACTAGTAATAACATATTTCCCTTTACTGAGCGTTGTCTTGTCATAGTGACTTATTATTTTTCAGGGGATCCTGCTAGGCGAGCATATCAGGCTCGTGGGTAGAGAGATTGTTGTGAGCTGCCCTAGTTGGAAGGGTAGGTGTATTTCTTTTGCCAATGATTTGGGGTAGATTGTTTTGGATGTTGTCACTGGGTATTTTGTGTTGTAATTATATTTCAGAGCTTTATGGTTTTCTGATATTGTATATAGCAGTTCTCAGCTTTGTACACCACTACTTAATTATGTATGACAGACAGAGTTTCTCATTGCTCTTTGAGCCTGAGTTATTTACAGTAATATTTTAGGCAGTTGATATTTATGATAAAAAAAAATGTCAAATAAGAAGCTGGTCGTTACATTTGGGGTGAGATCTCTGAGTAAGTGGGAATAAATTATTTTCAGTGTGTGGCATATGAGTTTTGGTGAATCATATCATGTTCATATAAATATTAATTTAACTGAGAATTCATAGTAGTTGTACTCATATCTATATACATATATATATTTTTCTCGAAAATGTGATCATGCTCAGTAAATATCTCTATGTACAAAATAACATATCTGCCAAAGTACAATCATATGAGTATATCATGCCTGTAATGAGGAACTCATTCATATCACCGTCATGTAATAACCCCACATGACCAGGTTGTGCGGCCCGAAGGTAGGACTTAACCCTGACTGGCCTACCAGGTTAAGTCAAAATACCTCGTATGTAATTCGATTGGCCCACCGCAGCCTGGTTTGGACCCAAGAGCAGTCAACATCTCTCCACAGGCTCAACCTGTAATACCCCAACCCCGAAGGGTCTAGGATATTTACTTTTTACCATTGATTTATAGCGGAAGTAAATAAACTTAATTATTATTAAATCATAGCGCTAATTATCCATATTACAATCATTTATTTCAAAGAAGAAAAATTACACAAGCATAAATATCTAGCATCATACTAATATTTCTAATCGAGCTTTATTTTTCTATTCTATTCCCACCTGCATGCTTGCTATGCATGATTTCCAATATGTCCTTCAGAGTTATCTGAAATGTAAAAATATGATTGGGGTGAGACAACACTCAGTAAGTAAATAAGATTATTATAAGTGTATGACCAAAATGAGCTTTTAAAATTTCATAAAATAATATTTAATACTATAACTTCAAAACTGCTTCTAAAATAAATGTAAATTTAAAAATTTCTGCATAAAACTTTTGTCATCAACTACAATAATAAAATTTTATAATCATATACTATAACTGTTAAATTAAACTTTTAACTTTAAAACTGTAAAAATATTTAATTATTTACACACACACACACACACACACACACACATATATATATACTTTTCCTTATACATTTTCTTTAGATCGTTATTTAGGCACAAGAATGACCTTTTTCCTATAAACATATATTTTTCTTTCAAATCATCAATAACTCTATACACGTAATTAAATATGTATAAACATATATTGTAAAAACCACCCTTAGGCCTATTAGCCCTAAGTCATGTTTACCCCCATGACTTAGTTCTCATATGTGTTTCTAGAAGACTTACCTGTTTACCTCCAAAGCGTGAGGTGGAGTTTGCGATAGAGTTGCTACCTGGTAAGGCACCGATTTCTAAAGTTTCGTACTAGATGGCTCAAGTAGAACTTCAGGAGTTGAAGGAGCAATTGTAGGAATTACTGGACAAGAGATTTATCCAACCTAGTGTTTCGCCTTGGGGAGCTCTAGTTTTGTTTGTGAAGAAGAAAGATGGCTCGATGTGCATGTACATTGATTTTTCATGAAATCAACAAGGTGACTGTAAAGAATCATTACTCGTTACCTCGTATCGATGATATCTTTGACCAGCTACAAGGGACGCAGGTCTTTTCGATGATCGACCTACGATCAGGGTATCATCAGGTGAGGATTAGATCTGAGGATGTTGCAAAGACTACTTTTTGAATTAGATACGGCCACTACGAGTTCTTAGTCATGCCTTTTGGGTTGACGAATGTTTTGGCAGTGTTCATGGATCTAATGAACAGGGTTTTCCATAAGTACCTGGACCAATTTGTAGTGATGTTTATTGACGACATTCTAGTATACTCGAGGAGTCCGGAAGAGCATGAAAACCATCTGAGGTTGGTGCTACAAATCTTATAAAAGAGGAAGTTGTATGACAAGCTGAAGAAATGTGAGTTCTGGTTGAATAAGGTCGCATTTTTAGGCTATGTGGTGTCTAAGGGTGGTGTCTCAGTTGATCCTAACAAGATTGACGTTGTGGTCGACTGGGTGGGACCGAAGAGTGCGCAGGAGGTTCGGAGTTTTCTTGGACTTGCGAATTATTTTCGTTTGTTCGTGGAGGGATTTTCTAAGTTGTCTGAGCCTCCGACATGATTGACCAGGAAAGGGGTGAAGTTTGATTAGACCAATGATTACGAGTAGTGTTTTCAGGAGTTGAAAGCGCCAACTCGTTACTACTCCGATCTTGACCATTCCTTCTAGGGATGGCGGTTTTGTGAGCTATAGCGACGCGTCTCTAAAGGGTTTTGGATGTGTGCTTATGTAACAAGGTAAGGTAATAGCTTATGATTCTCAGCAACTCAAGGAATATAAAAAGAATTACCCTACGCATGATCTAGAATTGGCTGCTGTAGTTTATGCACTTAAGATTTGGCGACACTACTTGTATGGTGTTCAGTGTGAGATTTTTACTGACCACAAGAGTCTCAGGTACTTTTTCACGTACAAGGAGTTGAACATAAGGTAAAGAAGGTGTCTTGAGCTGATCAGAGACTATGATTGCACCATCAGTTATCACCCGGAGAAAGCTAACGTGGTAGCTGATGCGTTGAGTCGGAAGTCGGGGTATGCGGTAGTATCTGCAGTTGTAGCTCAACATCATATCAGACGGAATCTAGAAAGCCTTGGTATAGAGTTGGTAGCCAGTGATCATCAGGTTTACATTACTAGCTTGGTGATCCAGCCGACTTTGTTTGAACATATTAAAGTCATGCAAGCAAGTGATGCGGAGTTAGTTGAGGCAGTGGAGAAAGTACAACAGGGGTTGGCTGCAAATTTTAACATCTCTAAGAGATGTGTGTTGAGGTTTGGAACCAGGCTGTGTGTTCCAAATGATGACGAGATCATACGGACGATTCTGGAGGAAGCGCATCGTTCTTTGTATACGGTACATCCTAGTAGCACTAAGATGTATTGCGATTTACACGAGACCTTCTAGTGGAGTCATATGAAAAGGGAGATTGCTTAGTTCGTGGAGTAGTGTCTGACGTGTGAGTAGGTGAAAGCTGAACATCAGAGGCTAATAGGGACGTTACAACCCTTAGCTATTCTGGAGTGGAAATGGGAGCACATTTCCATAGACTTCGTAACCGGATTGCCACTAGTGCTTCACGGGTAGAATGTCATTTGGGTGATCATGGACAGGTTGACAAAATCTACTCACTTCGTACCAATGAAGGTTAGCTACTCTTTGAGTAGGCTAGTAGACTTATATGTGTATGAGATAATTATAATGCACGGGCGAAGCTTACCTTCAGTACAACGTTCCACCCCCAGACTGATGGACAGTTAGAGAGAACAATTCAGATCTTGGAGGATATGTTATGGGCTTGTGTGTTAGATTTCGGTGGTATTTGGATGCGATTTATGCCACTAGTAGAGTTTGCCTATAACAATAGCTTCTAGGCTAGTATCGAGATGGCATTGTTCGAGGCTCTGTATGGTCAGAGGTATCGGTCTCCTCTATATTGGGATAAGGTTGGTGAACATCAAGTTCTAGGACCTGAACTTGTGCAGCAGGCATCTGAAAAGGTGGATTTGATCTAGAATAGGATTAAATCAGCTCAGATTCGGTAGAAGAGTTACACGGATGTTTGCTGCCGTGAGTTGGAATTCAAGGTGGGTGGGGGGTAAGATTCTGAGAATCGCTCCGATGAAAGGGGTGATGAGGTTTGGAAAGAAGGGCAAGCTGAGCCCGAGTTATATCGGACCATTCGAGGTTCTTAAGCTAGTGGGTCAGGTAGCCTATAGGATTGCACTACCCCCAGCGCTCTCGAGGATCCACAATGTGTTTCACGTATCCATGTTGAGGAGGTATGTGTCGAATCTGTCGTATGTTATTTGTTATGAGAACTTGGAAATTGGGGATACTTTAGCGTACGAGGAGGTACCCATTCAGATTCTAGACCGTAAAGTTCAGAAACTTCATACCAAAGACATACCGTTAGTGAAGGTATTGTGGCATAATCACAAGGTTTAGGAAGCTTCCTGGGAATGGGAAACGGCGATACACCGAAAGTATCCACAGTTGTTCTGAGTGGTAGTTTTGATAGTAGATACAGTTGAGTACGTGTGAATAATGTTGTTATTGTATTGTGAAAGGTGGTTAGTCTCTGAAAGTGTGTGTTATTGTGAACTCCCAAGATGGTATATGTATGTAACCATAGTATTCCTTTGCCATAAACAAGGGCATGTATGTATTGCGGCGCTAGTTTTTCCTAGAGTCGGGTATGTATTTTTGGTTGTGTGGATGAGTTATAAATGAGAGATTACAAATTTCAAGAATGAAATTTTTGTAAGGAGGGGAGGTTGTAAGAACCTGATTCGTGTGATATGGAATAAATAAATAAGAAAAGGGTAAGACAATAAAGTGAGCAAGTTTCGTCGACAAAGCCAGAGTTTCGTCGACGAAGGCCCTTCTGTTGCTCGATGACGAAATGCAGAGGCTCGTCGATGAGGAGAAGCTAAGAGGTTTTGGAAAATTTAGAAATCTCAGGCTCGTCGACGAGGCCACCACGACATCGACAAACTCCCTCCGTTGACTCATCGACGAAGCCGCCGACTCGTTGACGAGGTTGGCCGTGTAATAACCTAAAAAAAAGTAGAATAATAATAATGGTCATTTAGTTAGTATCAAAACAAAAGTATTTCTCTGTTAGGATCCTTGATTCCATGTTTGATGCCTAAGAAAGACTTTGTCTAAGCGAATGCTCAGAGACCATTGCGACTTAATTGCTCCCTAGAGGTCAGCCTAGTCAAAATGGAATTTCATAAGATAAAGCAGAGTAGACACTATTTGTATACGTAAATAAGTACATAAAATAATATTTTAACTAACATAATTTGTAGAAATATATGATAAAATAATAATAATATAGGTATTCTATGCGGGGCCCACATGAGTCCTGAAGCCGTGTAAGGGTCCACATGAGTCTCAAAGCTGTGTAAGACTCATAAAACTGTATGAAAACTATGAGAGTTTAAAATAATAATAATAATAATAATAATAATTTAAAAAAATAAAATTAAAAAAATAAATATAATTAATTTATCAATTAAGTAAGTAATTAATCAAAAATTAAATGGGAGCGGTGGCAAACACTCCCACATGACCTTCATCCCTATCGCATACTCAACCTATATCTAGCCCATCGCTTGTCCATTCTTTAATTTTAAAAAAATTATAATTTCACCATCTCCCCACACTTTTATAAATTTCATTTCTTCCCCAAAATTTTCCTATAAATAGAAAGTTCTCAACCTTAATTTTTCACAAAAAATTTCAAAGGAAGAGAAGGATTAGTGAGTGAGAGAATTAGTAGTGAAGAGAGAATTTTTGAGTAAATTCTCACTCACCCACTCTTTCCGATCTCATTTCTTAGAGATAGTCATTATGTTCTAGAGATAGCCATTATGTTTGTAGCACAAGGTAAAAGAAGAGGTAAGTAAATTTGATTATGTTAGATTTTTATTTAAAATTTACACCAGAGTTTTTTTTTTTGTAAAGTAAATTTCAATTATGTTATTTAGTTTCATAAAATTCCCCTGAATTTATTTTTACGCATATTTAATTATACTAGTTTTATTTTTAATATACTTGCATTTATTTTTGGGTTAAGAAATGTTCTAATCCACTTGAGTAATTTTTAACATTTTTTTCTATTATTTTAAATAAATATTTTTAACACAAAAATTGTGTGACATGAGTTTATTTTTACGTTGCATGTTTCATGAATATATGAGTAAAGATGAGATTTTCACGATATTATTTTAAATTGCATAAATTATAATAAGATGATTTTAAAATCCCTTATGATAACGAAAGTTCAAAGTTACAAATGTTCGGTACCGCAACTTAAAGTTCAAACTGATCAGAGTGCACTCACACTATTTACAAAGTGGTTATTTATGTTAGTAGATTTTTCCTGAGTGCACACCTGGTTCCGGATCAGGACTTAATAAGAAAAATCTCACTTAATGTTTACGTATGTTGATTTAGTTTGGTTGGCCAGCCAGTTAAGTCTAGTCTTCGGATCGCACAACTCAGTCATCAGGGTAAACATGACTTACGACTAACATACCTAAGGGTGATTTTTACAATATATGTTTATACATATTTAATTACGTATACAAAGTTATTGATAATTTGAAGGAAAAGTATAAGTTTACATGAAAATGGTCATTCTTATACTTAAATAACGATCTAAAGAAAAAGTATAAGGAAAAGTATATGTATGTATATCATTAAATATTTTTATAGTTTTAAAGTTAAAAGTTAATTTAACAGTCACAGTATATGGTTGTTAAATTTTACTATTATAGTTGATGGTAAAAATTTTATGCAGAAATTTTTAAATTTACATTTATTTTAGAAGCAGTTTTGAAGTTATATTATTAAATATTATTTTACGAAATTTTTAAAAAACTCATTTTGGTCACACACTAATAATAATCTTATTTACTTGCTGAGTGTTGTCTCACCTCAATCATATTTTTACATTTCAGATAATTCTAAAGGACATATCGAAAATCAGGCATAGCAAGCATGCTGGTGGGAATAGAATAGAAAAATAAAACTTGATTAGAATTGTAGTATGGTTCCAGATATTTATGTTTATGTAATTTTTCTTCTTTTGAAATAAATGATTGTAATATGGATAATTAGCGCTTTGGTTTAATAATAATTGAGTTTATTTACTTCCGTTGTAAATCAATGATAAAAAGTAAATATCCCAGATCCTTTGGGGTTAGGGTATTACATTTGGTATCAGAGCAATAGGTTATAGGTTATGTAGACGTTAAGAAATAATTTTTCCAAAGCATAGGTATAACCATGATGTGGGTAAGATTGGGTAAATTAGGACTTTTTCTTTTACCTATAACTTTGATTAAACTTTAAAGATAAAGTTATGATTTTAAAATAACTCTAGTATTTTCCCTCAGAATAGACCCGAAAAACAACAACGTAAGTGTTGAAGGAAACGAGAATAATGTGGGGATTTGCAATGGAGAAGCCATCAATGCTACTACGGTGTTGCGTGATATGGCACAAGTCATGGCGGAACTTCTGCGGAATTCCAAGGAATGGAATGGTCCACCAACCCATGAAGGTTGTACGGTGGAATAGTTCAATCGAATACATCCTCCGACTTTTGAGGGAAATGCTGATCCAATCAATGGAAGAAATACTACGAGTCCTTCATTGAACGGATGAACAAAAGGTGTTATATGCTGCCTATAAAATGAATGGTGAGGCCAAACGATGGTGGAACTCAAAAAGTTGCTCCTAAAGGAAGGACCAAATCCAACAATCCTTACATGGGAGCGTTTTAAGGAAGTCTTCTTTAAACGATATTTCCCTAAAACCACTAAAGATGCTAAGGCCAGGGAATTTTTGGAGTTGAAATAGGGAAATATGAATGTACAACAATATGCAGCAAAATTCATTGAATTGTTCCGTTTTGCATCATATTTGGTTCTGGACGAATCAAAGAAAGCTCGAAAATTTGAAGAAAACTTGTACTCCAGGATTTATGAAATGGTAACAGTATTCGAGCTCGAAGACTTCTCCAATTTGGTAAACAAAGCAACGAAAGCAGAAGAAAGTCTACAAAGGAGTGCAGAAATATCCAACTAGAACCATGCCACAAGGGTTTCACTCTGGTAGGAATCAAGGACCTTGGAAAAGGAGCAACAGCAATAACAACAACAACAACAACAACAATGTGGGTCAAAGGCAAACAACGAGAAATCCAAATAATGCACAAAGAACCCTTTGTCCAAAATGCAACAAAATACATGGGGGTGAGTGTCAGACCAGATTAGGTGTCTGTTATCGGTGCGGTAAACCTGGTCACATGCAACGAGAATGCCCGCAAAATAACTACAACCTAAATCAACAAAAAGGAGGCAACTAGGCTGTAACGACCCGAAGAGTAATGTTATTTAAATAATAAAGAGGGAGAGAAATGGAAACACTAATGGAAGGAGGTAGTCAACGACATCGCACTTTGGGGGTAATAACGAAAAATTTTCCTTGGTCCTCGTCGACGAATATAGGGGATTCATCGACGAGGGTATAGCAAGACCTCGTAGACGAGGGCGCGCTTCGTCGACGGGAAAATACCGAGAGGATGTTTGGGAGACTCTGAATTTCGTCGATGAAGGTCAGGGTTTGTCGATGAATTGTCTCTTGACCTCGTCGACGAGGTGATGTGGCTCGTCGACGAAGGACGTAGTATAAATAGCCTAAACTTGGTTTTTTTGCATTATTTCCAACGTAAATCTCTTCTCTCTCTCTCTCCTAGACGGTTCTTCCTCCATCTTTCTTCAATTTCGGCCCCGTCAGTCGCCGAATCGACGATCTGAGGCCACCACGATGCTCCTGGTGGAGTTTTCTTTAAGTCTACTGGAGCAAATCGTTGGTGGGATTGAGTCAAGTTTCTCCCCAGAATTAGGGTAAGGTCTTTTATTGAGTTTTTGACCTTCTGGCAATTGTAGGAAATGATGTAGGCTAGAAAATATTGATATTTGGTTCTAGAAAATATGGTTTTCAAGGTATGGAATAGGAAGCCCTGTGGGTGTAGGACCAGTATATGATAGAGGCTTTTTGATAGATAGGTAAGGGAAACATGCTATGCTAAGAAAACCTAGTATGATTTCAGTATAAAATTTATATTTTTTCTAGATTATTATTCAGAGCAAAAATTTATACAATTTATTATTGAAGTTAAAGTGTTTTAAATTATTGTGTGACATGAGAGTATGAATACAGTATAGAAACACGTTTATACAGTATTTTTAGGAATATGTTTTACAGAATATATAGACAGTGAAATGCGTTTATAGTGTCTTTCAGAATACCATGACTTTACAGTTTTACAACACAATAACAGGTAGATTTACAGTTTATCTCAGAAAAATACAGTGGATAAAGTTATAGAATATTACAGCATCATGGTTTATACAGTTATTACAAAATCATGGTAAAACAGTTAGTTGTATATAGAAACGTATTATATAGTATCAAACCCTGATGGATCAGACAGCAGAGCACGGTACTGTAGCTACAGATATTCAGTTTAGAGTGCAACCACTTAACTCAGATAGTAAGTGGTATGAGGTCGATCGTGCCTAGTTGTGGACAGGCTCCCCATCAGATATGGGTTGAGGAGGGCCGATCTGACCGAGGAGTAGAGTGGTTTACCCTAGTTGGCCAGCCAGGATAGATCCAGCCTTCAGGCCACACAAACCTGTCATGAGGGGTTAAATCATGACATACAGCCATGCACGGAAATATTCTCAGATATTATAGTATTATCAGACTTTCTTAAATAGTTGTATTATTATGAAAAGTAACTTCATGCAGTTTGACATGTTAAATTATGCAGTTAAAGGGTTATAATATGTTATATAGTATCAACATTTTCAATTTTAGTTATTTGTACTATTCTTAACTCGGATTAATTTTTATAGATCTACATCTTAGTAGCCACACACTAGTGATAGCATGTTTCGTCTTACTAAGTTTTGGCTCATCCTAGTGTTGAATTATTTTTCAGGTGAGCCAGTTGGGGGAGCAGAGCAGGTTCGCAGATAGAGGAGCTGTTAGTCTACTCTTTTTGAGGGTGAGTGTTTTGGGGTTCAATTTTGTTAGCCCTGGTATTAGTAAGAGTAGTTCTTAAGATTACAGTGAAATATGTAATATTTGTGGAATATTTAGACACTCTGGTATTGTATATCTATGAGGTTGTGTTTCATGTTATTTGCTTTCCATTGTGTAGGAAGTTGTTTTAATTTAAAATAGTAGAGAATTTATTTTATAAGTAGGTTGTTACAAATGTGGTATTAGAGCCTAGGTTGCTAGGTTCTGTAGACTTTAGAGTATAGCGGAAGCAATACCAGAGTATAGGGAATAATTTGAGGTTGGTTCTGTTGTCTGGGTACAAGATTTACCGAGGTGGTTTCTGTGTTTTTCCCCGAGTGACGATTTCAGGAAAACCATAGAAAACTATTGTCGGGTCTTGTGTCTGGGTGATGAAATTGGATATTGAATTAAGATCAGGAAAGATAGCTAATTTTGAGTGAGTGTAGGGTAGGTTTGTGTAGGAGATAAAGCTCTTAAGTGTGTTTCTTGCTTTCAGGATGGATCCAGGAAGAAGCGGCACGAATGCTAGGAGGGATGGAGCAGGACCTTCCAGTATAGGAGGTGTCGATACTGATGTCGTTCTTCCCAGCAAGTGATGGCTGAGATGGCCAGGAGCTCTGGGGAGTGTGGTTGTTCAATCGAGAGTTTACGCAGATGAGGCCCCTATCTTTTTTTGGAGGAGACGACCCGATTGTAGCTGAGAATTGGGTCTAGGACATCGAAGAGATGTTGGCAGTGCTTCCTTATACAGATGAACAAAAAGTTGTATTTACGGCATTTAAACTGAAAGGGGAGGTGAAACGCTGGTGGAGAGCAGTGCAACTAATAGAGGAGTAGAGGCTGGTTCCAGTGCCAGTGACTTGTGATCGATTCAAGGAGCTATTATTCGAGCGATATTTTCCTTTTGCTGTTCGGAGTGCAAAGGCAGCAGGGTTTCTGCATCTAGTACAGGGACAAATGACCGTATCTCAGTATGCAGCTCGGTTTATCGAGTTGTCACGTTTTGCTCCACATCTAGCATCTGATAAAGAGGGACTAAGGCAGAATTTGTTTGAGCAGGTGTTTGGCTTTAGAGCTCAGACATTTATGGAGGTTGTAGACAGAGCTACGATCATTGAGAGTGGTATACAGAGGGGTATAGCAGCTCAGAATCAGAGGAAGAGGCCTGCGCCTCAAGGTTTCTAGGCTGGCTCTAGTAGGGGTCCATGGAGAGGAGGCCATGATAAAGGAGATCAGAGGCAAACAACAGGACCCCGTGAGGATCAGGGCACGTTGTTTTCTTGGTATGTCAGACGTGCGGGAGACGCCATTCGGGAGAGTGCTTGTGCTGTACAGATGGTGTATGTTTCGTTGTGGAGACCCAGCCATAATGTCACGTGCATTGCCCAGGACCGCAGGAACCACCAGGTTCCCACCAGCGCCCCCCCCCAGGGCTCTAATCGAGGGAAGGAATTCACAGCATTAGGGATATTAAGGCCACCTCGTGGTTGTTCAGAGATGTGGCCCCTAACCTAGTTATACGCATCTGACGCTAAGTGATGCTGAGGCACTACGGATGTGTGACAGGTACATTTACTGTTTTTGTGATTGGCTGAGAGCTACTATGGATGTGTGCAGGTACATTTACTGTTTTCTACATCTATCCATTCGTGTTCTTTTTAACTCGGGTGCTACTCTTCTTTCATCTACTCTTCTCTTCATCCTTATGTTTAAATTGATTTGAGAGTGAGACCCTTCATTAGATTATACTCTAGCATTAGCTACACCATCCAGGGTCATTGATCATATTGTCAGAGTTCTTAGGGGCCTAATCCGATAGAAATTTAGGGAAAGTGGTCCCAACCAGCTTACCTTGATTGTATTCGATATGATTGTTGGTTATATAATACTTACTGGTATGGAACACTGGTTGGATGCCATCACGCCACATTAATTGTGTCGTCGAAAAGAAGGTAATTTTCACAACCCCGCACCCCCGCACACCCCCTGGTATGCAGAATTTAATTCGTTAGTTCAAACGGTACGTACTCCACCTTAATTGGTGTTTAGCCGTGCAGGCCAAGCAGATACTCTGGATTGAGGTTTAGAGTAGGGGTTTATAAGCATTTGTAAAGAAGATCTTCCTAGAAATGATTGAAGATTGACAAGCACCTAGTGGTACAAGAATTTCCATATGTTGTTCCAGAGAGTTTACCGAGGTTGCTCCTCCTGAACTTGAAGTAATTGGAATTTTCTATAAATTTGCCTCGATGGACGGCACCCCGTCTCTAAGGTTCCCTACGCAATAGTATGGATCCAGCTGAATTGGTGAGAATTAAAGGATGCAATTACCATACCTTACTTGCTGAACACGGGGTTTTAACACCTATTGTAGCGCCATTGGGGCTCTAGTGTTGTTTGTAACAGAATAAGAAGCGGTCTTTGCGGTGTATTTGATTCCAAGACAGTCACAAGGTTACTATTAAGAATAAATATCCTCTACTGAGTATAGACGATTTGTTTAATCAGCTCTAGGGTACACGAGTTTATTCTAAGATCGACCTCTGATCCATATATCATCAAGTGAGAGTAAAAGTAGAGGACGTTGCGAAGACAACCTTCAGGACCAGGTATGGGCACCACGAGTTCCTCATTATGCTTTTTGGTCTGACAAATGCCCCAGCCGTGTTTTCAGACGTGAGTGAATCAAGTTTTCAAACCAATATTTAGATCAGTTTGTAGATGATATTTTCCTTGGTGATATACTAGTGTACTCAAGGAGTTTCGAGATCATACGTGCATTTGAGGCATGGTGGTACAGGACACTCAGGAGGAGAAGCTTTACGCCAAATTAGTCCGTGCTGCAGTTTCTGACTTGAGAAGGTTGCAATTTTTAGTCATGTGATCTCAGGGTATGGTATTTCAGTAGATCCACCAGCAAGATTGATAGCGGTGGTTGATGGGGGCCCACCACAAAGGCCGAGAAGTTAGGAGTTTCTTAGGACTGGCAAGTTATTCCACCGTCGTTTTTGTTGGGATTTTTCAGGCTTTATCAAGACTCTCACGCTCACCGTTGCCTAGGAAAATGTCAGGTTTTTGTGGGGATGAATACATGCGAGCATATCTTCCAGAATCAAAGGCAGCGGTTTGGTCCCTCTCTTGCACCAGTACTGTATGGATTCCATGGTATTTGTGGTTTGTTATCTACATACAGCGAGACCGGCTTTGCAAAGGGCTCGTTGTTGTACTATGCCAGCATGGTAAGGGGTAGCATTCGTCCACTCAGTTAAACGATTAAAGAACTACCCTACTCACGATTTTGGAATTGGGCTGCGGTTGGTACTGCAGACAATATCTCGAAAATCAGGCATTACTTTAGAGTGATAGGTGTGAAGATATTTTCTTGCTCCGGATCACAAGTCTAAAGGATTTCTTCACACAAAGAGTTAAACATGCATCATAGGAGGTGTTGGACCTTATCAAGGATTACGACTGTACCACCATTTGTACCACCTAGTTAAAGGCAAATGTGGTGGCTGCTGTCTTTAAGTCGTAAGTTCAGGATACAACACAGTTAGCATAACAATCAGCATCCGATTCAGATGACTTTGGAAAGGCTCGTGGTGGAATTAGTGCAAGGATGATCCTCAGGTGCTTAGTTCCAGTTTTAGTGATACAACACTACACTGTAATGAGAAATTAAAAAGAGCTTGTCTGAGAGAATGTTCCAATTTAGTAGACGTGCTTTCCGGAATAATGGAGTATGATCCGAGAGAGGAATATCAGATAATTTGCCCGATGGATGGGTCCCCTCAGATTTTTAGTCACCAGATTGTGTGTGCCTGTGGATGCCAACATCAGAAAGGAATGATTTCTAGAAAAAGGGCACAACAGCAATCTCTTTTACACTTTTCATTCTAGCGAGTACGAAACATATATACGGACTATGGGCATTATTTTCTGGTGGAGTGGCATAAAGAGGGAGACTATCATAATTGGTGTAGTTTGTTTGAATCTTGCCAGCAGTTAGACTACACCAATAGACCAAGGCTAGTCAGTTTGTTAGGCACGTTTTATTTCCTAATGGAAGTGGGATCTAGTATTCAGCTTTTGTTACTGAGTTGTCCGCCGGCTCCGCCGCATATGGTCAAGAAGCCACTTGATGTGGTTGATGGTTTGACGAAAGACACACACTTTCTAACCCTTAAAGTCAACTACCCCTATCGAACAGGTAGCAGAATTTTTATCCGGAGATTGGTTCGATCACCAGGAGTGCTGGTATCCAAGTTTTCTAGACATAACCCTCGTTTTATTAAGCCATCATGCTTTTGGAAGATCTGTCAGAAGGCTTTGGGGACTCACGTTAGCTTCATTACTACGTTTTCCGTTAGTGAAAGGGTGAGTTTGGGTCATACGATAAATTCAGCAGCGTGGTGATAAGTACCGACTTATGCGCGGCATGGATCCACGCGCAGAGTCGGCAGAAAATCACATGATCTTGCCATGCCGCTGATAACTAAATTTTGAGGTGGTGATCATGTATTTCTGATAATAACTCCACTGAAGGGGATCTTGAGATTTGGAACGAGGGTTATTTAGCCCTAGGTTTTATGGGCCCATTTGAATACTTGATAGATGGGTCTGCCTATCGGTTAGACTTTCACCGCCATATTTTATTCTCTAGGTCTACGATATTTCATATTTCCATGCTACAGAAATATGTCCCTGATCCTTCCCAAATTAAGCCAATTCCCAAAAAACCAGTAGAAACTAGAAGTTCATGAGGGCTTTAGCATTTGAGAAACCCAATATCAAATTCTTAGAGTAGACGACCAGATTCTTTGCAAAAAGATCCATTAGTAAAGTTCTATGGACGACACCACACATTGAGGAAGCCCTCATGGGACCTTATGAAGATGAAATCACTGAAAATATCCCCTCACTGGTTCGATGATTAGTATTGCTGTACTAATGTTATAGGATGGTCCTTTCTTCTTTTGTTGAGTCATAGGGTCATTGTACTATAGGAGTTAATGGTAGGGTAGGTATTTTTTTGGTTGTTGGGAGATGTCGTATCTTGTTTTGTAATCTCCCAAAATTACCTCACGGTCACCACACGTATTCTTTCTACCATAAGTGAGGGCAAGGTTATAAAAAGTAAAACCATTATTACCTTTGAGCAGGAAGGATCCTTGAATAAGTGAATCTCGAGGACGAAATTTTATAAGGAGGGGAGAATGTAACAACCCGAAGAATAATCTTCTTTAAATAATAAAGAAGGAGAGAAATGGAAACAATAACAGAAGGAGGTAGTTGATGACATTGCACTTTGGGGGTAATAACGGAAAATTTTTCCTTGGTCCTCGTCGACGAATACAAGGGATTCATCGATGAGGGTATAGCAAGACTTCGTTGACGAAGGCAAGCTTCGTCGACGAGAAAATACCGAGTGGATGTTTGGGCGACTCTGAATTTTGTCAACTAAGGTCAGGGTTCGCCGATGAATTGCCTCTTGATCTCGTCGATAAGGTGACATGGCTCGTAGACGAAGGCCGCAGTATAAATATCCTAAACTTGGTTTTTTCGCATTTTTTTCGGCGTAAATCTCTCCTCTCTCTCTCTCTTTCTCTCTCTCTCTCTCTCTCTCTCTCTCTCTCTCTCTCTCTCTTTCCTAGACGGTTCTTCCTCCATCTTTCTTTGATTTCGGCCTAGTCAGTCGCCGGATCGACGATCTGAGGCCACCATGACGCTCCTGGCAGAGTTTTTTTCAAGTCTATTAGGGCAAATCGTTGGTGGGATTGAGTCGAGTCTCTCCTCAAAATCAGGGTAAGGTCTTTTATTAAGTTTTTGACCTTCTGGCAGTTGTAGGAAATGATGTAGGCCAGGAAATATTGATATTTGGTTCTGGAAAATGTGGTTTTCAGGGTATGGAATAGGAAGCCTTGTGGGTGTAGGACCAGTATACGATAGGGGTTTTTCGATAGTTAGGTAAGGGAAACATGCTATGTTTGGAAAACTTAGTATGATTTTAGTATAAAATTTATGTTTTTACTAGATTATTATTCAGAGCAGAAATTTATGCAATTTATTATTGAAGTTAAAGTGTTTTAAATTATTGTGTGGCATGAGAGTATGAATATAGTATAGAAACACATTTATACAGTATTTTTAGGAATATATTTTACAGAATATACAAACAGTGAAATGCGTTTATAGTGTCTTTCAGAATACCATGACTTTACAGTTTTACAGCACAATAACAGGTAGATTTACAGTTTATCTCATAAAAATACAGTTGATATAGTTACAGATTATTACAGCATCATGGATTATATAGTTATTACAGAATCATGGTAAAATAGTTAGTTGTATATAGAAACGTATTATATAGTATCAGACTCTGATAGATCAGACAACAGAGCACGGTACCGTAGCTACAGATATACAAATATTTAGTTTAGAGTACAACCACTTAACTCAGATAGTAAGTGGTATGAGGTCGATCGTGCCTAGTTGTGGACAGACTCCCCATCAGATACGGGTTGAGGAGGGTCGATTTGACTGAGGAGTAGAGTGGTTTACCTTGGTTGGTCAGCCAGGATAGATCAAGCCTTCAGGCCGCACAACCCTATTATGAGGGGTTAAATCATGACATACAACCATCCAGGGAAATATTCTCAGATATTATAGTAGTATCAGACTTTTTGAAATAGTAGTATTATTATGAAAAGTAACTTCATGCAGTTTGACATGTTAAATTATGCAGTTAAAGGGTTTTAATATGTTATGTAGTATTAGCATTTTCAGTTTTAGTTATTTGTACTATTCTTAACTCGAATTAATTTTTACAGATCTACATCTCAATAGCCACACTCTAGTGATAGCATGTTTCGTCTTACTGATCTTTGGCTCATCCTAGTGTTGAATTATTTTTCAGGTGAGCCAGTTGGGGGAGCGGAGCAGAATCGCAAATGGAGGAGCTGTTAGTTTGCCTTTTTGAGGGTGAGTGTTTTAGGGTTCAATTTTGTTAGCCCTGGTATTAGTAAGAGTAATTCTTAAGAGTACAGTGAAATATGTAATATTTGTGGAATATTTAGACACTATGGTATTGTATATCTATGAGGTTGTGTTTCATGTTATTTGCTTTTCGTTGTGTAGGAAATTGTTTTAATTTAAAATAGTAGAGAATTTATTTTATAAGGAGGTCATTACACAGGCACCTCGAAACAACAATCAACAGAACACCACTTAGGCGCGTGTCTATGCCCTCACTCCAGGAGATGCAGAAAATACTAATGATATGGTGACAGGTATTATTCTCATATTCTCCAAGAAAGTAGAAGTATTATTTGATTCTAGAGCCACACACTTCTTTGTATCTACAGCTTATGTTAAAATATGTAGGGTAGAAACTCAGCCATTAGAAATTGAGTTATCTGTGGTTACACCAATGGGAACCTCGATAGTATGTAGAAAAATACTTAAAGGTTACCGAATTTGTGTTGAGGAAAGAATACTACCGGCTAACTTGGTAGTATTTAGTATGCACGGGTTTGATGTCATTCTTGGGATGGATTGGCTAGCTTCTAGCTTCATGGTGAGCAAAAATACAAGTTCAATGGAACTCGCGTATGCCCTTCACCACAAATATTGTCAGCTATCCAGGCAAAGAGATTACTCTTGAATGGATGTCAGGGGTACCTAGCATGTGTGGTGGAGGCACTAAAGGAAGAATTGAAGCTCAAGGATATCCCAATAGTAAGGGAATTCTCAGATGTATTCCTTAAGGATTTACCTGGGCTACCCACTAACCTCGAAATCGAGTTTGTTATCGACCTACTACCAAGGATGACATCGATATCTAAAGTTCCATACAGAATGGCACCGATAGAATTGAAAGAACTGAAGGAAAAATTACAAGAGTTGCTGGACAAAGGATTCATCAGACCCAGCGTATCACCATGGGGAGCATTGGTACTATTTCTTAAAAATAAAGATGGATAAATGAGAATGTGTATTGATTATATGGAAATAAATAAAGTGACCATTAAGAACAAGTACCCAATACTTCGCATAGATGACTTTTTTGATCAACTCCAAGGAACACAAGTCTTCTCTAAAATTGACCTCCGATCAGGGTACCATCAAGTGAAAATCAAATAAGAAGATATTTCAAAGACTGCATCCTAAACGAGATATGGTTACTATGAATTCTTAGTTATTCCATTTGGACTGACCAATGCTCTTGCTGTCTTTATGGACCTTATGAATAGGGTCTTTCGTGAATATCTAGATCAATTTGTGGTGGTCTTCATTGATATTATTTTGATTTATTCAAAAAGCCCCCAGGAACACGAGACCCATTTGAGGCTAGTACTCAAAGTACTAAGAGAAAAGAAACTATACACCAAACTTACGAAATGTTAGTTATGGCTAGAAAGAGTTGCATTCTTAGGGCACGTAATATCTAAAGATGGTATTTCTGTGGACCCAAGTAAAATAGAGGTAGTAGTGGATTGGGCGAGACCGAAGAATATTCATGAGATCAGGAGTTTTTTAGGTCTAGCAGGATATTATCGTCGATTTGTTGAAGGGTTTTCTAAAATATTTGGTCCTCTGATGAGATTGACAAGAAAGAATGTGAAGTATGAGTGGACTGATGAATGTGAGCAAAGCTTTCAAGAATTAAACAACGACTCATCACTGCCCCAGTGCTGACAATTCTATCAGGAGAAGATGGTTTTGTGATCTACAGTGATGCATCTCGGAAAGGGCTTGAGTGTGTATTAATGCAACAGGGGAAGGTCATTGCATATGCTTCTCAACAACTCAAGGAGTACGAGAAGAATTATCCAACACACGATTTGGAACTGGCAGCTATGGTATTCGCACTAAAGATCTGGAGACACTATCTTTATGGTGAAAGGTGTGAGATTTTCACAGACCATAAAAGTCTCAAATACTTTTTCACGCAAAAGGAATTAAACATGAGACAAAGAAGATGGTTAGAATTAATCAAATATTATGATTGCACCTTCAACTATCACCGGGAAAAGTCAACGTGGTAGCAGATGCATTAAGTCGAAAGTCAATGAATGCATCAGTCTCGGCAATGGTGACCCAACATCAAATTATGATGGACCTAGAAAGATTTGGTGTGGAAATAGTGGAAGGAAATCATCAAGATCTCATTGCTAATGTAGTGACCCAAAGAATAATAGTATTTAAATAATAACGAGGGAGAGAAATGGAAATAGTATCAGAAGGAGGCAGCCAACTTTGTTGACGAACGCTTCGCGTTCGTTGACGACATTGCATTTTGGATGGAATAACCCGAAAGATTTTCCATAGGGCCTCATCACGAACACAGGGAGTTCATCAACGAGTGCATAACAGGGCCTCATCGACGAACACAAGGAGTTCGTCGACGAGTGCGTAAGGGGACCTCATCGACGAAAAAATACCGAGAAAAGAATTTGAGCTACTCTGAATTTCTTCAACGAAGGGTAAGATTCGTTGATGAAATTACTTAAGAACTCATTGACGAGATAACGTGGCTCGTCGACGAATCCCGCAATATAAATAGCCCTAAATTCATTTTTAATCATAGAAAATCAGCGCTGCTCTCTCTCTCTCTTTACCCCTACGGCTCCTCCCTCATCTCTCTTCGATTTCGGTCCCGTTAGTCACTGGATCGACGATCTGAGGCCACCACGATGCTCCTGACAAAGTTCTTTGCAAGTCTGCCGGAGCGGATCGTTGGTGAAATGAAGTTGGAATTCATCCCAAATCCAAGGTAAGGTCTTTTATTCAGTTTTTGGCATTCTAACAGTTGTAGGAAATGATGTAGGCCAAGAAATATTGATATTTTGTTATGAAAAATGTGGTTTACAGGGTGTTGAGTGGAGAACCTTATGGGTGTAGGACCCGTTACAAAAAAAGGGATTTTAGCAGAAATCAAGTAAGGGAAATATGCTATGCTGGGATTTTAAGAATATTAATAGAGTTTTCAAAAATACATATATACCAGTTATTATGCAGTTTCTACAAAACGAATGTTTTAATGTTGTGTGGTCTGAGTAGATATTTACCTGATGTAAAATTTATACAGTACTTCAGCATATCATGTTATATAGCATGTATATACAGTTATTGACAGATAGTTAACATACAGATTTATATAGATTTTATTCAATTCAGTATATCATAGTTTTTATAGAATGCTATGTTTTCTTGAATACCATAACACACAGTTTATAAAGACAGATTATACATTTATAGCATCGAGATGCTACAGTTACTCCAATTTTACAGTATTTACAATACATAATTATAGCGTTATGATTATTTTGGAAACGTAATGAAGGTATATATATATATATATATATATATATATATGTGTGTGTGTGTGTGTATGTATATGTACTTATATTGTATCAGATCCCTATGGAGTTATTACAGACAGATTCAGTTTACAGGGCACGATACCATTGCTATATACAGATAGAGTGCAACCACATATCTCAGATAGTGTGTAGGTACCGTCTAATCGTGCTCGAAATGGATGCAGCTCCCTAGTACGCTGGGTAGAGGGGGGTCGGTTAGACGAGGTAGCAGCTAGTCCCGCGCTTAGGAGTGGATGCAGTTTGGCCGAGTTGAGGTAGTGTAGAGTATGATGACTTACCTAGAGGGCCGACCAGGTTAAGTCCTGCCTACGGACCGCACAACCCTGTCATGAGAGGTCAAATCATGACATACAGAGTCCTAGGGAAAGAACATAATTATGTATATGTATACAATTTTATAGCTTTTATTGTATATAGTATGATGTAGCACTATGAATGATAGAAAGTTCAGATGATACAAATGTTTTAAGATATTAGACATGTGTTGTACAGAATTTCCAGATTATGTAGTTTTTAAATACTATTATTATTATTTTATGACTCGTTCGCCACACACTAGTAATAGCATATTTCTACTTACTGAGCGTCGTCTCACCCCATTACTTTACCATTTTTCAGGTGAGCCAACTAGGCGAGCAGATCAGGCTCGCGGATAGAGATCACTTGGTCACCCTAGTTATAGGGTATGTTTTGGTGTAGGGTTTTGTATTTTTGAGTAGTTGACATTGGAGAGAGAGATGTATTATGTAGCTATGACGGAAAATACTGAATTCTGGTATTGTATATACATGTATATGTGATTATGTGATTTATGTTTTCCGTTGCATAGGGGTGCCCATTACATGCAGATATTGGAGTAATATAAAAAAAAATGGTGAAAATTTTGAGGATGTTAGCTCTGGTAATCCAACAGACCTTACCAGAAAAGATTAAGGTTGCACAGATGGAAGATGCATAGCTAGTGAAGATTATGGGTAAGGTACAGAGTGGACTGAAGGGAGACTTTAACATATCTGACGATGGAGTTTTGAGATTCCAAACTAGATTGTGTGTGACCAATGACAAAGATATCAAAAGAACAATCTTGGAAGAAGCTCATCGATCTCTTTATACAGTGCATCCAGGAAGCATGAAGATGTATCGGGACTTGAGAGAGTCTTTTTAGTGGAATAACATGAAGAGGGAGATTACACAATTTGTGGAACAATGACTTGCTTGTCAGGAAGTAAAGGCTGAGCATCAGAGCATCAGAGACTAGCAGGACCACTGCAACCACTCCACATTCCCGAGTGGAAATGGGAGCACATCTCCATGGATTTTGTAATTCGGCTACCTCCAGCACTCCATGGACAAAATGTCATTTGGGTGGTTGTTGATCATCTAACGAAGACTGCTCACTTTATTCCAATCAAAGGTAACTACTCTATGACCAAGCTTGTAGAATTATATGTTCAAGAGACAGTTATACTACATGGCGTGCCTGTGTCTATCATATCAGATCGAGATCCACGATTCACATCACAATTCTGGAAGAGTTTGCAAAGAGCCTTGGGATCACGACTTACTTTTGGCACGATATTTCATCCTTAAACTGATGGACACTCGGAGAGAACCATTCAGATATTGGAGGATATGTTGAGAGCTTGTGTACTGGATTTCAAAGGAAGTTGGATTCAGTATCTGCCATTAGTTGAGTTCGCCTATAACAATAGTTATCAATCCAGCATAAAGATGGCACCATATGAAGCGTTATATGGTCGAAAGTGCCGATCCCCATTATATTGGGATGAGGTTGGTGAATGACGAATTTTAGGTCCTAAGATTATACAAAGGATCTCTGAGAAAATTAAGCTCATCCGGGACAAAATAAAAACTACTCAAAGTCGGCAAAAGAGCTATGCAAATACCCATCGAGGTGAGTTGGAGTTTGAAGTGGGGGATAATATATTTTTAAAAGTCGTTCTCAGCATAGATACGTGAAACACATCATAGATCCTCGAAAGTACCGGAGGTAATGCAACTCTATAGGCTACTGGACCCACTTGCTCAAGTATCTCAAATGGTCCGATATACCTCGGGCTCAACTTGCCCTTCCTGCCGAATCTCATTACTCCCTTCATCGGAGTGATACGCAAAAATACCTTACCTCCCACTTCGAACTCTAACTCATGGCGGCGAACATCCGTGTAACTCTTCTGCGACTTTGAGCTGATCTAATCCTCTCCCAGATCAAACCCACCTTCTCAGACGCCTGCTGCACAAGTTCAGATCCTAAAACCTGACGTTCACCGACCTCATCCCAATACAAAGGAGATCGACACGTCCGACCATACAAAGCCTCGAACGGTGCCATCCCTATACTAGCTTGGAAGTTGTTGTTAGAGGCAAACTCCACTAGTGGCAGAAACTGAATCCAACTACCACCGAAGTCCAATACGCAAGCCCATAACATATCCTTCAAGATCTGTATCATCCTCTCCAAATTTTCATTAGTCTGGGGGTGGAACGTTGTACTGAAAGTAAGCTTCATCCCCAATGCCTCCTGCAAGCTCTTCCAAAATCGAGAAGTAAACCTCGCATCCCAATCTAAAACAATGGACACTGTTACCCCGTGCATTCTCACAATCTCATGCACATACATATCAGCTAGCCTACTCAAAGGATAGCTAACTTTCATCGGTATGAAGTGAGCAGATTTCGTCAACCTGTCCACAATTACCCAAATAGCATTCTGTCCGTGAAGCGTTGTCGGTAATCTGGTAATAAAGTCCATGGAAATATGCTCCCATTTCCACACCGGAATAGGCAAAGGCTACAACGGCCCTGCCGGCTTCTGATGTTCAGCTTTCACCAGCTGACACGTCAGACACTACTCTACAAACCGGGCAATATCCCTCTTCATACCACTCCACCAGAAGGACTCGCGCAAATCCCGATACATCTTCATACTACCCGGATGTACCGTATATAAAGAACGATGTGCTTCCTCCAGAATCGTCCTTCTGATCTCATCGTCATTTGGAACACACAGTCTGATCCCAAATCTCAATACACCTATGTCAGAGATGTTAAAATCCGCAGCCAAACCCCGCTGCACTTTCCCCACAATCCCAACTAATTCTGCATCATTTGCCTGCGCGGCTTTAATATGTTCAAACAAGGTTGGCTGAATCACCAAGCTAGAAATGAAAGCCTGATGATCACCAAACACCATTTCCATGCCAAGACTTTCTAGATCTCGTTTGACATGATGCTGGTCTACAACTGTAGATACTGCTGCATGTTTTGACTTCCGACTTAACGCATCAGCTACCACGTTAGCCTTCCTTGGATGGTAACTAATCGTGCCATCGTAGTCCTTAATCAACTCTAACCATCGCCTCTGCCTCATATTCAACTCCTTCTGCGTGAAAAAGTACCTGAGGCTTTTGTGATCCGTGAAGATCTCACACTGCACCTCGTACAGATAGTGTCGCCTGATCTTCGGTGCATACAACACGGTAGTTAACTCTAGATCATGCGTAGGGTAATTCTTCTTATACTCTTTCAATTGTCGAGAAGCATACGCCACTACCTTACCCTGCTGCATAAGCACACATCCCAAACCCTTTAGAGACGCGTCGCTATAAATCACATATCCACCATTCCCCGAAGGAATGGTCAACACTAGAGCAGTAATCAGCCGATGCTTCAACTCCTGAAAGCACTGCTCGCAATCACTAGTCCACTCAAACTGAACTCCCTTCCTGGTTAATCGTGTTAGAGGTTCAGACAGTTTAGAGAAACCCTTTATGAACCGACGATAATATCCTGCCAGTCCCAGAAAACTCCGAACCTCATGCACACTCTTCGGTCTAACCTAGTCAACCACAACTTCGATTTTACTAGGATCAATAGAGATATAACCTTCAGACACCACATAGCCTAAGAACGCGACCCGATTCAACCAGAACTCACACTTCTTCAGCTTAGCATACAACCTCTTCTCTCGTAGAATTTGTAGTACTAACCTCAAATGGTCCACATGCTCTTCCGTACTTCTCGAGTATACCAGAATGTCATCAATAAACACCACTACAAACCGATCCAAGTACTCATGGAAGACCCTGTTTATCAGATCCATGAACACTCCCGGCGCATTCGTCAACCTAAAAGGCATGACTAAGAACTCATAGTGACCATATATGGTTCGGAAAGTAGTTTTCGCTACATCCTCTGCTTTAACCCTCACCTGATGATATCCTGACCGCAAATCGATCTTCAAAAAGACCTGCATCCCCTGCAATTGGTCAAAGAGATCATCTATACGAGGCAAAGGATAACGGTTCTTCACCGTCACTTTGTTGATCTCACGGTAATCAACGCACATCCACATCGACCCGTCCTTCTTCTTCACAAATAGTATTGGAGCTCCCCAGGGCAAAACACTAGGTCGAATGAATCCCCTGTCCAGTAATTCCTGCAATTGCTCCTTTAACTCTCAAAGTTCTGCTGGAGCCATCCGGTACGGAGCTTTAGAGATCGGTGCCTTACCAGGCAACAACTCTATCGCAAACTCCACCTCATGGTCCAGAGGTAAACCTGGTAAATCATCTGGAAACACATCCAAAAATTCGCTGACTACCCGAATGTCCTCGAGTCTCAACTCATCCCGCGGTGATTCCTCCACACAAGCTAAGTACCCTTGACATCCGTCCAAGAGTAGTCTCCTCGCCTGTAATGCCGATAAGATCTGTGGCGTCGGATGCACACGCGATCCCACGAACTCATACTCCTGCTTCTCAGGAGGTCTAAACACTACTACCTTCTTACGACAATCGATCACCGCATAGCTGGAGAAAAATCAATCCCTTCCCAGTATGACGTCAAAACCCGACATGTCGTATACCACAAGATTTGCCGGAGCAGCCTCTCCTGAATCACAATTGGGCAGTTTTCCAACATCTTACTACAAATCGTTACACTCTCAGTCGGCATAATCACAGACAACATCTCATTCATCACACAAATTTCTACCTCACACAACTTCACAAAACTAACAAATATGAACGAATGGGTTGCCCCCGAATCAAATAAAACAACAGCTCTATTCGAAAGCAATAACATGGTACCTGTCACCACGTTCCTAGCGTGTTCCGCATCTGCTAGAGTAAGTGAATATACCCTCGCCGAAGCCATTGCCGGAGCCGTGGTTGCCTGATAATTCTCCCGAGGCACCTGATTACTCCCACAGTTCTAACTCTGTGTAGGCATAATCCTCCTCTGTTCTTGAGAACTCTTCGCCATCTGACCCGTTTGGCCACAGTTGTAGCAGACACCCCATAATGGCTGGCATTTGCCATCATTCCATTTACGAAACTTTGCACACGGTGCGGAAGATGGATCCCCCTAAGAACTCAGCCGCTCGGTGTTCTACTGATACCTGGAGCTGTAACTCTTCTTCTTCTTCCACAGTCCCTGCCGAGGACCATTATGAGGACTAGAAGATACTTGCCTCTTCCCCTGTACCTATACTAGCTCATCTCCTCGAAGGTCGGTCTAGACTATGGTGGCTTTATCCACCAGAACAGAAAACTCACGGATCTGCAACATCCCCACAAGACGGCAGATGTCTTTCCTCAGACCCTTCTCAAATCGTCAAGCCTTCTCGTGCTCATTTGGAACTAAATATGGTGCAAATCGAGATAACTTAATATATCTGGAAGCATATATCTGCACTGACAAAGTCCCCTGCGTCACTCCTGAAAACTCATCAGCCTTCGCATCCCGAGTGGAGATCGGAAAGTATGTCTCGAAGAATACCTCCTTGAAACGGCCCCACGTCATATCAGATGGACCAGCTCTCTGCCTCTCAAGCAAACTCACCGCCGTCCACCATCGCCCTGCCTCCCCAGTCAACTAGAAGGTAGCATACAAGACCTTTTGCTTCTCAGTGCAGTGGAGGACTCCCAAAATCCTCTCAGTCTTCTTGACTCAGTCCTTTGCTACAATCGGATTAGGTCCTCCCGTAAATGTCGGAGGGTGCATGCGTGTGAACCTCTCAATGGTACACCCCGCATCAATAGGAGAGCTCTCGCGTCTCCTAACACTCTGCCCAATCTCTCAAATCACCTATCTCGCTATACTACGAGACACAGAAGGAGACTCATCACTTGCCGTCTCCTCGAAGCCACTCTCCAAGTTATTATCCTTGGGCTCCATACTGAAAACAGAATAGGAATCGGTTAGAATCCCTACAAAACATACAGTTAACACAATTATCTACACTAATCGTGTTAACTACTTTCTGCCAGGTCTAAGTTTGTCCTATCACACCGACACGAAAGCCATCAATGATCTGCCCTACTTTTACTGGAATCGTCATCCCAGGAAAAAAAACATGGAATATCGTCGACAATTCCTGGTTTAGCAACCGAACAACCTTTAACCAACTCTACCCATATCCATATCCTATACTCTGGTATGTACACATCAATACTCCTAACCAAGTCTACAAGACCTAACAACCTGGTTAGCTCTAATACCAAACTGTCACGCCCCAGGGGTGAATTAAGTAACCTAACCTGTCCAATATAAAACATACATGATACCATATATAAGAGAGTCCGACCCCGTAGGGTAATGGATGCCCTATATACATACATACACATGTCCATACTCATCAACATATGCAGCAGAATACAGTCTTTCTTTACATCAAATTGTACCATACCAGAGTTTATACCATACAAGATTATACATCCCTACACACACCATACATACTACGGGCGTCTGCAAAATCGATCACGACAACCCGGTTACAAAATTCGTACCTATCAGGTACTAACAGTAGCTAAACACACCCCCGCTTCCGAATGATAGGATGTTAGTTTCGGCTACCCGAAGGACCTGAAAAACATTTGTATATATTCGAGGTGAGACACCTCTCAGTAAGGGAGAAAACAGGTTATATCAGTGTGTGGCATACCAGTGTCATTTTCATACTTCATAACATATACATACGATACAGTTTGAAACAATACGTACAGTTTCAAAACAATTTCCATACATTTCCATACAGTTCCAGTATTTTTACAAACCCATTCCAGTTCATCCATACCATACTCAAATACATACGTACATACATACATACAGTCAGTGTCGTCACACTATTCGCAACTACACTAGGTCACCTTATCTCATAGCGATTACATTGCCACATACGCAACTACGCTGCGACGATCAAGGCCCAATGGTGAATCCATTGCTACATACGCAACTACACAAGGTCACCCAGTCTCACAGCGGTTACGTTTCTACACATGTAACTACAAAGATCTCTGACTCAGGCCCAATAGTGAATCAATTGCTACATACGCAACTACACAAGGTCACCTGGTCTAACCCCGATTACATTACCATGTGACAACTACGCTGCGTCGACCTAGGCCCACTGTGAATCCATTGCAACATACGGTGTAGATCACACCTTCGGTGACCAGCCAAACCATACTGGTGATATTTCACACCTTGGATATAGAGCCAGCCGCTCTCGGTGTATGGTAATTAGCCGCCACTAGCTGATTTCACAAAACCTGGAATCATTTTGGGAACTCACGTCCCTATACATTTCAGCGTACAATAATAAACCGCCACATAGCTGTTTTACAAATACCTGGAACATTTACATACATACACACATACCACACTTATTTGGTTTACGGCAAATCCTATCGTTTACAATTTCAAGTATACAGTTTATGCAAATATGGATTACGGTCATCTCAATAATACAGTTTAAAGCAAACAAACAATTTTCCAAACAAACAAGAGATGATACCCGAAATCCCCCATTTTCCAGAAAACTGTAACCCAAAAATCCCGTGTTTTTACCTAATAGATTTCTCCAGATAAGTAGCCAAAATGTACATACGATCGTAGCCTACAGGCTTACCGATCCCGATTTCAAAAATGAACTTATATAAACAGAATCTCCTTACCTCAACCCGAAACCAAATCACGAACTCTACGGCCCTCAAAACTACAAACCGAGACTCCGAAATCTACAAACCACAGTACTAAACATGCTTATGATCCATACTACTATACATATTCCAAATCAGAAATGAAAACCAAGCCTTACCTCGACTTTGACCTGAAACTCGAAAACGCTCGAACCAAGATTCCGATCCACAAAAGTTGTAAAGAATCCTTCCACGATCATCGTGGTAACCTCAGATTTCTGATTCTATTAACAACCGACGAGGAAATATAGAGAGAGAGAGTAGAGAGAGTTTAGAGAGAGAGAGAGAGAAACTTAGTGAAGAAGAAAAGGGAAAACTCCTTTTATACCCCCTTTTACCCACCCGGTTTTCATCGATGAAAAGTAACTTCGTCAACGAAAAATCCAAGATTTCATCGTGGATGTCAGCAGCCTTGTCGACGAAGTCTGATATTTAAAATTTTCTAGACCTCTCGGCTTCTCTTCATCGATGAACCTCTGAATTTCATTGATGAAAAGTCTACTACCTTCGTCGACGAAATCTGCAGAAATCCATTTTATATTTTTCGGGTTCTTACATGCACGATACCATTGCTATATGTCTATGGTCTTCGTGATCATGATATTTGTGTTAACGTCGCTGTACGGAGTGGTGTGAGATTGGATGGTCGATGTGGTTTTAAGAAGTGTGTGATCGCCCCTAGTGCACGGACCAGGTTTGACAGACTCATCGAACTTACAGATTGTATGATTGACTTGGCAGTGGTCAGCCAACCATTGTCAGGTCCCGCCTTCAGGCCACACAACCCAGTCATGTGGGGGTAATACATGACAACAGCCAGCTAACCTACCAAGAATGTTTTTATGTTATTATTATTATATGAGATGAGATTTGTTTATGAAAATGCAGCTTGTTCTACCATGATTTGGTATATGTATGTTTTCCCAGATTTCGACAAAACAGTTACTGAATATATTATGTATGATATATGTAGAGCACAAAATACTCATGTTGCCACACACTGGTATTAGTTATTTCCCTTATTGAGAGGTGTCTCACCTCAAAATTTTATAAATTTTTCAGGAGCCCTAGATAGGAGAGCGGGAAAAACCCCGCTGATCTAGTGCTGTTTATTTGCTCTTTTTGAAGGGTAAGTTTTGTAGGGACAGTTAGATTTTATGGGAAATGTCTCTAGGTTTTATTTTTGAGATGTATATATGGAAATATAGTGGATGTAGTGACTCTGGTAGTTATGGTATGTGATGGATGTTTCAGTATTTATTATATTATAGTTGTATGTTTCCTGCTGCTTAGGCTTCCGATTGTGTTATGATGTATCCCTAGTACCCATGGGTCCAGGTGGATTATGATCTGTTGAGTTGGGTTATGAGATATGTGATAATATATTTTATAAAAATAAAAAGAAGTAAAAATTAAGCAGGTCGTCACAGATATAATTGGTCCTGCTAGTCCAGTGACAGCTGTTTGGATAACAAGAAGCAATAGTCGATCTTGACGAATCCAAATTATATACTTTTGATCATTAACTGGTGAGCATGGATAAGTTTTATTTACAAATCCTATGAGATTATACCCACGAAGAAGATTTATCATCTGGGAGTTCTACATTGAATAGTTTCGACCGCTTAAAGTTTGGAAGTAATGAGTGTGGATATATTGATTGAGACAACATGAATATTTCTGTGGCAAATATAACTGTAATTTTATTGGATTCCGCCATAATTAAAAGATGGGAGAAGATAGGCTAGTTGTACGAATATATTAGAATACAAGAGTTGGGTTTTATTAAGGGAGAAATTTTGGAAGAGGACAAATGACTGGAAAAGTGAATGAGGAGACAGGTGCAGGGCCCGCAACTTTAGGAAGAGAGTATTTAATGGATGAGTTGAATTATTGAATTGGAAGTGGAGCTAGAATTGTTGAAATGGAAGTGGGGCTTGAATTGATAAATTGGAGAGGTAGGAAAGTATTTAATATATGGAATGGTGTTGGGAGAAGTATTTAATTGGATGTGGGGCTTGAATTATTGACTTGGAGATGCTCAAGAATATTTAATTGAAAGTATTTAATATATGGAGGGGTGTCAGGAGAAATATTTAATTGGAATAGGGGCTTGATTTATTGAATTGGAGATGCTCAAGATGGTGGTGTCAGAGAGATGTTGAATTGGACCTTGAAATGTTTGAATTTGAGATGAGGGCTGTGCTACACAGCTGCGGCAGAGAGTTGCCGGGGAAGACGCCGTAGGTGTTGTTGTTGCAGCCGGGGCGGGGGGCGGAGAAGCAGTCGTCGCCGCAGCTATTGGCTCTGGCGAGGGAGCACTGGTCGGAGCGACAACGAGCAGGGTGGTAGGAGGAAGAGACGTAGTTTTGGTCGCAGTCAACCCAGAGGAACTTGCCGCCGAGATCAAGGACGAGAGACAAACCACGAATTTTCTATGGAAGCTGAAGGCGGAAGCAAGCTGGGAGGGAGGTGCAATGCGGGTGCTGCCCATCTGTGAAATGTTGCTTCGAAAGGAAGAAAATTAGTACACTTTATCAGTTTCTGTGCGGCCCATCTGGCAAAATTTCCCTAGTGACCAGTCTTTAAGCTCTGTGAAGGAACTCAAAGAAGCATACCTTCAATTCAGTAGCTAGCAGCAATTACTAGTTGAAGGAGGAGGGAAATGCAGATTTTCCCAGAAAGTGTGAGGAAAATCTGGAATGATTGGGAGCTGCGGGTGCTGGTTCTTCTCAGCCTCTTTTTGCAAATCATTCTCATCACCTTCGGGAATTGGCGAAAGAACAGCGTTAGAAATTGGATTAGGATTGTTCTCTGGTTGGCATACTTGTCGGCAGACTGGGTTGCAACTGTTTCACTTGGCATCCTCTGTAATAACCAAGGCGATTCTGACTCACTGAGTCCCGATAACGTGATGATGGCTTTTTGGGCTCCATTTCTTCTAGTGCACCTTGGCGGCCCCGACACGATCACTGCCTACTCCTTAGAAGATAATGAGCTATGGCTGAGGCATTTCCTTGGACTAGTCGTTCAGGTTGGAGTGGCATTTTACATCTTTCTTAGGTCTTGGACAACTAGCAGTTATCACCTCATGTTGGTAGCCATTCCAGTGTTTATTGCTGGAATGACCAAATATGGAGAGAGAACATGGGTTCTTCGATCTGCAAGCTATGATCATTTTGGAGATTCATTGCTTCCCCATCACAACCGTAGTGATCTCAGAATCACCAGGCATAAGTTGCCCCCGCCAAGTTCAAATAGTCCTGAGTTTGCAGAAGAGGAATACAAGCGGGACTCACGCATCAAAGATAAAGTTTTGAGACACAGTAGAACTAATGAAACCAAAATCTAACGGGATGCTTTTTACTTCTTCAACATTTTCAAGCGTCTCTATGCAAATCTCGTTTTTTCGGCCAGTGAGATCCAAGAAAGCAGGGATTTTTTCATCAATCAGTCTTCATCAGAAGAAGTCTTCAAAGTGATCAAACTTGAGCTTGGATTTTTGTATGATGTTTTATACACAAAGGCATCGGTAGTTTGTTCTGTTGTTGGCGGCCTACTTCGTTGTCTCAGCTTTTTTTCTACTGTTTCAGCATTTGTTGGCTTCTTGATAATTGAGAAGCACAGCAAATCTAGAATCAACGTAAGCATAAGTTACACATTGTTGGTCGGAGCAATGATTTTAGAAATCTACGCAATCATCTTGCTACTTTCTTCAGATTGGACATTGCTCTGGTTGAGTAAGAATCGCAATCCATATTTGAACCTGATATTTGAAGCCATATATTCCCTTAGATTAGCCATTAGTGATAAGTGGTCTGTTTCCATGGCACAATTCAATTTGATAAATTTTTGCTTGAGACATAGGCCACCCAAGTTCCACAATTGCTTTGGCTTTTGGAAACGGGTGGAGAAGCAGCAACACATTTATTTAGAAGATGTCTCAACTGATATGAGAGGGCTCATCTTCAATTATCTCCTAGAGAAAGCTAAACTTGAAGGTGCTGAAGAATTAAGGGAACAAAGAGGCGACGGCATAATTGGGTTGTCCCCCAATCTTTTTAAGCTGAAATGGAGTGTTGCAGAGGTGGATTTTGATGAAAGCATTCTTCTTTGGCACATGGCTACTGATCTTTGCCATTATTATGACTTCAGTAACTCTGAGGATGCTATTCACAATCCTTATATTAAAATGAGTAAATTATTATCTGACTACATGTTATACCTACTGGTAATGTGTCCTTTCATGTTGCCCAAGGGGGTTGGACAGATCAGATTTGATCTCACTGCTCGACAGGCAGAAGGTTATTTTAAACTCAAAGATATAGGTGTTGGTAGTTCTAGAAATGAAGCTTGCAAAATATTGATTGAAGAGGATGATGAAGACCCACCACCTTCTATGATATTGGACGGATGTAAGCTTGCTAAATTATTACAGTCTGAGCCAAAGGTAGTGATAGAAACGGATTATGTTTCAGAGGAATGGGAGAAATGGAAAATAATATGCCATGTATGGGTGGAGATGCTATGTTTCGCAGCAAATCAATGTGAATGGAGATACCATGCTCAGCAGCTTGGACGAGGAGGAGAGCTACTAACTCATGTCAGTCTTCTCATGGCACATTTTGGGCTTACTGACCAAATGAGAAATGCTACAGGAGGAACTGCAGAAGACACTGCAGGAGACACTATAGAAGGCATTTCAAGCCGTTCACGCAGGATTCAAACCTTCCTTTCTTTCATTGATGAGAAAGAGGAGGAGATTAAAGAGATGGCAAAGAGACGTCAAAAGCATCGTACCAATTCAAGACAGGAATCAGACTCTGAGGTCGGTCATTCAATACCCCACTAACAAGATATGCTCTTATTTTTATCCAATCGCATAATCTCTTCCCATGTCTGAATTACTAAAATGATTCAAAAGTAAGTTTAATTCATTGACAGATTGTCAGGATGAAATGATCACCTCGATTTAGTATTTGGGTTCCTCAGACATCTACGTTTAAATCTCAGTAGACAGTAGCCATGTTTGATGACCAGGAGACACTATGTCTATGACTCTGGATTCATGAATGATGGGGTATCCCATCACCTACACACATGGTGGCTTCCAATCCATGAAGCTTGGAAGTGTGCATTTACTTTTCAAGGATTATCCTTTTTTCTTTTTTTTTTGGGAGAGTTAATAATGGTTCTTTATCATTGTTGAAGAAGTGTCCAGAATACTTTTTTATTTTTTGGAAATGTCTGCTTAGCAGCCAATGAAAATCAGAGCAGAGTTTTCATGTAGGGAGGAGAATGAAGAACTTCACAAAATTCATAGCTTCGAGGACGGAATGCTTCGTATTAATTATATGTAAGGCCCACAAATCTTCAAAATTCACTGCTCCAAAATGCATAGCTCTGGGAGATTATATGTAATTTTATCTCATGCACGGAGGTTGCAACTTTTTCAGTTCAGCCAATTATATAGCTCTTCCCCCTCTACTAGTGTTGATAATTCTTCTTGCCCATGAAAGTCAAATATTGTTGATGCTACTTGTTGTGAATAAACTTGGATTTGCACCACGGAAATTAAACACAGCAACCAATGAAGAACAAATATGGAACACTTACACGCAATATATTTGAAAGCAAAAACAATAACACGAAAATTTACATGGTTCGGCAATGCCTACATCCACGGGAGCAATCGACAAAGTTTTCACTATATAAGTATCAAAGAACATACATTACAATACATCTTACAATGATCTTCTTCATCTAGAATATACCTAGAATGGAATATTTATAAATAATTTGGAGGTTTACCTCCAAACACCCAACCACATATGTTCGGATTCAAAATTTGAAATCAATCTCGCTACCCCGAGCCAAACCGTTGATGGTTTAGACAGAATAAAAATATTGCCCCTGTTGCATTGCTGCACTCTGATTTTCATTCATGCTTTCCCTTAAAATGTGAGCCACAATTCACAAAAAACTCTAACTTGGCAAACATATGCCCCTTAGGAGAAATCGAAAAATATGAACTCGCTGCTCCACCTTGACCTTGGAATATTAGGTTAGGTCCGTCTCCCTTCTAGCACTTGGAGACATGAAATAAGTCCAAGCAATGCTTGAACTTTTCAATAATAACCAGTTTTGTCAAGATGTCTGTTGTATTTCCAGATGTGTGAACCTTCTCCAATACAAGTTCACCTGAAGTAATCAATTCCCAGACCCTGTAGAACCTTACATCAATATGCTTGGTTCTAACATGGTACACTTGATTCTTCACCAAGTAAAAAATATTCTGATTGCCATAATGCAACACAACTCCACCTTGTTGTATACCCAGCTCCTTGACCAAACCTCCTTTGTAGCATCGATAACTGTCATATATTCAGATTCAGTTGTAGACAAAGTCACCAAGGATTGTACCATAGACCTCCAACATATAGGTCCTCCCACAATGGTGAATACATAACCCGTTGTAGACCTTTTGACATCCATATCCTTACATAATCAGCATCAACAAACCCCACAACTGATGGACTATCCTGTTGTATGCCGAACATGATGCAATGACTAGAAGTACCCTATAAGTATATGAAAATCCATCTTCTGTAACCTATACTGATCATATAGGAATCAAATCTTTTGTACCATTGCCTCAGAGACTGTTTCAGCCCGTAAAAAGACTTCTTCAATTTGCAAACTAAGTGCTCTTACTCGGGTTCATTGAATCCCTCTGGTTGTATCATATAAATCTGTTTCTCCAAGTCACCATGGAGAAATGTCATCTTCACATCCATTTGTTCCAAATACATATCATAATGAGCTACTAATCCCAACACTACCCTAATGGAAGTGTGTCGGACCACAAGTTAAAAGATTTCAATATAACCGATTCCTTTTCCCTATGAGTACCCCTTTGCCACTAACAGTGTCTTCAAAATCTCTCATTCCTTTTCTGAAATTGCTTTCTTCTTCATATATACCCATTTGCAGCCTATCAATCTCTTCCAATTTGGAAGCTCCACCAACTCTCAAGTTTGATTTTTATGCAGCGACTTCATTTCCTCAATCATAGCACCCATCCACCTACTTTTCTCCTGGCCATGCACTGCCTCTTGAAAAGTAGTTGAATCATTGCAATTGGTAATGAAAGCATAAGATACCAACTCTTCAAACCTATACCTTAGCGGTGGTATGATAGTGTGTCTGGATCTTCGTATAGAAATATTGTCGACTTACTAGTTTCCCGAGGTTGAACTCCTTGCAACTAGAGGACCAAGATCACTATCATTGCCCTGAGTGTCTAACTCCGCCTGCACAACATGTTCATCTTTGCTCCAATATTCTGGCTCCTGTTTCTCTTCATCAAATTATTGAGTACGCTTCACCATAGCTTTCTTTTCGAAAACTACATCCCTATTGATCACCAACTTGTTTGCTATTGGATCCCACAGCTTGAACTCTTTCACACCCTTTTGATATCCCAAAAAGATGCAGCGTCTAGACTTTGTGTTAAGTTTTGATCTCTCCTCACTAGACACATGAACATAGGCTAGACAATTGAATACCTTCAATCCAGAATAATCTACTGCATTTTCCGTCCATAACTCTTTTGCCACTTTTCCCTCTAGTGATGCCCTCGGTGATCAGTTTACCAAGAAATAAGTCATACTAACTATCCTAACCCAGAAGTTCTTTGATAGCCCTACAAGCCTGATACACCGAGCTTTTCAACTAGAGTTCGGTTCATCCTTTCAGCCACACCGTTTTGATGAGGTGTCCGACAAAAAGTGAAATGTCTCTTAATGCTCTGTTGCTCACAAAACTCCATGAACCTAGAATCAGCGTACTCAGTCCCATTGTCTAATCTAAGACATTTGATTCTCCTCCTAGTCTAGTTTTCTACTTTAACTTTTCACAACTTAAACCTAGAAAACGTATCAGACTTGTGCGGCCTAAAGTATACCCAAACTTTTCGTGAGTAGTCGTCAACAAAGCTCACAAAATAAACATGTCCTCCTCGTGATGCTACTCTGACAGGCCCCCAAACATTAGAATATATGTAATCAAGAATACCTTCCGTCTTATGAATAGCTGATTTGAATTGCGCCCTATTTTGCTTTCCAAGAACACAAAACTTGCAAAAATTCATCTTACATGTTTTCATACCTTTCAAAAGTTTCCTCTTGTGAAGTTCTTTCATATCATGTTCACCCATATGCCCATGCTGCATATGCCACAAAACGATTTCATCAAATTCATAATCTACGGTTGCAGCTCCACCTACAACAATAGTTCCCTACAGTGTATAAATATTTCCATCTAACTTTTGCCCTTTCATCATTGTCAGATTAACTTTGCACACCTTCATAATCCCACTTTCAGACTTGTAATTGAATCCATTACAATCCAAAGTGCCAAGTGAAATGAGACTTTTCCGTAGGTCTAGTATGTGTCTAACATTACTCAAGGTTCTTATCCTATGTCAATGATTTTAGAAGACACATCATTGCCCATAAGAACTGAATATGAATTTACTAACATGTAAGTTTTGAACCACTCCTTATTTAGAATCATTTGGTAAGAACATGCCGAGTCTAGGATCCACGAGTCCGTGAGGCGATCTCACCCCGACGAAACTGAAAATACATCACCATTACTACAAACTAAATTTTCTTCTTGAACTAAATTTGCTGATTTTAAAGTCCCTTCAAGCTTTTTAGCGTTTCCTTTCTTCCAATCCGAATACTTCAGTTTTAATGTGCTCTTTTTTGTCGCACTTATAACACTGGATATCCTTTTTCTTCTTAGATTAAGCTCAAGATTTTTGACTTGATCCAATTCTAAATTTTTCCCTTCCACGATCATGGTTAGTTTTCGCCACAAGTCCTTCTCCGTGTGAATTTTCATCGCATACTTTTATCCTTTGATGAAACCCCAACAACGCACTTGTCACCTCTTCCAAATTTAGGATCTCTTTCCCCCATGTAAGAGTGGTAACTAGGTTCTCATACGTGTAAGTCACTAGCAAGGAATTCAGTAGCATCAACACCTTATCATCCTTTTCGAATTTCACATCAACCAGCATTAAATTACTTATGATTTGATTAAATGCGTTAATGTGTTAGATAAAGTTTGAACCACCCACCATATTAAGCCAATAAAGACGCTGCTTAAGAAAAAGTTTCTTAGTAAGGGATTTGGACATGTACCGGCTTTTAAGCTTTTGCCAAACAGCCGCAGGAGAATCTTCCTCTATGATATGATAAAGCACTTCATCGGCCAAACACAATCGTATTGCAGCAATAGTCTTTGCCTCTAATTATTTCCAATTAGTCTCATCCATACCTTCTGGTTGAACGCCATACAAGGCCTTCTCCATCCCTTGCTACACTAGAAAATCTTTCACTCTTCTCTGCCATAAACCAAAGTTACTAGTTCCATCAAATTTGACAACGTCAAATTTTGCAGACGAAGTACCCAATGCCATAACAACAAGTGCTCTGATACCAATTGTTGTGAATAAACTCAGATTTGCACGGCGGAAATTAAACGCAGTAACCAATGAAGAACAAATATGGAACACACACACGTAGTATATCTAAAAGCAAGAACAACAACGCAAATATTTACGTGGTTCGGCAATGCCTACATCCATGGGAGCAATCGACAAAATTTTCACTATATACGTGTCAAAGAACACACACTACAATACATCTTACAATGATCTTGTTCATCTAGAATATACCCAGAATTGGTATATTTATAAACATTTCAGAGGTTTCCCTCCAAACACCCAACCACATTAACGTTCAGATTCAAAATTTGCAATTAGCCTCGCTGCCCTGAGCCAAACCGCCCACGGTTTGGGCCAAACTGTCAATGATTTCGGACAGAATAGAAATACTGAAAATATCTAATTCAGATATTTAAAACATCCACGCAATTGTATAAGTACTGAAAATAAAGAGGGTAAGGGAAAGAGAGAATGAAACCGGGATTTTTACAAGGTTCGGCTTATACCCAGCTTATGTCTTCGCCTTTGGTAAACCACCAAAGGATCCACTAAACTTGTTCCTTTAATGGACGGAATAAACCTTTACAACACTCCTTGGTCAAGGTTAGAGCCCGCCTTCTCCAAACGATGTACCCTCGTTCGGTCACTCCTTACTTAGGCTAGAGCTCGCCTCTCTAAGCAATATCCCCTTACTTAGCCAACGATCTAAACAATCTTTAGAATCGTAAATCTAAAAAATACAAATCAAATAAATGTGTACAAGGAATTTGCTCACACAATGAGCTGATTAGTACAATAGTTCAGCACTATAATATACTTTAAAGTAAATAACAATATGGAATTTAACTTGTAGCTCAAGAAAGTATATCATCGATTAATTCTTTCAATGATTGAAAGATTTGGAATTTGTAGTACAAGATTGGTGATTGAATTAGCAAGACCTTAGCAAATTTCAAAGACAAGATGAGAGTGAAAGAGCCTTTAAGTGTTGAGAGCAATTGAGAGAATTTTTGAATGCTGATTTTGATTCTTGGTTCTTGGTTAATTAATTCAATGATCTTTGAGGCTTATTTATAGATGTAGACAAGTATTTAACTTGTTCCCCAAGTGACTTGGAGTATCCCCCAAGTTTTCACAAAGTTTGAGCCCCAAGCAACCTCATTTAAAAATTTAACCGTTATGAAAATTTCAAAACAGCCGCGTGACAGTTGAGTGTCCATTTTTGGCAATTAGTTGTCTAGTTAAATTAAAGGAAAAGCAAGGTGGCAGTTGCCTATCTAAACATGGACAGGCGTCTCAAAATGCACAAACAATCGTCTGTCATGCTATCAACTTTAAGCACCCTTCAGTCTTTTTATCATAACTTTTTCTGTGTAACTCCAAATTTGATGTTCTTGCTGTCAAATGAAAGCTAAGAGAAAATCCTAAAACTTTCATGTTGAATACATTTTAAAATAAAGATTTTTTGATGGAGAAAAATGTACATAATGCGGATGTATAAAAATTGACAGTAATTGAGAAATCATCTTTTTGGTGTTTTTCATTCCAAAAATGATTTTAACCTTTTTGAAATAATTTTTAACCTTATAAAAATATTTTTCAAGTATGTTAAAAGGTATCTAGGTCCAATAAATTAACCTAAGAGTTTCATGTATCCATATCGAAATTATTTGAAGTACTTACATGAAATTTCCTAAACTCTTTCGAATTTTCAATTATTGAATTCCTTGAAGCTTTTATACTTGTTTCATCTTTCTTTGAGCTTTCATCAAGTTCGCTTTAATCCTCATATTCTAATGATCTTCAAACTTTATCCTTAAATCCATTTTTGAATCCATGCTTTAAGCTTCATATTGATTATCCTTCTTTGAAATATAAGCTTTCATGAATTCTTTAACTTTACATTCATCATTAAATCCTGAAAATACATCACTTAAACAAAGCGTGTTAAGTTCTACTTATTTGTTAGCATCAAAACAGGATATTAAGCATTGCAAGGCCAACACTTTGCACTTCCATTTGAACCATCTTGCCCTTCTCAATTGCCTGGGAATTTTTTCTAGACCCACCTGCATGCATTCCCTCATCAATGAGGACCGGTGAGGACTACCCTCCTCTAAAACCTGTTTTCCTTTATCCACAACTAACTTTACCTCCTTTTCAATTTCCTTATTATCAGACACAATAATAGGATCCACTTCCACATTTCTACTTGCACCTTCATTTAAATTCTTGTCTTTCCTTCCCACCTCCTTCTAAGCTTTTACCTTCCCTATCTCATCTTTAATCATCAAGTCATTCTTACTAACTGTTTTCGCTTTAACACGATCACCCAACCTACAAGCAACCTCTGTATGGCCTTGACGGAAACACTTTTTACAATAAAACTCTGCTTCTCATGCACCACTTCCTGTCAAACATGGTGTTTTTGACCTACCACCAATAGGAAGCCACGAACCGGCTCCTCCTGCAAATCCACTTCCACACAAATTCTCACCCCCATAGCATGAGTTCTATATAACGTGACATTATCCATTCTAAGAAACTTTCCAAACCTTGTAGCAAAAATTTAAAGACAATCTAGTCTATACAAGAGCAACGACAATCCTGGTAGGAAGATCCATTGAGGAGCAATGGATGATTCTTTTTTAACATAAAAAACAATCGTCCTGTTGAACAAGTAGATCTAACAACCAACCACAACCCGTCCCTCCTTCACCCATACGTGCAAATAATCTTTCTCATTAGCCAAGTGTAGCAACACATGATATTCATCAATAAAGCTAATCATCAACACCTCACTAAAACCTCACGTCTTAACAATCCAAAGCCTTAGCACATCAATTGACGATCTCTTCAATAATAATTTCAGAACAAGTGCAAACTTTAGATCCTCAATCGCTCTATCCATCTCGACATCCGAAAGGACAAAACCTAATTCCCCATTAATGATCTCAAGCTTCCTTAATGGTAATCGAAATTTGGATTGAGGCACGGGTCATTGAAGTGCCTACGCAAAAGTACGTCTACCGCCCAACTCATTGTTTTCCTTCTCAACCATCTTTCCATCCCGTACAAGCATCCAACCCATTCACCTTTGAAGATATCAAGTTAATAATTTGAATAAAAAATCTGGTTTGTGTTTTGGAATTTTTTTTTCTTTTTTTTGAGTTTGAAAATATGTTTTGGGCTCGAAACTAATTACGAGAGAATAGAGAGAAACTATAAGTAATAAGACGAGAAAGTCCGTATACGTGTGCAGTAGGGTCGGCGGCTTTGACTGTAGGCGGTGGCGGTGGGCTCGCAAAGCTCCTACTTCAGCGAAGCTAACAAGGCTGGCTGAAGAGGATGAATACGTACTGTAAATCACAATGTTCAGCGTTGAGGATGCCGATTGTCGACCGACCGTCGCCATCGCCATCACCGACATACTGCGAACTGCTTCGCCCCAGCGTCAACCCTCTTTTCCCCTTTCCTTAGGTCACACTCACGCCATGCTTCAGTTCACGCCCATGTATAGCAAATGCTACCTGTAAAGCAAACAATGGCCGGCGGAAAATTTAAAATGAAGGATGTCGATTGTCAACTTACTGTAACTGTCGCCGTCACCGACGTATTGCGAGCTGCTTCGCCGCAGCGTCAACCCTAGTTTTTTCTCTCAGACATCTTCTTAGAGAAAATACATGTTCGGTTTGCGTAATGTAACCCACGCTTGCCTGTATTTAGATAAGGCCTAAACTTTTAAAAAAAAAAATCACCGTTACAAGAAATGCATATAGCCCTAATGGATCCTCCAAAGGTATAAGCATGAGGAAAAAAAAAAAGAAGAAGAAAATATGAACTATTTTTTTTTTTGTAATCAAAGAATCACAAATCAATTAACAAACTTTTATTTTATATGACATCAATCATTATTTTTTTCTTAATCCTCAATCATATTTCATTCATCATAATATTTGAAATAGGTAAGAAATACAAATATATATATATATATATATATAAATATATTCTCTTCTCTTTTTATTTTCTCCTCCAAGACTCTTCATTCAAACATAGACTAAATATTTTCCCACATATAAAAATATGGCTCAAATTCTTGGTCAAACGTTGCTAACAAATGATTTTTGTCTACAACTTGAAAGCAACCCTTTGAGTGGACGAAAAATTAAATAAGAAGAGGCAGGAAGATATCTACAAGATTTCCAATTTTCATTTCTTTTCCAATGTCTATCCACAATATATAAAGCAAATCTCTGAGCCAAAGTTGCTAATGCATCCATAGAAGTTCCCCACCTGCCTCACATATAAGATAAATACTTACAAGTACACTGAGCTTTTATATAAATGTTTAAACTATTCTTAATTCTCTTTATTTTTTATTGTTCCACTGTCTTTCGTTTGTAAGCATAGCAGCTAGGTTAGAAAGGATTATAAGGGACTTCTTTGGGTCGGGAGGGATCATCTTGTGAGTTGGGAGATTGTTTTGTACTCAGGTGAAAATATTGTTCTTCGGGTAAGTGGTTATAGCATTTTCATTTAGAAACCAATCTTCTTTAGCGTGTGTAAAGTTAACAAGAGTGAATTTGGTTTGCACGTAAGGGGATGATAATATTGGAAATTGAGTTTCTCACAAAAATTCATGATATTTTATGTAATGACCCCGGAATTTAAATAATTAGAAAATATAATAAATGAAATAGACTAATGGATAATGAAGGAAAAAGGAAAGAAATTAGAAGGAAAAGCAGGCCTCGTCGACGAATGTCCTGTATTCGTCGACGAGTGTCCTTTTAAGTTCGTTGACGAAGTCTGTTTCTCGTCGACAAAGGAATCCCGAGAGAATATATTTAGAACTCTGAATTTCGCCGACGAAGGTATCTTCTCGTCAGCGAAGTCTCTATAGCGCCTTGTCGATGAATCGACGTGTCTCGTCGACGAAGCCTTGAGTATAAATAGGCTCTTTCTTCATTTTCAGCGCAAAACCTCAGGAATTCTCTTCTTCTCTCTCTAAAATACGGTTTTCCCACCTTCTCTCTTTGATTTTGGGCCGATTTTGACCCAGTTTGACGATCCGGAACCACTAGAAGGTTTGTGGGATCATTCTCTTCAAAGCTGTAACAGCTGATCGTTGGGTTGTGAGGTTTGGGAAACATCCCAAAATCAGGGTAAGTTAGTTATTTGGGGATTTTCTTAAAGAATATTGTTATTTGGAGTTTAAGAAGTAGTAAATAAGTATTTCCTTTAAGATTTAAGTTAATTGGAATTTATTTTAATTAAGTTAGGATTTTTGGATTCAGGGTCCAGGTGAACGCCGTGTGGGTATCAATTCGGGGATCCTACAAGCGTAGTTGAAAGTCAGGTAAGGGGGAAATTTATATATTAAATCAGGTTTTTCATGAATTAAAATGTATTATGTGTTACTTTTATATATATGTTTATATATGGGTTTAAAATGCCAGCCATGAAATTATGTTTTCTGAGCTTAGGAATGTTTATATAGTTATGTATATATAAAAGTAAACGAATGGAAGTGGAAAGAAATTTTTCTAAGTAATTAATTAAGAAATGAAATGTATTTTCAATATATCAATGTTAATTATGGGTTGGCTTATTTTGTGAGAAATGTATATGAATTTTACTGTTAAAACTGTGTGTCATGATATTCTGTGCAAATATATGTTAGATATATGAGATGCAGGTTAAGTAAGTAAAGCTTATGAATAAAATATGATATAGACAATGTTGTTTGTGTATGTTAAATGCAACCATGTAAATGTAAGATAACTGAAAGACAGTCATGTTAGCAGATTCAAACGCATTTTTATGTGAAAACTAACTGATGATAACTAAAGACCGGCTGTACTACGAAGTAATGAAATGAAATGTTATGCAAGGAAATGATGATGAAATGACAATGAGATGAAATGACAAATGTGAACGATACGAATGGGAAAGAGTCTTTTAAAGTGAAACAAAATGTAAAGTTAAGTTATGAACATAAATGAATGTGTATGAATGTATAATGACAGAAATGAATGATGTATTATGATATTAGAAGTATGTATGTACGTAGAACATATTACGATTGGGTAAGGCAAACTCTTTGCTTGAGGGCTTATTGAGAAAGGCGAGTGCACTAGTAGCTTCAGATGTGGCAGTAGCTGCATAACGTACTAGGGCAGAGGGAACCTATTTATATAGGCGGGTAGATTTTCCTATCCTTAGGGCCTTTGCCGGTAAACTATTGTTGAATGCGTGAGTACGAGATTAATCTAACACTTGAGGGCTTACTGAATAAGGTAAGTGCCCTGGTATGTTTTAATTGTGACCTTAGGGTTACCTATGTATCATAACAGAGAGATGCTACTTGTATGAGCGGGTAATCACCCCTATTCTTGAGTAATCTTGTAGGTTAAATTTCTGCATGTGTTTGATTAGGTTCAAAATACAATTTCCAAGTTATGTTAATGATTTGCAAATGTAATTGAAATGATTTTTATATACCTCATGTTAGTAACATGCTGTTTTAATATGTATATTTCTTTCCTTACTGAGATGTGTCTCACCCAAATATGAATGTTTCTTTTTCAGGACATCCTCGAGGTCGGGCTTAGGAGCTTGAGGGTTTTAGCATTTTTTAGGATTGTAAAAGAGAAATGGTATATTATGATAAACATTGGGGATGTAAATATTCTATGTTTTATGTTTTTTATGTTTAAAGGTTATTGAGTAGAGAATGGAATGGTTGTGAATATACTGGAATGTTTTGGAGATGTATGTATCTATGGAAAATGCAAGTGATGGATAAATTTTATGGACTTCTAGTTAGGATATAGCAAACTCTGGTATTATGGAATGTTGGTATTGTAGAACTATGTTTATGGAGATTATGTTTATATTTTCCGCTGCATATGTTATGAAATATGGATTATCACGTTTTATCAAGTATAACGTGCCGAACTAGGGTTTATGGGTTTGGGGCGTTACATTTATCAGAAACGGAGCAAAATGCGACAATTCGCGTTGACATTTCGCGAGCAATTTGAAGGTGAGTTCTATTCTTTTCTGTGCGTAAATTTTTTCATGAGCTACGTGGTCAATTCGCCTCATGAGGTGTTTGTGTTGTTTGGATTTCTCAACTTTTTTCCCCCTTCATGCTTCACTCTTTCCCCCCCCCCCCCCCCCCCCCCCTCTTTTTTTGAATGTGGTGTGGATGTGATGAAATGGGTATGGCGAGCTACTTGCCATGGTGGGGATCTGCAGGGTAAAAACTTAAATGAAAATAAGAGTATATATTCATTATATTGCATCCGATTTTCACAATGCAGCCTCCTTGATTCACCTTTTTTTTTTTGGTGATAATACCCTTTCCGAACGTTGCTCGCTACTAAAGATCATATGGTTGATTGAAAGGGGAAAATTTTTTTTTTGTGTACCCAATTTCTAATTCCAAATGTAATTTTGAGAAGTAGGCGAAAGCTTCACACTGCCAACCCTATTACTTACCTCGTCTTACCTTAGTTACCTCCTCTTGATGGATGGGCTCAATTTATTTTTCCCAAGGTATCCCAAATCTCATAACATTTGTCAAAGTGATTGTGCTATGAATAAAAATGCAACATTCGGTTGGCATATAATATTTTTTTCTCTAGTGTCTTGGAATTCTCTACCACTCATGGATTGAAGAATTGTATAAAATATGTCCAATTATGGATTTTGATATTGATGCACATTAATTACAAACAACAACAACAACAACAACAACAACAAAACCACAAACCACAATCAAACCTCAAATCCGGTGGAATTAGTTACATGAATCCTTTTTCTGCTCATTCTGCACGGTCTAGTGTGATATCATTTTTGAAGGCTTGTCAAAACCTTATTTACTATCTTAGTCCAAGTTGTTCGAGGTCTAACCTCTCCCTCTTGCTACCACTAACACCGACAAGCGTACTCCTGACTAATGTGTCATGTGATCTATGTTGCAAGGGCACAAACTATCGTAATTTCCACTCCCTTATCTTCTACACGTGCTACGCCTAACTTACAACAAATATGTTCATTCTTTAATTTATCTTTTAGAGTTATACTATTCATCCACTTTAGCATTCTCATTTGAGCAACTTTCAATTTTTGGATATGTTGTTTTTTAGTTGTCCAATATTCTAATTCATATAGCATAGCTAGTATAGTCGCCCTATAAAAATTTCTTTTTAATTTTTAAGGTTGTTCTACAATCACACAACATGCCCAAAGCATCTCTCTAGTTTCTCCTTCAGCTTGCATAATAATTCCAAGGTATCAAATTCTATTAGTGCTATTAATTTCTTAACCATCAAGTTTAATCTGTTCTTCAATATTCCTACTATCATGATTTGTAGTGTCTTATTTCTACTTATCCTAAAACTCTAGGTTCCTAAACTTCTCTCCCTAATTACAATTAGATTTTATTCCATCCCTATTTTTTATTAATTAAGACAATATTATTTGCCCATTCATTGTGGAACCTCATTTTGGATATTCCTAGTGGCTAGTAGAACTTACATCACTAATGCAAAAAGATAAGATCTAGAGCAGATCATGCACACCTATTGTGATTGAAATTTGTGAGCCTCTCCATTTGTACTCTAATGCTAGTTAATATATATCATACATATCCTAAATGAGTATACTTGTTGCATATTCTGATTTTTTAGAATCCATCATAGAACTTCCTTAGTTTCTTATCATAAGCTTTTTCCAAGCCAATAAGAACCATGTGTAAGTCCCCCTTCTTTTCCCCTTTTTTTCTTTGATTTTTTTTTTTATTAATCTTGTTAAAATATACATAGCTTCCTTCGTCAACCTTGGTGGCATAAAATCAACTTTGGTATCTGGAAACCCTCATTTCTAGGCTTAATCTTTGTCTATCAATTATTATTTTTCCCAGATATGACTCATTAGTTGAATTACTCAATAGGTATTAAAATTTTGTATACCTTCCTAATTTTTATATATAGGTATGAAAGTGTTTTTTTCTCCATTCATGCCATTTTGATAGTTCTTATAATTGTGTAAGTAAATTAGTTAGTCAAATAATTCAATTATCTTTTGGAATTTCCAAACTTCAATTTGATGTCATCCCATTCTATAGATTTTTCATTTTTCATTTTTTTTTAATACAAACTTAACTTCATTAATCCTAATTTTGCAGACAAATATCAGAATTTTAGTCTTTTCCTCATTTTTCAATTATAAGATTTTCATTAAATAACTTACTAATGTAACTTTGTCATTTTAATTCATATCAATCAACTTAAAATGGGTCAATATGGGTGAGCAATTAGATTGAATTATGATTTGGGGATTTATTCATCATTTGATGAATCTAGAAATTAATTTTGAAAGATATTAAGGCTAGGAAGCACCGGTACGGACACGGGAACGAGTACAGATAGATAGGGGTGAGCATAATTCGGGGAAACCTAAATTAACCAACAGAAATTAGTCGGTTTGGTTCGGTTAAGAACACATGATCCGTCGGTTTGGTTATGATTTTACAAAATTCGGTTAATCGGTTAAGAGGAATGTTAATTCGGTTAACCGAAATAACTAATTCAATAATTAATTAAATTTTAAATATAAATTAGTATATGTTAATTTGTTAATATGTTAATTAGTATATGCTAATTTGTTAATATGTTAATTAGTATATATTAATTTGTTAATATGTTAATTAGTATTTGGTAAAAAATTTACAATTATATAATGTTTTTATTAATTAATTTTAAATTAATTCGATTAAATTTGGTTAATCGAATTACTCGAAAAGGTAATTTAGCCAGGTTCAATTGAGTGACGCCCCTCTATTCGGTCAATTCGGTTAACAATTTTCATTAATAAAAAATTTCAGTTGACTTGGTTAATTAACCAAATTTGACCGAACGCAACGTTTGGTCACCCCTACAGATAGATACACAATGAAACAAATATGGTAATTTTGTAAAAAATAAGGATACAATACGACCGGGATACATTAGTTAATTAATATTAGAAATATATGTATTTACGAATGTTTTTCCTTTTAAATGAAATGTATTGCCGAGGTGATATTATGTATTGCCGAGGTGATATTATGTATTTATGGTAACAGGCTAACAGCAAACTCGCGCACATATATTCATGTATATATAGAATTATTTATGCATCTAAATATCCGAGGGCTCAGATCCATGACATTGCGTGCACTGGGCTGGTGTTCTGCCCAGCCCCATGGCCAAACAGCAGCTGGGCCCAGGCCCATATGGCCAAGTTAAGGGTATTTTTGCAATAGTAATCCAAGTATTTAAATGGAGTAGAGGGATATTTTGGTCAATTAATGATCAAGATTTTTTCCCCAGTTCGTGATGCCATCTCCTTTGGCAGCAGATGGAGAAGGATAGAGGGACTTGCAGCTGTGGGTGGGTTGCGTTGTTCTCCGATCATCAAGCATGTGCCAGCCGTTGAGTTTGGGAGGGAGGTTCGAAGGTCACAAGATCTAGGGTAAGTTAGTCGTTTCCATCTTCTCCTTCTGGGCTGCAATTTCTGGCGACAGAGACTGGGAGGGAGGTTCAAAGGTCGCGAGCGAGAGCTAGGGTTCGGTAGAAGTTCGTGTTTGTGTTCGCGTTCGTCTTCTTATTAGTATCCGTGTTTCCTAGCATTAAGGTAAATTGATAGCTTTATTGGTTAATGGTTATGGAAAAAATTGATAACTTTTCATGCTTGTCAGATTAGTGCAATTGAAGCTCTTGCGATATTTCTTGAATCAAATTCTTCAATTTTGAGGTGATTCAATATGATTTTGGTTTCCAAGTATAGCATCTTGATCATCATTATCGTCCTCATCCTCATCCTCATCATCATTTCGTTGTCATTGTCATCATCGTCGCCATCCCCATCATTAATTTCTTTTTCTTCTTCTCCTTCTCGTCCTCCTCCTTGAAGTGATTGAAATTTTTAAATCAAGGGATCAATGAAAAATGTTTAATCAAACTTGAACTTGTTTGTTACTTTTCAGGTGTTTAGGTTGGCCAATGGTAACAAATCTCAAATAGTTCCAAATTTTCAGAATGTATTCAAATTGATGTTAAGGCTATGGGAGGGGCAGGGGTATACCTAGAATAAATTGAATCAAGGTGGTAAATAATGATTCGAACAACATTTTAACTTTCTGGCTGTATTGCTTTAGATTGTGTGGATTGGCAGGAAAATATTCATGTAGCTCTACTATGCTTTGAACTGCCAATTTGTCAATTAAATTAAATATATTTTAGCCATTCCGAAATTACAACCAACACCTATGAACTTCAAATAATTCTTCAAAGTATTTTTGAAATTTATGAGTTATTCAAAACAAATAAAGAATGACGACACTTAGAATGGACTGCAATTTTATTCTCAAGCTGTCAACTGCTTGATTTCATTGTTCTTCCTATTTATTGGGCTGAATTTGGAAAATTTTTTGAATTTTTGGCCTACTAGGTCAAATTCATTTGAAAAACCCAAATTGAAGGCCCATTTTTTCCCCAAAATTTTGTCAAATATATTGAAGTTACAATCAAATCTTTCTCGGTTTATTTTGTCGTATTCAAGTCTTGAGGTTTGAATCTAGTACCAAATTTTCAGAATTTTCACGAATATGTGATGATTTCAAAAGTATGCCTGGTTATAGCGTTGTTTTTGCCATGCCTTGAGGATAGCAATTTTGGGAACTGTACATTTTAATAACTGATTTACTTGTTTATTATCCAGGTGAAAGGGCCAGCATAAATATGGCAGAAGGAGATGAGGATTTGCCGAGGGATGCAAAGATTGTGAAATCACTTCTAAAATCAATGGGTGTTGACGACTACGAACCTCGTGTTGTACACCAATTTCTAGAACTATGGTATCGCTATGTTGTTGACGTATTGACAGATGCACAAGTCTACTCAGAGCATGCTGGCAAGGCAACAATAGACTGTGATGATGTGAAGCTTGCTATTCAATCGAAAGTCAATTTCAGCTTCTCTCAACCCCCACCACGAGAGGTAGCATATATATATATTTCTTAATGTGCTATTCTTTTGGATTTTAAACCTGTAATATGCTTTTCTCCTATGCAATATTATTTGGTCTCCAGAGTTTAATGCATGGGCGGCTATGCTTTTATTATGCATCCAATTTAACTTGTCTCTATGGAAAATTGAGTTAAATTCTGTAGAGCTTAATAAAATTTTTGAGAACACCTGTAAGAGGCATTAATGTTTTAGATATCAGGACTTCAACTATGGGTTTAGCAATGGTGGAATTTGCTAATATTGGTGGGAGGGTTTGGGCAGTTGGGCCTTTGACTGATTTTGGGCTAAGTAGCAACCTGATGTTGGAACGTTTTTGGTTTTTGCTGTATATGGGGGACAAACAACTCTATGTATAGATACCCTCTGAATTGCTGCATCTTATTTGTACATATTATTGAACCATGTAACCTTCTCCTTTTCTTTTTTTCCCGTTCTTTTACTTGTATCATGTGTTATATTGCTAGGGATTTTAGATGATGGTTGTGCTCATAAACCATCCTTGCAGTTTCTTTCCTGATTTCAGAATCTTGTTCTTAGCTCTGAAAATAATTTCAGAATGGTTCAGAAACTGAATTTGTGGTTGCATTTGTCAGTTTTTGCTCGAGTGGTAGAATGGTTGATAACATATTAACATTCATCAGGTCCTACTAGAGCTAGCTAGGAACAGGAACAAGATCCCATTGCCAAAGTCAATAGCAGGGCCTGGAATCCCACTCCCACCTGAACAAGACACATTGATCAGCCCCAACTACCAACTTGTGATCCCAAAGAAACAAACTGCTCAGCCTATGGAAGAAACAGAGGAAGATGAAGAAAGTGTTGACCCCAACTTGTCTCAAGAGCATAAGACAGATTTGCTGCAGCACACTCATCAAAGGATCTCCTTTCCTCTTGGAGCTAAACGCCCGAGGTGAGAGAATTTTCAACCAAGGGCCTTTGGAGAAACACGCTCTTGGCAGTAACTTCGATGCCAGGAGAGGCAAGAGGGGAGATGGATGATTTATTAGACTTATATTGCTATTTACCATGTAATGATGAGAATACTTATTGACAGTTTTTGTATTGAGGAATTGAAACAGTTGAATGCTTATGCTGATAGCATAATTCTTTTGGACATGTACTCTGCTTAAATTTTAACTGACGCATATACAAGCTTGCAGTTCTCTCAGGAAACTAGTGAAGTTTTGGTGGGCGATACGAACTCACCATACGCATTCCATGTGACAATTTACCCTAATTTCTTTTTTGCGCTGGGTAATGAGGGGGAGGGCGGAGAGGACAAATAAGTTGCGTCGGTAAAATAGATAAGTGGACAAAATAATTTTTCTGTAGAAGATGCATGGATACGTACTGCAAGGCCAAAACAACCTGGAAGCACAGACATCCTTTAAACATAAAACTTTGGACCTTCCGTTGAATGCAGTTAGTCATTGTTTCCCCAAAGACCACAAAGCTGTTCTGTACAATTCCCATTCTTGTTTTTTTCTTCCCTTTTTTGGGTTTTGAAAGGGTGTGAAGAGTACAAATAATCGTCACATATATACAATAATTGACCGGCACTTGATGCTGTACTACAAATAGGACAGCCAAACAATGGTCAACTTCTCCACCCAGCCAGACCACCAGCTGCAGCAGCAGGCCCTGTGCTTGATATGGTCAGGCCCCGATCATACATTCGCTGGATCTCTTCCCTACACTCAATCAGGGATTTATCAGGTATGGGTGGGGTTAGCTCCACAACGTCACCCATTTTCAACTTGCAGGAGGGATCGGTAACCAGCTTGTGATTGAGCCTTGGCCTCAATTCTTCCTTCATGGGCAACCCGTCAGGAGTCCATCTGGAGCTCCCCCTCCCAGCCCTCTCCAGCAGATTCATCACTGTTGAGTTTGCGGGGACCTCCTGTACGGACATCTGAAGCACACAATAAGAAAGATTAGGTTAAAATTGCATCCTCACCCAAAGAATCCAATAGCCAAAATGGAATGCAGAGCCAAGACATCATTGTTGACAATATGAATAATTGTAATCAGTTGTTGGGTATAGAAGATCAGTGCATGTGGGAGTCCATGCAACAACAATTTGCATTGCATTGCCAGTTACCATATACTCTAGTTCAACGCAAGTTAAAATTGAAATAAGTGGCATAAATATATATATATATATATATATATAAAATAAGTGTACACACACACACACACCATCACTTCAACAAGTTTGAATCAAATTCAAGACAGCATAAACCAAAATGAATTCCATTTAGATATTAGGTGAAACCACAGGGTCTACCTTGATAATTTTTGACATCTTAACTAGAAAGTGACTGATGGAAGGTAAGCCAAAACAAAAAATTGAGTTTCAAAAATATACCTTATCATTTTCAATCATGATGACAAAGATAGGTCCATCATCGCCGCAGCTAAGTTTATAAGAATACGGACAGCCATCAGAATGGGAAGGGAATGAGCAGGGAGGCTTCATGGAATCACTATAACCAATAGATGATGGATCTCTGCTCATCGTCTCACACTGCCAGGTGACAACCCATCTGGCCCACTCAACCATCTGAAGCACAAATGAAGAATGTATACAATCACCTTCCTTGTACCTCCAATGAGCTGCAAACCCAAACTCAGCTTGTAAATGCATCTCTTTCGTCCGGATCTGAACTTCAAGGGGAACCATGCCTTCACCCACGACCACTGTATGAAGAGATTGGTACCTATAAAGTACAACTAAAGTTAAAAGGAATGATTAATTGGCAGTATCACACTTGTGAACTATGACCTTACATACCCATTAAACTTTGGGTGATTTATGTAGTCCTTGAGCTTTCCAGGTACTTCAGACCACAATTGATGAACAATTCTCAATGCTTTATAACAGTCTTCCTCATTTTCAACAATGAGTCGAAGTCCATGAATATCATGGATTTCATCCATGGTCAGCTTCTTTCTGCACAACAACAATCACCTCTATCTGTGTGAATGTAATAGCAGATAATAAGCCACAGTGCAGATATTAATCATTGTGCAAAGATTTTCAACAAAACAATCATGATTTAGATAACAAGGCAATAAGGATGCTAAGGGTGACTACTATTAGAAAAACTGCAATTCATAAATATCAAGAATTAGCAATATTGCAAATTTTTTTTTCGAAATTCAGTCAAGTTTCACACAACTGGGTATGTTGAAAATGTTGATTTTAGAGCATTTTTAATAGATGAAAATTTGGCTTTTGTAACTAGAACCAGCTAACATATCAAAGTCCATGACCTAGTAACCTATTGGTTGGGCTCACTAGCAAGTCATAACACCTAATATCAACATTACAGATGCAAATTCAATCAAATTCATTGAGAGAGAGAGAGAGAGAGAGAGTGTGTACTTTAACATTTTGCAGTAAATGCTATATAAGGTTTTGTGCCGCCCGTAAAGGCCGTGGTATGCAATTGCTCCATCTTTAAGAGCATGCTCTAGCTTCTCTATAGCAGAAGTAATCATTGCCTCATCAAAGGACTTCACAAGCTTGGAGGATAACTCAGTGTGCTGGTCTGGGTTAAGATGCCTGAAGCACAAGTTCTCTAGCTGCTCCTTCCAACTAGAAATTCCTAAACGGTTTGCCAAGGGTACAAAAATCTCCAATGTTTCTTTAGCAAACCTCTGTTGCTTCGCCACAGGTAATGCCTCCAATGTTGTCATATTATGTAATCGATCTGCCAATTTTATGAGGACAGCCCTGGCATCTGCCATTGCAAGAAACATGGTGTGCAATCGATCTGCCTCCACAGTTTTATTTGCTGTATTGTTCTCTCGTGCAAGCTTGCTGAATTGACTTAGCTTGGACACCTATACAAATTGCACAACATTGGGACAGTCAAAAATGCCATTCTTTGAAGCCTTGGGGGTTTATTTCTGTTCCTTACTCCTAGTAAATTACATATCTGAGCATGCAACCTCAACAAATACAATAAAAAAAATTAGAGAGCGCATACTTGCACCACACTTCAAGCCTCCCAAGTTCTAGTTAGTGGGTATATGAGAAACTAAATGATACAACAGGGAAATTGAAGTCATTAAAACATGAAATATTACTATATTCCTAAATAAGACACGTATTTGGCATTCAACTCATCTCCAAAATGTAACTAAAAATAAGTATAGTTTTTCATGTAAACAAAACAGAAGAAATACAAAATACTGAGACAATCAAAATACTCATATCAGTTAGAAGCCTACATCAGGAAATTTTGCTTTTAAAAGAATAAAAGATGAAAAGGTATTACAAAACAAAGATGGAATGCATTGATTAATTCATCAACGAAGGAACTTGTAAAGAAGGTAAAAAATCACAAGACAGAGTCAAACTTTATCATTTGTTGCTATGGAAAACTATGGAGTCATACTTACAATCCACACTCAGTTCAATGCAAATATAAACTTGGTTTGTTGCTATGGAAAACTATGGAGTCATACTTACAATCCACACTCAATTCAATGCAAATATAAACTTGGTTTGTGCTATGGAAAACTATGGAGTCATACTTACAATGCACATTCAATTCAATGCAAATACAAACTTGGTATTCTCTTCCTATCCAACAGAACAAAACTAATTAACTAAGACAGACTAAAAATATTTATCTGGTAGCAGCACTGTCACACAAACCAACCATGCAAGGGCGACATCCAATGAAACACAATTTCATAAATAAAGGAAGTAACTCTCATATTCAGTCAGACACCCAGCATCAAGGAAAACGAACATAGATACTACATCTCAGCATTATCTACCCAGTTCAAATCCAATAACTACAGAATCGACTAAAAATGGCATACAGAAAATCAAATGAAAGCTGTACAAGGCAGCTCATGCAGTAAGTTAAGCACATACAAACACAAAGCTTGCAGATATTCAAATCACCCCATTCAAGGGATAATTCCCTCTCGTTTCTTACATAGATATTCAAATCCGGTGTTAGGTAGTAACCATCTGCTAATTGTCAAAGCTGAACTAACCCAAAAAAAGGGTCCAAACAACACAAATAACTTGCGCATTAATTGAACCCTCTTACCCCTTCAACCAAATCAGCAACCCCAGCTCCGAAAGTCCTGAAAATGTAGTCATAACTCGTAAAAGAATCGTCAAGCGTGTCGTGCAATAAGCCTGCAGCGACTACAGTGGAATTAGCACCAATTAGTGCCAGCAGAACTGCCGTTTCCACACAATGCTGCAAATAAGGATCCCCGCTTGCTCGCATCTACAGAAACGAAACACAAAACCTTTCCATCTGAATAAACTCACTCCCAAATACAGTATGAAATTCGCATTAAAATTTAACTCAATTTACCTGTCCTCTATGCGCCTTTTCAGCTTCATAAAAAGCCTTAACAACAAAATCATCGCAAAACATCTTATGCCTCAACTGGGCACCCGAAAGCAAATCTTTAGCATATGGATCAGAAATTGTTTCCACAACATTATCATCCATGTTAAAAGTGAGCTCATCCACCAGAACAGAAGAAGAATCCATCTCGATCGCGCTACCACCGTGCATCTGAAAGCTCGGGGAGTCATAATCAATACACGATCCCAAAGCGTTTCGCACAAACCCATTGAACAACCCATGACTACTGCTGCACGATACGGGGCCTTGGAGCACCGATACCGGACTCTGATCCCTCTTCGAGGAAGACCCAAAAGACGGGTGCGGGGAATAGCTAAAAGAGCTACTCAATTCGTCCCCTCTGTCGTGCCACAGCAATCCCAACTCTTCTCCGCCATTAGCGAAGCTCGACGAGGACGAGACGTGCCTCACCGTAGAAGAAGAGAACAAGCACGAGAGGCCACCGATCATCGGCTTCTGAGACGAGGATGCCGCAGGGGACGACGAAGACGACGGCCGCGAATTCACTTCAAAGTCGTACGGCGAGTGTGAGTTGATCTGGCAAGGGTGCGGCGTCGAGCACACGCTGCTCGGGGGACTAGCATATAATGCTATAGTTGAGACCGCCATGGCAAAGGGGCCGAGGATTTCCCTCTTTCAGACTGCTCAATTCAGATTCAGATCGACGCCTCGCAAATTAAGGACAAATATGAAAAACCCAATGAGGAGGGGAGTGATTCAAACTCACAAGAAATTGCTTCCTAGCAATAGATCCAATCAAATCAAAGAATGAAAGATGCCCTAGAAATGAAGAAAAGCAAACGAAAAATCAAAGAGGCGTGCCGGTAGAAGAAACTGAACCTACAGTATTTACAGATTTATTCTCAGTTTTTGGACCCAGAAAATTGAGAAAATTCTCTGAATTTGGGTGAAAGCGAAATGGGTCGGAGAAATTTACAAAACCCAAGTCCAAGTTTCGACGCCAGAGAGTTGAAGAAGCTTGGAATTGCCGAGAGAGAGAGGGGCTGAGGGCGTGTTGGTCTTTTTCAATTTTTGTTTCTCTGAATCTAACAAGCCACGCAAAACGAACGGTGAAATGACAGGAATGACCTCGAAAGTACAAAGACGATAGAGCCCATTAGCCCATGCCCGTCCAATTATAGGTAATTGCACTTTGACTTCTTTCTTCTTTCTCTGAATAGCTATATTTGGAGATTAACCTATTGGGTGCGATTAGGCTTTCGCTTGAAATTAAATAAGTACGGTTAATAATTAAAAAAAATTATATTAAAGACATAATAAACTAAATACATTTTAGTCAATTATTATTTTTTTAAAAAGTTTACTATTTTAATTTATTTTTAGAAATAAGTTTGGCTTAAAAAATATTTCTAAAAATTAATAATTTTTAAATTATTCAAAGACGTTGATAAAAAAAATACTTATCATTAAATATAAAGTGATGTTATCTTTAAAACTATTAATGTTGTAATAAAATTAGTGATTGCTTAAATGTATTTTCTTATTATAATTCATTTATTTGATACTCACTAATCAACATAATTACTCATCTTATTCTCGTGATTTGTATACTTAATTTATTTTATATATTGTTTAAAAATAATATTAAATATTTATATTCTCTTTCTTATTTATTTATTCTATTAGTTAAAAAAATACACTTATTACAAGTTATTTTTATAATTGTATTTAAAAATTATGTGTAATAATTTTTATTTTAAAACTCAAATTAGTCTTCAAAACTTTCCATTATTTTCTCAATTCCCGTAATTCTTTAAAAATAATAAATTAAAAAATGTAAGAAAATTTAAATAATTTTTTAAAGTTTCTAAATAATAAAGTTTAAATTTTAAAATATAAAATAGATACAATATATGCGTCCAAAACCAATATATTTTATATTTGAATTTGATGAACTTGCTTTACGATAAAGGCAAGAGGGTGTTCGTATTATATAATAATAATAATAATCATTTTAGATATTTTTTTTATTAATTTATTTATACTGTGGTGTTAAAATTAAAATTAATAATTAATAATTCTGGGAGTGGATGTGATCTGCCTTTTAGGGTTTTTGAAGTTAAAGGAGATGGTGGGGGGAGGGCCCCACAGAGTGATCAGCTTTATCAGGCGCATGGCGTGTAAGTTGGGGACACTATAATTATATGATATTATATGTTCTCATGATCTCATCCATTATGCTGTACCTATCTTCACTTTTACTCATTAAAATATTATATATATTAGTTAATACATCTTCTAGAATGACTCTTCCTTATGTGACTCTTCCGCCTCGTGCATTCTTCTTTATGGAAATTTGAATTGTAAGTTATAGATATGGGTATAAAAGTAATTTAGCAAAATATTTTAAATTTAATTTTTTCTATAAATTTGAATTTCGTGATCTTGCCTAAATGGCAAATTTAAAAATGTGAATTGTAGCCTAATTAATATTACATAAAAAATGAAGAAGTCTCTACGGGCATGATGCAGTGGAAAGCCATTAGCAAGTAAGGAGCATCGGGAGTTTAATTCTCGATAGATGCACTAACGAGCTAACGGTACCTGTGGATGGTGAGAGTTTACTTTGTGAGCTAACGGGAATCGTGGATGGTGAGAGGTTGCTCTGTGAGCCAGTGGATGGTGAGAATTCTCTGTGAGCCAGCGAGGATCGTGAATGCTAATGGAGATGTCTCCCGAGGGTCGGGTTGGCCGAACGTCTAACTGATGCACAAAAATCGTGTCCGTATTTCAAACTTTATCTTTATCAGCGAGACCTTAGGGTAAAGAATGTTGATCCATAGGTTTGGTACCAGACTAGGGGGTCCGAATTGTTCGTTGGTGGATGAAGTTCCTATATAATATATAAAAAAAAAGGAAGAAAACATGAAAGAGAAAAATAAAGCACATATTATATTGAATAATATAATAAAAAGGAGAAAAATGTAATGGAAAGAGACATGTTTAAAAAAAAAAAAAGGAAAGAAAACTAAAGATGTGAAAGAGGTTAAGATTCTGTTTAGAACTTGAAAAATACAAAGTAAAGGAAAGAAAATATAAATATTAAGGAATTCACATTTTTAAGATTGGTTACTAAGAAAAATAAAAAAGAAAATAAAAAATACACCTAATCTATGAATAATATTTTGATTTTATGGATCATTAATATTCGATTTTTTTAAATTTTTAATCATATTAAATAAAATTATTTTCAATGATATTTAATGTAGAAAGAAATATAATAGAAAATGAGTTTTTCTCTCTTTCAGACTTCCTTTCCTTTCTCTAAGTAAAATCCTAAATCAAAACACATTCTATAGGAAGGAATGTGTTTGGATCAAGAATTTTACTTGGGAAAAGTAAAGTAAAGAAAAGAAAAATAAGAAAGAAACTCATTTTTCTATTCTTCCTTTATATTTTTATTTTTTATTAAATAAAATAAAAAATAAAAATTTATTTTAATACTATTAACTATTGAAAAAATAAATATTAATTATATGTAAAATCATAATTTTGCTTATAGATTTGATATATATTTTAATTTTTTCTCACTTTTTTCGATAACTAAACATGAAAATTTGGATTTCTAGATCTAAATAAAACCAAAAGAAAAAGAAAAATTTGTGAGAGTGCCTAATAATTATTTTTAGCATACATCTCAAAAAAATGTATGTTGAATAGTATGTTCATATTTCACCTTTATATATAAATATTAAATTATTTTAAAAATAAAATTAAATACTTCAAAAATTGTAAGCTGAAATGTTTGATATTCCCTAAGTCAGTCCTATTTTCTATTATAGTTCACATAAATTTTTTTTAAAATAGATATTATAAATACATTTTAACTCAATAGCTCAAGAAAATGAATTACTTTATGTATACTATTTTAATGCAAAGACTAAGATTACATAAATTGAATAATTTAAAAATTGCTAAAAATTGAAAATACTTCATTTAAATAGAATATTAATAAAACATCCCACATAAGTGAATTTAATTATGTATATATCTATATATATATATTTGAATTTATTATTTCAAAAATATTCAAATAGGGCTTTCCCATACGCAAAAAAAAATGATGGTAAGAAATTATTTTAATTAATCCAAGCCTTATATATATATATATATATATATATATATATATGGAATTACAGATATCAGGAGGGGTATTATTGGCAAATGGAAATGGTAGGGGTACAAGATTGAATGAATCTTTGAGAAGCTCGCTCACTCTCTAGGAAATCCCTGTAACACATGATAAGGACACCCCCTGACTTTAATGCACTGACTTGTTCCCTTCTGCCAGCCGGACTCGTATTAGCCACCGCTCTGCAATTAGGATTCCAAATCCATTAATCATCATTAATGCTAAATAATGATTTTTAAAATTTATGATATTAACATTTATTTAACAAATTATTTTATCAAAATTTTGGACCATATTTTTTAAAATATTCTTGCTCAATATTTATAAAAGTATCTACATGTATATTTATAAATGATAAAGTAATATTTTTAAAATTAATAAGTCATGTTAATAGGAAATATAGCATAGGTTAATTAATGATGCATAGACAGAGTGTAAAATATTTTTTAAAAATTTAAGTAATAAGTTGATATGTTGAGAATTGAAAACATGTTTATAGAAATAGTGCATTGATTTCCAAATAGAAAAGAAATTATTATAGTTTTCAAATTACAATATTTTCATTTAAATAATCGTTAAATAGGAAATTAATCTAAAAAAATATGAGAAAAAGTTTTAAATAAATAAAGAAATTATAATAGGTAAAAACTTACAAAGAAAGCTCAAAATGAACTTTTGTAACATACAAATAAATATACTTATATATAATTAATAATCTAATTAAGATAAAAACTTGTCACAAACTATCATGTTAAAGTATCAATTTTGTGAGATATATATTTTTATAACAGCAAAAGTAAAAAAAGAAAGAGAAATAATAAAAAATATATATATAATATTTATTTTTTTATGCATTGAATTTCACTTCTTCTAATATCATGCTTATCAAGAGTTAAATCTACTAATCACATATTTTTCGTGAAAATAATAGGTGGAGGAATAACATGCTGACGAGCATTGCCGGCGGAATTTGCCACGTGGTCAGCATGAAAAGTTGACACGGAAGCAACAACGTCGGCATATATGGACGGCTGCGGGGGCGGGGGAGGGGCAGAGGGAGAGGGCGACCGTCGGAGGCGTCACATTCGGAGCACGTGGTGTGATTGAGTATGGAGTAGGCAACTCCTACCCCGGCCACTTGGTAGCTAGTTGCGACGGCCACCAGTTGATGAGTTCAGTCATCAGCGCCGCGCAGTGGCTGTTGACTCTTCTTGTGTCCAGACCGATCTCCAGATCATATAGGCATATATGCACGCCCCTTGGACCGTGGGTGGGCTCTTGTCTTGTGCGCTGCTTGTGTTCAATGAGTCATAAAAATTAAAGAAACCCTAAACCCTTTTTTTCCTTTTGCTTATATGTAGGTAGGGGCGAGTTAGATGAACAGTCCTGTCCGTGTCCCACTTGAAAGAAACTAGGTTACAAATATATACATGCAAAGAATTTAATTAGCAAGGTGTGAACAGATGACATAAACTGTTTTGCTATTTATGATTTTACTTTTCTTAAATAATTATTTTTATATGATAGTGTTTGTTTGAATCCCTCAAGTGTATCGACTAATTTACAAAAATAACAATTTTTTTTCTACATCTCCGTATTTTAAAAATTCTATAAATTACTTTTAATTAATTCATGGAGTGCATATTCAAATATTTCTAAAAATAAAATAATAATGTTATAGGTATTTAATGGATTATAAAAAAAAAAGTAACATCATTATAAAATAAATTATAGTATAAAATCTTTATAGGACTGATCAAATACAATAAATTAACTCTTTGCAGTTTGCATTATCATTTATTTAAAAATGACTATACTTTCTTGTGTGTGTGTGTGCGCGCGCGCATGAGAGAGGGAAAGAGAGATAACTATGACGCATATATACTAACAAGGGAGAGAATCATGGACCTACCTTTAGTTTTGAGAAAAGGATGCTAACCGCACTTTAGGTTTTAAAAATCTCAGGAACCTTTCTTAAGATTTTAAAAATTTAATAAATTTCTCTTGAAATTTGTCAAAAACACAGTAAACCTCCTTATATCTTAAAAAATATAAAGATTTTGAACTTCAAAAATCAAATATTGTTAGGAGAGGTTTTTAAAAGTTATAAAACATTAGAGAAAGTCCTTGAAATTTTTGCAACTTCAAAAAATATCAATGTCTTTGTCCGATAAAAAGTTCATTTATCCTATTAATTAGTATGAACTCTATCAATTTATGGACGCGTGGGTTCTAATTGGGATGGAAGTTGCTTATTGAGAGTATAGGAATGCAAGCATGTGGGTCAGTACGTGGTGCAGTCCACATATTCCAAACGAGTGGAGTAGTGTGGAACGCCCTCACACTACATGTGCAATGTGCACGTCAAGCCATAGCGTGTAGCGTGACCTTTGCGTGCTCAAACCCTGCACGCTTGCTCACAACGTACGCCTCTACATGCATGGCTAGCCATGATCAATAGCTTAAACTAATTTTGGTATGTATCAATAGAGCCTTGTCTTGCTCTAAGATGAGACAAATCAATATAAAAGTTGGAGAATAGAGAGAAAATTACTAGTACAATATAAGGAAGAGATGAACCAATGATACATCCCTAGTGTTACAATGAGCTATTAGAGTTCTTATCAATTTACATGGTACAATTTTAAAAAATGGAGACTGCACCTTTTGGGAGCACTAATAAAGTAGTTATTCTTAAGAAAAGGATGAAATGTGATTTAAAAAAAAACCAATGAAAGTTGTGTAGAAATGTAATAATTTTGAAATAAATCACTCATGTAAAATAAATTGTATTAAATTAGTTTAGCTTAGGTGATAAACTCAAAAATTTCCCTATCAAATGACTAAAGTTCGAGTACTGAGGGTTATGATTTTATATTTGAGATAATACCTTAATATTTTAGTGAAGAAAGATAAAGGGACGAATCCATTATCTTGGTGGATTAGTCAGAGCATTTAAAATTTTATAATGATAATATGTTTTTAATTTATGTAAGTTATCAAGTCATTGTACTGCAACAATCCTATTTTTAAAAAAATCTTAGGATGATTTTTATAATTTATTTGTAAATCTCATGTATCGTACTTGTAACGCGGTATTCCTCCGATATAAGTTAGGGCTATCAATAAAATTGAGGTTTCATTAAAGAGAAAAAAAAATCCTATTTTTAAGAATAGAAACATATCCTCAAGGGGCAAAATTTATAAGAAATCAATCTTGATAAAGCCTCTGTGTTGGAATTATTGGCTGTTGTTTCCACCATTGAAGAAGCTCGTAGAACACAGTAACTGAAGAAAAGAAACTCGAAGAAGGTAACAATGGAGAACAAGAAGCTCTGATACCATATAAGAAATCAATCTTGATGAAGAAAACTGATTTCATTCAATGAATAAAAAATAACAATACAAAATGTATATATATACATTTAGCTTAACAGATTCATGTATGAATCTGGTGAAAGAATAAAAACTAATTAACTAAATAAAACAAAAATGCAATCAGTTTCTGTTGAAAATTAAACTTGACTCGTCGGCAGTCGTTTCTATTGACATTGGAGATTGGCAGGCAACCTACTCCACCTACCAGCCCACCTCCGTTGAAGTTTAATTCTCCCCATTGTTGATTATATTGTTGTATGATTTACTATAAATAGATGTGTGTGTGCACAATGAAGTGTGTGGTGTGTTGAGAGTGTAAAGCCAGTGAGCATGAGAGAGAGTTTAAATTTGAAGTTCTCTGTATCCATTTTGATATTGAAATATATTGTTATTGTGCATTTATTCTCACTGAGTTTCAATCACAACCAGTGACTGAGCATTCCTCTCCACCCATTAGTGGTATCAGAGTGTCCAAGTATGCCGAAATTCGCCAAGGTGAACAGAAAAGAAATTCAATTTTCTTCCTAATTTTGAGGTTCTTCAAAATCCAAAATTGAGCCTACGATTATAAAATTCACATCGAGATGATTCCAAAGGTGAAAACCACATCTCAAACGAACTGCGAGAGCCTCCACATGCACTCCCACACGCCGCCAAAGACTTCAGCGTCAAAGGCACAGGCTGCACACGCCGACGACGATGCTAACCGCCGGCGACACTCGCCCTTGCACTCTGCATGTGTCTTCCTCGCCCAGTTGGCAAGACTCGACCTAGCCATCGACCTACAACTCGGCTCAGCAACCCGCGACCCGCAACCAAGATCAATACTCGAGACCTGACCCGCATCCGATCCGCGTCCCAGCCGCTGACACGCGGCACACGCAGACGCTGCCACGTGTCCTAATGGTAAGCATAACGCCGTTAAATGAACGTTAAGTTGAACCGGCCAGTTTAAAAACCACCGAAAATCCCTACAGTTGGTTTAGTGACTTTTGGACCGGTTCTTTGCAACCCAAAATTGGTTCCTAAGGTTTTTCGACCTTATGAAAATATTGGTGGCATCATATTTGCCAAAATTAGTCCTTATTTCTTTGTTTTTATATATTAAATTCGATGGCTAATGGTACTACCCAAGCGGTCATTCCAAAATTGACCCGGGAGAATTATGACAATTAGTCTTAGGATGTCATGGACATTGTTGAAGATGGGTACAGAGAAAGCCCGTCAAAAGAAGCCAAAGCAGCTATGTCTGATGCTCAAAGAACAATTCTGTGAGCCAATCGAAAGAAGGATTGCATGGCGAAGTCCATAATCTACCAAGGCCTTAATGAGGCCACGTTTGAAATCATCGCCTCCGCCAAGACATCCAAAGAAGTTTGGGACTCTCTCCATCGAACAGACAAAGGTGCAGATAAAGTGAAAAAGATTTGTCTTCAGACATTGCGAGGTGAGTTCGAATCTATAAAAATGAAGTCTACTGAATCTATTGCTGGCTACTATACAAGAATAATGGTAGTATCAAATCAATTGAGAAGAAATGGTGAGACTCTCAATGACGAGAGAATTTGTGAGAAAATTTTGCAATCTTTAGATTCAAAATATGATTATATAGTCATAACCCTAGAAGAAACAAAGATTTGGAAACAATGTCCGTAGAAGAACTTGTGAGCTCACTCCAAGCCCATGACCAAAAAGTCAACAGAATGAGTGATGATAAAGCACTAGAGCAAGCCCTCCAAACGAAGTTATACCTCATTGCAGATAGTGACTCACTCGAAAAATGAGCAACTCGAAAGCTATCCCAAGTATAGGAGCTACGTCGTGTAATATTAAGCCCAAGGGCTAGATCGTCTCCTCAGGAAATGCGTTTTAATCTCAAAATTTACGTTCTTCCAATGGAAATTATGTAAAAACCCCAAAAATAGAGATATAAAAAAAAATTAGTGAATTGATTTCCAAAAAAAAATTAAAAAATAAAAAATAAAAAAAATAAATAATTAATTAATTAAATTTTTAATTAATTAACTAATTAATTAATCGAATTTAAAAGAAAAAGAAAAAAAATTTAATTAAAATTTATTTTTATTTTTTTAAATAAAATATATTATTATTAATATTAATTAAATATATATTTATTATTATTATTATTATTATTATTACATCCTGAAGCTGGAAGCTTCAGGATTTCTTTTTCTTCTTCTTCTTCATCTTCTTCTTCTTTACTTTTCTTTTCTTTTCTTTTTGCTGCACCGCAGCTCCCTCTGAACACTCTCTCTTTCTCTCTAACTCACTTTCTCTCTCCCTCTCTCCTCGATTTCGCGACGGATTTTCGCCCGATCGAAAATCCGAAGATACCACTGGACTCTATTCGCTGCTGCCGTCATTTCTACCGAAGCGGATCGGTGATAGGAGCGGCGTAGGCATATTCCCTAGGGTAAGCGATTTCCTCCTTTTTCTTTAATTTCTTGCAAAATATAAGCCCAATTGACGAACGGACACCACCACGAGAATCTAGGGATGATTCTCTACAAGTCTAGTGGGACGGAATTCTCATGGGGGTGTCGGGCCAAAACTCCAAATTTGGGGTGCGGCGATTATTAAGGGGCTTATTTTTAATTAATTAGCATTAATTTAGAAATGCTAAAATATTAAGCATCTGCAACTGAAATAGGATTTCCAAAATTTAGGGCTCGGGTGAGCGCCGCAGGTGTAATTTTGGGACCCGTAGGCAAAATTTGAAAAATTAAGTAGGGATATTAAATAATAGTTTAAATATTAATTTGAGGTATATGGAGCCTAAGGAAGGCTAGATGAGTATTATTTTGGAGAAATAGATTAATTAATCTGGGGAAAAATGTAAATTTCAGGAATTAAATTTCGGGCGCCAAGGGCGTGAAATTTTGGGTCCTAAGGAATTTCTTAATAGTCAGGTAAGGGAATAAACTAAAACAGTAATTTTTCATACAAATTATTATTGATTATGAGTAAATTTATTTTCAGAAAAGCATATGTTATATTGTGTATTACGCATGAAATGTACGATTGGGAAAATACTGCTATGATGATTAAAATGTATATGTATGTATGAGATGTAAATAATTCACGTTTTTAGAATATGAAGTATGACTTTTAACAGCATATGTGTGGCATGAATATTATTTTATGTGAAATGTATTATGATGTGAAAGATTTTACGAACCAAGCATGATTTCAGGCATTTATGAAAATATGAGTTATGTTGTGATGGTTTTGACGATTGTGTGATAAATGAGGTATTTTCAGTATATATATACCTGAAACAATTTTGGCGCGAGGCCATATAGTTATGTTATCGGCACGAGGCCGTATTTATGTTTTTGGCGCGAGACCATATATTTATGTTATCGGCACGAGGCCGTATTTATGTTATCGGCACGAGGCCGTATTTATGTTATTGGCGCGAGGCCACGTATTTATATTTTCGGCACGAGGCCATATCTATGTTTTCGGCACGAGACCGTAATGATGTTACGTATGATCATGTATTATATGTTTTCACAACCAGGATGTTAGTTTAGTTCAGACCAGGAGTTCGGTACCGTAGCTATGGGTTCATTTTGGCACGAGGCCTTATTAGTGCTACCGTCCCACGAGGGGATGGGAGATGGATAGTCGATGTGGCTTTCAGTAGAGTGTGGACGTCCACCTGGCAGTCCGGACCAGGGTGTGGCGGGCTCATTGTACTTACAGACATATTTGATTCGGCAGTGGTCGGCCAGCCATTGTCAGGTCCCGCCTTCGGGCTGCACAACCCGTCATGGGGGGTAATACATGACACCAGCTAGCTAGTCATCCTGTGTTTATTTTTAGTACTACAGTTATAACAAATGATTTTATGTATGATATGAATTATTAACAGATGTGAAAATATATGTTTAACCAGTACGATATGATGATGTTTATGGAATTATGAAATGTACTATATACGTATAAATACATTAAATATTCATGTTGCCACACAGCTGTATTTAGTTTATTTTCCCTTACTGAGAAGTGTCTCACCCCCAATATTATTACATTTTTCAGGAGTCCCTGAGAGACCGGCGGGTCAAGGCCGCCGTTGAGATTAGTGAGATTATCCCGTGAGGAGGGTAAGATTTTGTACTAGGGTTAGAATTATTTTGTGTTTGACCCTAGAGATATTTTGATGTATGTGAGGATGTATAGAATGCTCTGGTATTATATTTTATGACTGGATGTTTGAGATTTTATGTGTACTGCTGCTAGGTTTTCCGTTGTGTATGACAGGTGTCCCCGCTACCCACGGGTTCGGGTTGACCATATTATTTATTATGTGATATTTTATGTTAAGAAATTGAGGGACGTTACAAATTAAAAATGCACTGAACTCAGTTCAGATTCAGGATTTTCAAGATTGCTGAGATTTATTCTAACCAATTGAAATAACAGACAATTTAAAAACTTAAAACTAACAAGTACTAAATTAACAAACTAAGATGGAAACCCTAATCTACTCAAAGATACATTGAGACATGCGCTAATTAAAGATGGCAACTTCGAACACGTAACTAAAACATGCAAGAATGGAAACTCTAATCTACCTAAGGAAACATCGAAACACGCTCTACTTAAAAATGGTAACATTAATCATGGAATTAAAGAGTGTAATGGAGACTCAATCAGATTCAATGCATACAATAAAAACCAAGACTTTAACACAAATCAAGAACTCGAACCAAAACTTAGTACTTTAAACACTTCAACAATATTCAGACGATATAAAAATACGAACTTTAACATGAAAGAACCTAAACTAAATTAAACCGCAATTAAAAACTAAATTTTTAAGAAAAGAAGACAACTAGTTTAATAAAAACATTATTTATTTATTTTTATTTTTTTTGCAAAAAAATTAAAACAGAATTTAAATTAAAGGACAAATAAATAAAAGACAAACAATTTAAATCCTTTGCTTCAGAGCAAGATAAATAAAAAAATAAAATTAACCCTCAATAAAATTACTTAAATAAGGATTCAATACTAAAGTGTGTTAACAAATTTAATGAAGAAATAATCTAAAACAAAAAGCATTAACCAGCTGTAATAAAGCAGAGAAATTAAAAGAAAGAGAAAGAGAAAGAGAAAGAAGATTGGAGGGAGCCTCAGGTGGAGCAGAAGTCTTCTCGGGTTGCTAGAAGGAGGAATTGCAGGGGAGCTGTGCTGCTGCTACAGGATCGGGTGGTTGGGAGTTTGTTGGTTGCAGCAGCTGCTGCTGGTGAAGGGCTCGGGCTGCTGTTTGCTGGTATTCTGCTTCGTGGGCTGTTGCAGCGGCTGTAAATAGGCCGAGAAGCCTGCTGGAAATTGCCAAGAAGGGCTGCTACGCTCTGCTGTGGTGGCTGCTGTGCAGAGGGCTGAGGAGGACTGCTATGGTCTGCTGTCCGAGAGGAGGCTTGCTGTGCTGGTGTTGAAGCTGGCGAGGAAGATTAAGAGAGGAAGTGGGAGAGATAGAGGAGAGAGAGAGCTTAGAGAGAGGGAGAAGAAGAGATTAGCTGGGAAAAATAAGAGTGAGAGGAAGAATACGTAGGAGAAAATAAAACAGAGAATGCAAAGACAAGAAGAAGAAAAGGAAAAAGAAAGAGAAGAGAGTAGAAGAGATGGTGCGCAGGGCACGATTGGGAAATAGGGGAAGAGAAGAATAAATAGAGATTGGAGAAGAAAGCCCTAGACCCGGATCCAGCCAACTTGACCTGGCAACTTGCCCCGAATTGTTGTACTTTTTTTTTTTTTCATTTTTTTCATTCTCTATTCATCGCAAATCTGACCCTTCTTGAGCCCGTATCTCATAAAACTCAAAACATGAAAGTTGTAGATGATCCTTTTCTCTTTCTCTAAAAATTTGAATCATCTAGATCGGAGCTCAGACGGAAAAGTTATGCACAAAATACGAACAGGTGTCGGTTTTTGTTCCCGGGAATTTTCCTGCGACAAAAAATTACCAAAACTTCATAAATACTGCAATAAAGTTCAAGAATAATGATTTTGGCACTTTATTAAAATATTGGACAATTTTGGACATTTAATTAAAAATATAAACCGTAAAACCCGGGTTAAGATGCCCAATTACACAGTTTTGACCCGTAATCAGATAGATACGAGAAAGGGGGACGTCACAGCAAGGAAGAGGACGAGGCCGAGGATCTCGTGGAAGAAATTCTGAAAACTTTGACTCCAGAGGAGGTAGCAGAGGCGGAAGAGGTCCCACTAGAGGAGGACGAAATCAACAAAACTATGTCCTACGAGGCAGAGGATAAAGAAGAAGAGGAGGGTACAATAACCACTCGAATGTAGACAAAAGAAACATTCAATGCTACAACTGTCATAAATACGGATACTATAGCAATGAGTGTTGGGGGTGACAATAAGAAAAGGTTAGCGAGGAGACTAACCTTGCCGAAACTGAACATGCAGATGGAGAATAGTTGATTTTGATGGCACACAATTCAACTCCCCAGGACCAAAGCATTTGGTACCATGATTCTGGAGCTAGAAACCATATGACTGGTAGAAAGAACCTACTTTTTGAACTTGATGAGAAAGTTCAGGGGGAGATCTCTTTCGGCGATAATTCTAAAATCCCAGTCCGAGGGAGAGGAGATGTTTTGATCAAACAGAAGTCCGGATATCATGCTTACATCTCCAACGTCTATTACGTGCCAGATATGAAGACTAACATACTTTGTCTCGGACAGCTCGTGGAGGGAGGCTATCGAATTAGCCTCAATGATAAGCAAATGGTGATAATAGACGCTTGAGGAAAGCTTGTTACTCGAGTTCAAATGGAAAAGAATCGAATGTTTAGACTCGCCATCCAACATGATACGCCAAGGTGTTTGAGCACTATCATCAAAGACAAAGACTGGCTATGGCATCTAAGGTATAGGCATCTAAATTTTGAAAGTTTAAAACAATTGGGAAGCAAGAAGATGGTGAAAGGCTTACCCAATATCCACCATCCAAATGTAATATGTGAAAGTTGTATTCTAAACAAACAACACAGAAACAACTTTGGAAAACAAGCAGACTGGAGATCTACCATGTCGCTCCAGTCAATACACACAGATGTGTGTGGTCCACTAAGACCATTTTCAAGTGGACAGAATCGATACTTCCTCACCTTCATCGATGACTACAACAAGAAGACCTGGGTCTACTTCCTGAAAAGAAAGTCAGAGGTGTTTGACAAGTTCAAAGAGTTCAAAGCTCTTGTGGAGAAATAGAGTGGCTATCGCATCAAGTCACTTCGGTCAGACCAAGGAGGAGAGTACAAAGATGAATCTTTCCTAGAATTCCTTAGGCAACAAGGGATTCAAACACAGTTTACACCGACCTACACTCCCCAACTGAATGGTGTAACCGAAAGGAAGAACCGCACAATCCTTAACATAGCCAGGAGCATGTTAAAGGATAAGAATGTGCCCAAGAGTTTTTGGGCAGAAGCAGTGTCATGTGCAGTTTATCTGCTCAATCGGTGTCCTACGAAGAGTCTTGATACAAAGACACCATATAAAGCCTGGAGTACTCACAAGCCCAGTGTGAGTCATCTTAGGGTGTTTGGCTCCATAGCCTACGCCAAGATCCCAGAAGCAAGAAGGACAAAGCTAGATGATAAAGGAGAGAAGTGTATCCTTGTTGGATACGGCGATAGCACCATGGGATATCGACTCTACAATCCCATCAACAAGAAAGTCTTTCATAGTCGGGATGTCATATTTGAAGAAAATGAATCTTGGAAATGGGACCAGGCTGAATGTTCCAAAGATGCGGAATTGACACTTGAAGGAGAAGAACCTACACAGACAAGAGAAATGGCTATTGAGCCACAAGTTCCAGAGCTACATACACCTCCATATGGTTCATCACAGAGGAATGAAACTCCATCACCAATAGAGCGTGAAATCTCAGACATGAGACCTAGAGAAGCTCGAAATCTAGCCAACCTGTATGAAACTACAGAACCAATAGAAGAGTATGTTACTCTATATTGTCTGTTGTTGACTAGAGACCCAGTTAGCTTTGAGGAAGCTAATGAAGAAGACAAATGGAGAAAAGCGATGGATGACGAGATTCAATCCATAGAGAAAAATAAGACTTGGGAGTTGACAAATCTCTCGAAGGGCCACAAAATCATTGGTGTGAAATGGGTATACAAGACCAAGAAGAATGCTCAAGGAGAAGTTCAAAGATACAAAACAAGACTTGTCACCAAAGGCTACAAGCAAAAATAAGGGATTGATTATGGAGAAATCTTTGCCCCGATTTCCAGACTTGAAACCATTAGATTACTAATTTCACTTTCAGCACAAAATGGATGGAAGATTTACCAGCTAGATGTGAAATCAACATTTCTGAACGATTTTCTGGAAGAAGAGATTTATATCGATCAACCACCTAGATATGTAAAGAAGGGCAAAGAAGATAGAGTGTACAAATTGAAGAAAGCACTTTATGGCTTGAAGCAGGCACCTCGTGCGTGGAACATAAGGATTGATGACTACTTCCAGAAGAATGGATTTGAGAAGTGTCGCTACGAGCATGCGCTATACATAAAGATGGAGACAGATGGAAGCATGCTGATAGCCTGCCTATATGTTGATGATCTGATCTTCACAGGTACAATCTAGAGATGTTTGCCGCTTTCAAGAGGAACATGATCAAAGAATTTGAAATGGCGGATATTGGCCAGATAACTCACTTCCTTGGCATAGAAGTCATGCAAAGTGAGAAGGGAATCTTCATCTCCCAGAGCCACTATGCAAAAGAAATACTGAATAAGTTTGGGATGGAAAAATGCAATCTTGTGACAACTCCGGTTGAAACTGGATTGGAATTGAGAAAGAATGAGGAAGGAGATGTTGACCCCACATATTTCAAGAGTCTGGTTGGAAGCTTGAGGTATTTGACGTGCACCAGACCAGATATACTCTATGGAGTTGGACTTGTCAACAGGCACATGGAGACTCCTGACTAGTCCCATCCGAATGCAGCAAAAAGGATACTCCGATTTGTCAAGGGTACCATCACCGATGGTATGTTTTATTCATCAAGAGGTGATTGCAGACTTATCGGCTATTCAGATAGTGATTGGGGAAGAGATCTTGATGAAAGAAAAAGCACGACGGGATTCATATTTTTCATGGGAGATACAGTGTTTACATGGTCTTCGAAGAAGCAACCCATTATAACATTGTCATCATGTGAAGCTGAGTATGTTGCTGCCAGCTTAGCTGTTTGTCATGGTATATGAATTAGGAATGTACTGAAGTATTTGATATTTTTTCAAGATAACCCCACATAAGTCTATATCGACAACAGATCAGCAATTGCACTTGCGAAAAATCCAGTTTACCATGAAAGAAGCAAACATATTGATACTCGGTATCATTTTATCCGGGAGCATGTCAAGAATAAAGAAGTGGAGTTGATATCTTGCAGAACGTATAATCAAATTGCTGATATTTTCACGAAACCACTCAGACATGATATTTTTGCAAGACTGAAGACAATGCTCAGAATGACAAAACTAGGAGAGTCAAGTTTAAGGGGGGATGTTGAAAATTAAACTTGACTCGTCGACAGCCGTTTCTATTGACATTGGAGATTGGTAGGCAACCTACTCCACCTACCAACCCACTTCCGTTGAAGTTTAATTCCCACCATTGTTGATTATATTGTTGTATGATTTACTATAAATAGATTTGTGTGTGTGTGCAATGAAGTGTGTGGTGTGTTGAGAGTGTAAAGTCAGTAAGTGTGAGAGAGAGTTTTAATTTGAAGTTCTATGTATCCATTTTGAGATTGAAATATATTGTTATTGTGCATTTATTTTCATTGAGTTTTAGTCACAACCAATGACTGAGTGTTCCTCTCTACCCATCGTTTTCTGTTGCTGCTATACGAATGAAGCTATTAGGTGAGTTTTCTGTTAGGCTGCTGTTGCACCAGATATACTACTGTTGCTACTGCTGTTATTAAAGTGAGGCTGGCTTTTCATCTTTAGCTGAGGCAGAGTATAGAGCTATGACTGTAGCAACTTATGAAATTGTGTGGATTCTTTATTTGCTAAAGGATTTGTAGATTAGACATGATAGAGAAGCAGTATTGTTTTGTGATAGTCAATCAGCCTTGCATATAGGATCCAATCCAGTTTTTCATGAAAAGACCAAACATATAGAGATTGATTGTCACATTGTAAGGGACAATGTCTTGGCTAAAGTAATTAAACTGAATCATGGGAGAACTCATTGTCAAGTGGCAGATTTATTAACCAAAGCATTGGGTTATAAACAATTTTCAGAATTGTTATCCAAGATGGGACTGATTAACATTTGTTCCTCATCAATCCATCTTTAGGGGGAGTATGAAAAGCCAGTCTCAGTTTAATAACAGTAGCAGCAACAGTAGTATATCTGGTGCAGCAGCAGCCTAACAACAAACTCACATAACAGCTTTATTTGTATAGCAGCAATAGAAAACTCATTGTATTTTTTTTTTAGTTAGTTAATTAGTTTTTATTCTTTCACCAGATTCATACATGAATCTGTTAAGATGAATGTATATATATACTGTAACGACCCGAATTTAAATTGGAAATTTGAGTAATAAAGAGAGAGGGAAATAGAGACAAAAATAGAAGGAGGTCGTAGACTTCGTCGACAACAATGCATTTGGGGAATAAAATAATTTTTAAGAAACTACCTGAATTCATCGACGAACACAGGGTTTCATCGACAAAGGCTTAAAGGATTTCGTCGACGAACACAGGGCTTCGTCGACGAAGAATTACCGAGAGGGGTTCCGGAGCCGACTGAATTTCCTCGACAAAGATTGGATTTCGTCGACGAAATTTGTGAAGAACTCGTCAACGAATTCCGCTGCCTATAAATATGAAAAATCTGATTGTTTATTCATTTTTCACGCTCCTCTCTCTCTCTCTCTCTCCTCTCTCTCCTCTTCGGCCCTCTCACTCTCTCTCTTCGATTTTGGGCTGGTTTTATGCCGGATCGAAGATCTGAGGCTACCACGACACTCCTAGCGAAGTTCCTTACAAGTTTGCCGAAGCGGATCGTTGGGGAAACGAAGAGGTAAAACTTTTTAAGCGAAATTAGACTTCATAGTAGTTATAGAAATTGACGTACGCATGAAAATACTAATATTTAATACTGGGAGTTTTGAGTTTCAGGGTGTTGATTAGGAACTCATACGGGGGTTAGTCTAGGATATTTGAGGGCTTTCTCAGTAGTCAGGTAAGGGAGTAAACTAAAGCAGTTCTTTTCCATGCAATTATTATTGATTGTGAGTAAATTCATTTTCAGAAAAACATATGATATATTCATTTATTATGAATGAAACGTACGATTGGGAAAATACTACTATGATGCTTAAAAAGTATATGCATGTATGAGATGTCAGAAAATCATGATTTTAAAATATGAAGTATGACTTTTAATAAAGCATGTGTGGCATGAATATTATTTTATATAAAATGAGATATGATATGAATGCTTTTACGAGTAAAATGCAATTTTAGGTATTTTGGAAAGATGGGTTATGTTATATTGAGTTGACGAATATATGATAAATGAGTTATTTTCAAATGTAAATACCTGAAATGTATTTGGCGCGAGGCCATATATATGTTATCGGCACGAGACCGTATTTATATGATTTTGGCTCGAGGCCATGTATTTATGCTATCGGCGCGAGGTCATATTTACTATGATTTTGGCACGAGGCCATACGTATGATTTCGGCACGAGGCCGTATCTATGCTTTCGGCACGAGGTCGTAATGATGTTATGTATGATCATGTATTATATGTTATCACAACCAAAATGTTAGTTTAGTTCAGACCAGGAGCTCATTACCGTAGCTATGGGTAGATCAAATTTGGCATGAGGCCGTATTAGTGCTAATCATCCCACGAGGGGATGGGAGATGGATAGTCGATGTGGCTTTCAGTAAAGTGTGGACATCCACCTGAAAGTCCGGACCAGGGTGTGGCGGGCCCATTGTTCTTACAGACATATTTGATTCGATAGTGGTCAACCAGCCATTGTCGGGTTCCCCCTTCGGGCTGCACAGCCCGTCATGGGAGGTAATACATGACATTAGCTAGCTATTCATCCTGAATTTGTTTCAGTATTACGAGTTATAACAGATGTTTATGTATGTTATGATTTATTAACGAATATGAAAATATATGATTATCCAGCATGATATTATGATTATTCCCAGAGTTATGAAATGTACTGTATATGTATAAGCGCTTTAAATATTCATATTGCCACACAACTGTATTTAGTTTACTTTTCCTTACTGAGAAGTGTCTCACCCCCCAACATTAATATATTTTTCAGGAAACTCAGAGAGACCAGCGGGTCAGGGCCGCCGTTGAGTGATTGGTGCTTCCCTACTAGAAGGGTAAGCCCTGAGCTAGGATTATGAGATTTTTGTTGTATAGTCCTAGTGTTATTTTGACTTTTTGGAGATTATACACATGGACAGTATATTGATGTTAATAGAAAGTTCTGGTATTATATTTTATGGATGGATGTATGAATTTTCATGTTTACTGCTATTAAGTTTTTCGCTGTGCGGGTTCGGATTGACCATTAATTTATTATGTGATATTTTATGTTTATAAATTAAGGGACGTTACATATACATTTTGTATTGTTATTTTTATTTATCGAATGAAATTAGTTTTCTTCATCAAGATTGATTTCTTATAAAATTCGTATTTCTTGTTTTCTTCTCCTCACCTTATTAAGCTGGCGCGAATGAATGAAAAATCATGATGTGCCCTAGCTTAGAACGTAGCCCATGCAATGATCTTTTACACCATAATCTCTGCCATCATTCCAAAATAAAAAATAAAAATGAATGAAGCAAATGCAAGTTTTTCACTTTGTGTGAGAGCATAGATTCGGGAGTTTAGGTTTTAATTGGTTTGAATTTAGATAAAATATAACACTGATTATATTTCATTTGCATTTGAAAATGTGATTCCATTCATTAAATTATAAATTTTGTGAATTTGAAAATGGGAGTTGAAGTTGAAAAGTTGACACGGAAGCATCAACGTCGGCATAAATGGCAGCGGGGGAGAGGGCGACAGTCGGAGGCGTCACATTCGGAGCACCTGGTGTGAATGAGAATGGACTGGGCGACTCCTACCCCGGTCCACTTGGTAGCTTGTTGCGACGGCCACCAGCTGATGAGAGTTCAGTCATCAGTGCCGCGCGGTGGCTGTCGACTCTTCTTGTGTTCAGACCGATCTCCAGACCATATGGGCATACATGCACGCCCCTTGGACCGTGGGCTCTTGTCTTGCGCGCTGCTTGTGTTCAATGAGTCATAAAAATTAAAGAAACCCTAAACCCTAATGAAACGTTGGGTCTTTTTTTCCTTCTGCTTATTAGTTGGTAGGCATGAGTTAGATGAACAGTCCTATCAGTGTCCCACTTGAAAGAAACTAGGCTACAAATACATACATGCAAAGAATTCAATTAGCTAGGTGTGAGCAGATGACATAAATTGTTTTGCTATTTATGAAATTATTTTTCTTAAATAATTATTTTTATATGATAGTGTTTGTCTGAATCCTTTAAGGTATTTGACTAATTCTTTTAAAAAAAAAATAACAATTTTTTCTTTCTACATCTTCATATTAAAACAAATTTATAAATTGCTTTTAACTAATTCATAGAGTGCATATTCAAATATTCTTAAAAAATGAAATAATAATGTTATAGGTATTTAATGGATTATAAAAAAAAGTAACATCATTATAAAATAAATTACAATATAAAATCTTTACTAATTAATCTATAACACAAGATAAATAATAGAACTGAACACAATAAATTAATTCTTTGCGTTATCATTTATTTAAAAATGGCTATACTTTATTGTATGTGTGTGTGTGTGTGTTGCGCTGTGTGAGAGAGAGAAAGAGGGATAATTATGACCCATATATATTAACAAGGGCAACAAATACTGACCTACTTTGAATTTTGAGAAAAAAATGCTAACCGCCCTTTAGGATTTAAAAATCAGAGAAACCTTTCTTCGGATTTTAAAAATTTTACAAATCTCCCTTGAGTTTGACAAAATCATAGTAAACCTCCTTATGTCTTAAAAAATAAAGATTTTGAGTCCCAAAAATCAAATATTGTTAGGAGAAGTCTTTAAAAATTATGAAACCTCAGCATGAAATTTATTAAGCTCCAAAAAATATCAATGCCTATTTCTGGAAAAAGTCATTTATACTATTAGAACTCTATCAATTTATGCACGTGATGGAAGTGGCTTATTTAGAGCAGAGGAATGCACGCACGTGGGTCAGTATACGTGGTGCAGCCCACATATTCCAAACGAGTGGAGTGCTGTGGAACGCCCTCACGCTGCACGTGCCTTGTGCACGTCAAGCCATAGCCTGTAGCGTGACCTTTGCGTGCTCAAACCCTGCACGCTTGCTCACTACGCACGCCCCTACTAGCATGGCCGATCAATTTTGGAGCTCCCCATATTTTAGTATCTATAAATATGGCTCCCACTCCTCTCTCACATTGCAGCTGTGCATATATCAATAATAATTAATTATATGTTTAAATATTTATCACATGATAAAAAGACATAAATTAAAGATTAATTATGTAATATGTGAGATTCTATAAAATTTTAATATGCCAAACATCAAGATAGTAGCAGTACGCCCCAAGCTTTTCTGCTATGCACTCATGCTACATATGTTGAAAAATAGTTTTTATTTTTATTTTTTTATTGTACTTAACCACAATGATATAAAAGATAGTTTGTGAACTTAGGAAAAAATAAATACTAAGTAATATAGTAAAAGTTACAAGTTGAAGCACAAATTTTGTTGTCTTAAACTCAATTTTGCTTCTTTCTTAATATAGCAAGTACTCAATATTATTCAATATTTAGGATACAGGAATCTTATCCTGCTTTAACATGAAAAAAAAATTCGACATAAAAATTGGAGAATAGAGAGAAAATTGATAGCATAATATAAGGAAGAGAGGAGCAAATGATATACTCCTAGTGTTGCAATGAACTACTAGAATTCTTATGAACTTACATAGTACGAGCACTAATAAAATAGCTATTAAGAAGAGGATGAAACGTGATAAAAAAATAATAAAATTTATATAGAAATGTAATAATTTTGAAACAAATCATTTGTGCAAAAAAAAAAAAAGAAAAAAAAATTATTTTAACTTAGTGTAGCTCAGGTGGTAAACCCAAAAAAACATGAACAGGAATGAAGCAAATGCAAGCTTTTCACTTTGTGTGCGGGCATAAATTGGAAAGTTTAAATTTTAATTGGTTTGAATTCAGATAAAATATAACATATATTATATTTAATTTATATTTGAAAATGTGATTCCATGCATTAAATTAGATTTTTTTGTGAATTTGATTAGCATATAAATAAAATTTATTTATCCAAATTCTTACAAATATAAATTCTAAATCCAAGAATTTAAGCTCTGTGTGACAATTATATTTCAAATCCACCTGAATCAAACCTATGACTTCTATACATTTTTCTTAATTTTTTTTTGTAATTATTTCTATACATATCAATTAGTTCACGAGCCAATGACGTCTTTTCTTTAATTTTTATTTGGTAGATAAGTATGAGATTCAAATCCTTAATTAACAAGAGTGCAAAATTATATGAAAATAGGGTTGTTTAAGAGTCAAAAATCTAACATGTAATATGCCCACTATGAAATTCAGAATTTAGATTTGTATTTAAGGGGATTTGAATGAATTTTCACATAATTTGATATTACATAATGCTCAAATGCAGTGTAAATCCAAATCCTCTTCAAGGTTAAACATATGTCCTATGAACTTTTTAAATTAAGTTTGGCTTTACAATAATATATTGCTAACACTAAACACATGACACAATTTAAATACACTAGATAGGGATATGTGTGCTACACGTGGAGTAGATTTTACGCATTACAAATAATAACACACAAATTACATTAATAATTTACAATCTATAGTTAATTAAACTTCTTTAGTACGAATGATTACAACATTTACAACTTATATAATGTTATTGCTAGTATGAAAAGATGCATAATTCGTCTATTGACAATAATACTTTAAGCAATAAAAATCTAATTTCGCATCTCTTAATGCTCATCGTGATATATTGTTTGTAGATAATTGCATATAAAGAGACTTTGTATTGAATGGATTGTCACAAGTAATGTTTTGGAGTTTACTATTCTTTATAATTTATCACAGGCATAACACATTGTCCATAATCAGCTCATGCACCATTGCATTAAGTTGCTTAATTAATGACGTCAAATTCATACTCTCTAATGGATAAATTATAATATTATTATAACTATAATCTTCAAGAACAGTTACAATAGCATTTGTCATCGATCTTGTACTCTTTGGTCATGGTGTGTTTGGTCCGCACATAAGTTTTGACATTTATTAGAGGTTAATCATTTTATAATGTGGTTAAATCACTTGATATTGGTAATTTGAACAGTAGAACTCAAGGAAGTTTGGAAATAGAAAATAGATGTGTTCATATATTTGTACATGAGTACAATGAATGACGTCGAAGTCATTCATACTACAAAGAATTTTAGTTAGAATGCTCTAAAAATTCTTGTATCTTCTTTGGACTTGTGCTAATGAAAATCTTTAATTTAGTAATTGTAGTTGCCAATACTTTTCATTTGATCACATAATGACTCTTTTCAAGCCATACCACTTTAACTTGACGAGGGCACTAATTTCTTAGAAAAATATTTTGGATTAGAGAAGGAGAAAGAGATTAAGAGGAATTAATAATTGTAATACACACAAAAAAAAAAAAAAAACATCTTATTTCAAAATAGGCAAGGGTTCAAACTTTGTGTATAAAATTTGGTCCAATTTGTGATGATACAAAGAAATAACAATAGGATAGCAAATTTGTTAAACATCACAACACACAAATTGAACATGAGGTAATATTTTAACAACATGGAAAAATGAAAAAAGTCATTTGATACTTTTTGGGACATTATACCAACACTATCACAATTGAAAAATTATATATACACATTTAAATGAGCTTAGAGCAGTAAACTAAATCATTTAAAGTTCTATTATTCAAAGCCAACCCCTCCACACTTTGAAATATAAAAGGTCGATGATGCTTTTAATCCACCGGTTGAGATTGAAAATGCCTTCTGACAGTAGTGCAATTATTAAAAAGCGAAAATATTGATGACCGCTTCTTTGTGCAGAGAATCTTGAAAAGGTGAAATATTGACAGTCTGACTAGGAGGGGCCAAGTGGGACCCTTCACATGTCGACGAAGCAGCCAATATCATCTTCTTCGTCACTACTGCTACTGAGAGAGCAAAGTGACACTTTGAGAAGCTTTTTGTATTATGATTTTGAAGATACTGCTACAAGATGGGCTTAAGCTAATCTTTTTTAATTTAAAAAATCTATTTTTGAATAAGACTTTGTTGAAAACATTGTTGAACTGCAGAAAGGGTTATAGTGTTGCCGTTGGGAAAATTGGCCCACCATTTGACACTAAATTGACAAACGAAAAATATTTTTAAATATAAATATGTATTTACTAGTTAAAATATTGGAACTTTTATGTAGAAAGCAATGGAATTGAATTTTAAGAAAGGTGAAAAGAAGTATAAAATGGAAGATGAACTAACTCATGTTGTGTAGTTCATGTCCAATGTGAATTCTCAATTAATAAATTAAAAAAACCTTTAATTATATCTTAATGAGCCGACGGTTCGTAACTCTGGGTGAGCGACATCATAAAAAAGTCAAAACGTGAAACTAATTCTCCTGACGTGTTAACAGTTGGAGCACCAAGTGTGTGACCAAGGCCAATAAGGATCATCTAGGCCTGAGATGGATCCGAATAGGATCAAGGCGTGGGAGGTAAGATTAGTTCAGAGGCACGTGGAATACAATCTGAGGCACGTAAGGCGCCAGTGGTAAGACCAACTTGAGCAACTGTTAGGGAATTGGGCTTAGTCCCATAAGGGAGATCATTTTCGTTCAAGGGGGAGCGGTTGGAACTCACAAGTGAGGGGAAGATTGTTGAAAATTCCACTCGTGAGTTTGTCCCACATTGAAAAATTAGAGTGGATGATGGGTACTTATATATATGGTTTGACTCAATACCCAATAGGCTTAAACTTTTGGGTCAAGTTGGTGTTCACCCATGTGTATCAAGCCCACTCATGGGCTCCTCCAGTTCTAACACATATCTTGATTATTCAGAATGTGAAACAACTAACTCTTTTATTGATTTAGGAACATCATGCTTAACTTTGGTGTTTTTGGTTTATGATATAAAATCACTAAGTTTTTTTTTTTAAAGGAAAAAAGGAAAAAGAGTGGGCTTTTTAAAAAAAAAAAAAAAATCTAAGATGTGGTTGGCATAGTGTCATGCATATAGAAAAAAAACTACAACACTAATTAGGGTTTTGTTCATTCTAAATTCAAAAATTTTGGCCAATACATTAAACTCTTCAGGTAGTTTAGACTGTTTAATATTGTATTCTAGACCTTTGTGAAGAGAGCTTAGCGCTTGGTTAGCCGTAGAAATCTGTTTGGTCAGCCTGCTATGTTAGAAAGGTGGTCCCGTTAAGCACCCTTTGGCCTAACTGCAAGTTTAGATGGTTCATCCAACCTTCAGGATGAGTAAGTTTTTCAAAACTTTAATTAGATCCAATAGTAGTAACAGATATCAAGTGATTGATGAAAATAATTCCAAACTTGAAAATTTAGAAGCCAATCAAATAAATCAACCTTCCATTTCAATAGATAACGCGTAGAAAAATACCTCCAAAATTGGGATCTTCCCAATATCAAAACAAATCAAATTTATCAAAAAGGATCATTCGAATCCAAAGAAATTTCAATAATAAAAATTTCTGAAGGAATCATTCAATCAAAAATAATGCAGAAAGTATTCAACTTCTTTCTGAAGAAGACATTCACTTTCTAAAAAGAAAATTTAACTATGTTCATATTGGAGCAGTTTAAATAGCAGTCAAATCCCTTCATAGAAAATGATTAGATAGACCCATCTGCCTATGCCTAAGAGATCCAAGACATCATGATTTCAAATCTTCTCTGCCATGGTTAGTAGAAACTAATATGGGTCATGGACCAATATATACTTCAATTGTTTTCCAAATAATCTTCTAGATTGTGAAGATAATTCGATATACAAATCTCTAACGTTAGACATTCAAACTAAAAATTATAAAATAGATGAAGGTTCAAGAGTGTTAGTTGCCATATATAAAATATATTATAAAGCTATGTCAATAGCCATTAATGTATGATGTTTTACTTCAATCTCCAAAAGATTCGAATGTCTTATTTTAAGCCAACAGTGAATATTCAACCACAATGGTTCTAAGGAAACTTCCTTGGGAACAACTCACAAAAAATCTCTTCATGGAATTGGAGTCATCTCTAAATTCCCAAACTTAGTTAAAACAAGGAACCGGTCGTTATAGAAGAACCAGAAGAATCTATTATGATTGAATTTCTTAAAATTAACCAACTTTCAACATAAAAAAAACTCAATAAGTTCAGAATTTGAGTACACACCAGTTAGAAGAAGTTTAAAAAAAATTTTCAGTGTGAAATCAACAAGTGAATATTAATATCTCCACCAACATCTCCACCAATATCTCCTACTTCAACTTTACTTCAACTTCTCAAGTTATGCGAAGACATTAAAAATGAATTATAGCAAATTTGTTTATATATATAATTGACATTAAAAATGATATTTTTAAGCAAGCTAAAACTCTACATTGCCAAGTTATATGTCTATTATAATGTAAAAGAAAAAAATTGCTCTAAAGATTAAAATGAGTGCAAATGAAATAAAGATGTCGAAATGGATGCAAAAAAAAAAAAACACACACACACACACACATAATAGAAAAATGTGTAAATAATTTTAATAAACAAATTCATCCATTCTAAGTTAGAGGTTACATACTTGCACTACTATAAGGACAAGATAAGAGAAAGTCATATGATATATTATACATAAATATCTAAATACATGTATCATTATTTATGTCCACATCAATTCAAAAGGAATGCATAAATTATTATTTACTATTGACATTTAGTGGAAAAAACACGCTAATCTATTAATTTAGTATCTATTTTCCCAATTGATTAAAGCTTGTAATACTATTCAACAATCATTCCTTCACTAAGAAGTTATTACAAAAGGCATCCCTGATAGCACCTTCTACTAATTTGGAATTATATATTTTTGTGGATAATGTTAAACAATAGGTCCCCTTAATAGTTGTTAAACCTATGATCTTAACATGATTTGTCAAATTATTTAAAAAGTAACAACTTTGAAAAGATTGTATTGTTCATCTTGGATGTGAATTTTGATCCAATTATTTAGAAAAGAAAGTTAGAATTGATCTTTTATACCTAATAACTTGGTTTTATGCATTAAAAAATCACATAAAAATCTGAGCATCAAAGACCTAGTTGGCGCCAACTTTACCCAAAAAAATGTCTAAGATGTAATTTTCATATGTAATTATTCATTCACATAACCATATATATGATGCTATTTAAATATAATATTTTTTTTGTTGGACTCAGATTTTTTTTTAATAGATGATGGCTAGTTACTATGAATTAGGATATGAATGAACCATATAATAAAGTCAACACCAAGTTAATGATTATTCATAATTAATTTAGTTGTTGTGTTAAAAAAAAAAATGATGTGTATCGCCATTTAAGGTGTAATGTCTATATAAAATCTTAGGTAAAAGACACTCACCTCTCCTGAGATTTGGTAAAAAGATAAGGACGTTTCCTAAGGTTTCAAAAATTTCATTGATCACCCTTAAAATTTCAAAAATGATACATACCTCACTTGAGGTTTGCTAAAAAGATACAAACTTCCCTTCAAAAGATTTTTCTTTTTTGCAAAATATAAGGGAAGGTTTGTGTCTTTTTTACAAACCTGAGGGGAGGTTTTTGGAATTCTCGATACCTCAAGGGAAGTCTCTAAAATTTTTGAAACCTTAGGGGCAATCAATGTCTTTCTATCAAATCTTAAGGGAGGTTAATGTTTTTTACCCTAAAACTTTTTAACCCAACGTCTTGCAAGTGATTTTCACTTAAAAACTTTATATAGTTAGGAAACCATGTTTATTTGTCCAATCTTCTCAAAAGAACTTCAAAAGTATAAAAACATTTTAACAAATAATAACAAAATAAAATGTACACCTAACCTATGAAATTCAACTTTCATACAGCAAATTCAATAGTATAAAAATAAATTGCTATAGAATAACAAGAAAAAATAGGAAAAATCAAGTTATATTTTATTTTAATAAGCGAGCAAGTTCAAACTAGTGAAAACAAGCAAGACATACATTAAAGTGGGAAATAAAAGTTTTAAAAAATGTTGTTATTATAAGGAAAAAACAAGAAATGAGGCTAATAGATGACAAATTATATAGAAAAAATAGAGTGATAAATCTCACCTATGGAAGAGCTTAATGACAGAGACAATTAGAGAGAGAGAGAGTAGTCACAAAAAAATTACAACAAATTTCTTGAAATCAATAGTGGATAACTTGTAATTGATATTGTCACAAATTTTCAAATTCACATTATAGTCAGGTGAACCAAACATAGTGTCAGGAGAAGAATTATAAACATACATAGTCTTTGTTTTCGAGATATGTAATTCATCAATCCTAATGTTGTTTTATAGTAGGAGAGGGGGCAAAATCAAGTGGAAGATTGAGGATTGGGAGAGGAAAATGAAGGGAATTAAGAGCGTGGGAGAAGATAAATGGTTAAGGGACTATTTTTATATCAATTGCACACGTTAAGAATTTTAATAACATAGAAAGATTTAATGGTGATATTTGGAATATTTTATAATAACTTTTAATACAAACGGTAATGTGGATATTCATTTCACTTGGACCTGTTAGGAATTTAATAACATGAAAATGATTTAATGAGGGTAGATTGGACATAAAAGGAACTTAAAACCTAAATATAGAGCTCTTAGAGGACAATTTAAATATTTTGAAAGTTGTCACATACAGATTATCAAAATTTTCGTTTAGTCTTTTGGTAATAGTTTAATTATTGTAAATACTAAATTCCAAATACTAAGTTTAATGCACCTGGCACAATTTAAATATATTAATTTTTAATTTTACAAATGTCATTATTAGGCATATGGCATTTGGGCTCGAAAGGGCCAAAAGTTTTGACGTGAATCCATTTTAATGGGATTGAAGCTCCCGTGAAGGCCCAAAAACGAAAGCTCTCTGCTTTCGTACAGCCAGGATGTAGAAATGGGCTGCAATGCAATTTAGTCCTCAGTGGGCCTTATAAATTTGGGCTGGAGTATATTAGTGATACATGGGCCTTCATTGAAAGCCCATGAACTCTGTCCTATTGGGCGCAACTGGTGCGTCACACTTTATATGTTGTGTCCTATAATTATTAGGACGCTCTTTTAATACACACTACATCTGGTCTTGGCAAGCTATAAATTTTTTTCACTTATATCTCATTGGAACCATTTATAAAATAGTAGGTCCAAGATATCAAAACAAAAATGCATCAAAATACTATAATTGAGAGGATCACCTTCATGAAGGAAGAGAGCAAGACACTCATTCATAAAGAGGAATATTGTCCTTTGCTTGCTACTAGTGGGATGACTGTCATACGAGGTGGAATAAATTAGTTACCCATGAGATTAATGATTCACTCGAAAAATGAGTAGTTCGAAAGTTATCCCAAGTATAAAAGTTTAGTCGTGTAATAATTAGTCGAAAGACCATATCGTCTCCTCGGGGAATGCAGTCTAATCCAAATTTAGTGTAATTTTAAAAGAAAATAATAAAAGAAGAGTCACTGAACACAAATCAGATTTGGGTTCCTGAATTTTTTAGATTTTTGTAATGAAATTAAAATGAAACAAAACATAAACTATATTACTCAACTTAAATGCAGAAGATAATCATACGTTAATCATGCAAACAAGAAATAAAACTTACTTTCGAAATTTCAAATAAAAAACCTAAAGATGAAAACTTTATTACTCTACTTAAGCATTTAGACATAAAATTAAACACCAACTTAGAACTTGAACCTAACCCAATCAATAACGTAAACAAAAATTGAATTTAATTCGACGATGGTTTCACTGAAAACGAACTTGACTTTTCAACAACTTAAATAATAAATTAAACTACAATAATAACTAGGATCTCAACTAAACTAAACTCAAGATAAATTGAACTCAACAAAATATTTAAATTCTGAATGAAAATTTTAACAAAGATAAACCGAACTTAATAATGAAAATAATCTCAATCAAAACTAATTCCAATAATGATAATAAATAAAAAGAAAAGACAAACTGGGTTTAATAATGTAAATAACTCAACAAAGTTTAAATCCAACAAAGACTTTAAATAAAATAAAACTGAAAGTAACAAATAATAATTTAAACAATTTTTTTCAATGCAAGAGAGAGAGAGAGAGAGAGAGAGAGAGAGAATATGCAAGCCCGTAGTAGCTGAGGAGAGTCTTGCCGTGGCAGCACAGTAGGACCTCTCGGGTTCTCTGGGATATTCAGCACACAACAGCAATAAGTGAGGCAAGGCAGCAACAAGAGCAAGGAAGCAGGGGTTCTCGAGTTGGCAGCAGCAGCACAGTAGGAACGGGGCTTCGGCAAGGCTGTTCTCGAGTTGGTCTTCCACGCACAGACAACAGCAAATCAGAGGAGACAGCAGGGAGTTTAGAGGAACTCGAGATGCAGAGAGAAGAAAGAAAGAATAAAGAAAGAGAGAGTGAGAAGAACTGAGAGCTGAAACAGAGAGAAGAAAACGAGGGAGAGAAGAGGAGAGGGAAAGAAAAGAAAGGGCTGAGAGTTGAGGGAGACAGAGAGAAGATAAGGCGAAATAGAGAAGGAAAGAGACAAGAAAAGAGAAGAGAGAGAGAGAGACCAAGAAAGAGAGAGCTAAGAAAAGAAGACAAAGGAGAGAAGAGAGAAGAGATGAGAGAGAGAGAGAAACAGAGGAAGGAAGACTGAGGGAGAGAAGGGGGAAAACAGGTGAGGCAAAGAAGAAGGGACGAGAAAAGGAGTGAGGCGCTGATAAAAAGAGAACATGCTCCCTAGCAAAAAGGGTCATAACCCATTGGGTCACCCGGACCCACCCGTTTAAAACGGGTTTGGGCGGGTCACCCACCGGGTGACCCGTTAATTTGGATTCTTTATATCATATTCATATACATCACTCATTGTCCAGTGTCCGCCGACTCCACCCTAACCAAAAAACCCTAATCTCTTGGAGCCTTCGGCCTTCTATGCTTCACTCTCCTCTGGCTCTTCTCGGCCTTTGCCTTTCAGTGCTTCAGCTTCGCTCTCCTCTGGCTCTCAGCCTCTCGGCTCTCACTCTCTCAGCCTCTCTCACTCTCTCAACCTCTCATCTCAGTCCTCTCCTCTCAGTTCTAGGCTTCTAGCAGCTCAGCCATCGCCGTCACCCACACTGCACGCCATCGCCGTCACCTACGCCGCACGTCGTCGCCGTTGCCCACACCGCATGTTGTCGCTGTCACCTATGCCGCACGCTATCTGCCTAAGTGCCTATACAGCCCGTCCCCCTCCCTCTCACGACGACTCTCCCTCTCACTCTCAGTTCGGCGTGACAGCATCAACGGTCAATCTCCCTCTCTCGGTTCTCTCAGTCAATTAGACCCCGATCTACATCTTTTGTTTTCCCATTTCATATTTTTTTTTTTAAGATTCAACAAATAAAATAAGTATTTTAAAAAAATAATAAATTTAAAAAATTAAAATATGTAATTATTTATTAAACAGTTGACCCGTGACCCGCCTGTTTAATAAACGGGCGGGTTGGGGTTGAGATGTGTGTGACCCATTTAATGTTAACCTGTTTATGACCCCCCCCCGGTTGATGACTCGCCCAAACCCGACCCGCCCGCCCGTTTTTCCGCCCCTAATGCTCCCTTCTTGAAACACTACATGGCCCAGATACTCCACTTCAAAAAGTTTGCATGGCGGGGTCACATTAAAACCCAACCCACTCTTTTTTATTTATTTATTTGATTCTCATTCATGGCCAGCTTCATGCACAACCCACACACACACACACACCAAGCCCACGGTTGAAGCCCAACTTGCCCTAAGTCTATAGCTGCTTGAGTCTTTTTTGCATGGCAAGCTCAGTGCACTTTAATTTTAGCTTTAACATCCAAAAATTATCCTGCAATAGTAAAATATAAAAAATCCATAAATTATTGAATAAAAATTAATTATTATAATTTGAATGCAATGTTAAAAGATTGAACATAATTAGGCATTTAATAAAAAATATAATCTTTATTGCATAATTTTAAATACATAATTATGCAATTTAAACGCGTAATCACACCCCTCCAACTAACATTTTACTGATTTCTAACAAATAACGTGAATGCAATCAAATTAGGAGAGTAGCAACTAAAATTTCAATACTTGTGGAAACCACATGCCATAACGTTTTTCTAGTACTCGAGCAAGTCAAAAGTTAAGAAAGCCACCAAACCCTATCTACCTCCTCTTTCGCAAGAAACACAGTTGCATTTACTAAATGCAACAAGACTTTAAACCCCTAGGTCGATCGTAGTGAACGAATTGTAGTCTCGTGAAGGTTTCCAGGGCGACACCCACAAACACCAATTCCAATGAATATTAAATGAATGTATATGCAACACGAATATACCATTTCACATACATGAATATCACCAGATTACACACATGCTCGTACACAATTCACACAATTCTGAATCAATTCATTCATGCAAGTTTCATCATTACATAGTCGTTAAGAATAGTATACTCATATAAAGTTAACCAGCAATACAATTCAGAGTTAATATAGTCATATAAATTTGAGTATAAACAGGCGAAATCTCAAGGTATGTGTAATGTGTATGACTCGTTACACCCAATATACCAGTGGACACCTACAAAACGGTTGTTTTTACTCTGCCTAACTAGTATACCCTAAAAAACACTCAAAAAGGATGGGTTCACTCGCCATATGTGAGTAGGAGTGTCGCGATCAAACATCTCACATATTGCAAGGAACAAATGCTAAATGTATGGAATTGACTAGTCTAAAAAGGATATAGCCTATTTGTGAGGTGTCGGGTCTTTCACTTGAGCATCTTCTCACCTACTTGCCATATCCAATCAAGGCCACCCTAGATCAACTTATTCACAAACCAGGTGTGAATATATCTAAGACATTAAGCGGTTGAAGAGTCTTCATATATGGAGAATGTGTATCATGTCCCTGACTTTTTGTGGTAGTTGTGTGGAGTAGGTATTATTTTTTTTTTTTTCATTCTAGTGCAATTTTATTTCTCTTTTTCTTTCCTCTACTCATTCTTCAGTTTCTTTCTTTTCATGGTCGATTAGGACAATTATTACACTTCTTTTATTGTCTTCATATCACCCATGTGAATTAGGCTCAAATAGTAGTCCATGAGCTAAGTCTATTTTAAGGGGTGACTCAGTCTTCACATCTTGAGTAGGCTACAAGACCTAGGTTTTTATCTCCCCACTAGATGTCACCTCTAGGCTAGTGAGTAAAAAACTGAGACTAGTGTACAAAGAGTATCTAGAAAAAAAAATGGAAAGTTGAGTTTCATGAACTCTGAGCTAATGTGAAAAAAACTCAAAAGAACGATAAATGGCTCAATAGTACCCCCACAAGGTGTCAAAGTTGCCATAGGCGCTTTCTCAATGCTCACAAGGAACCCTAAGTGCTACAAGTCACGTGAACGTGTATTTTCAGTCTCATGAGATACCATGTAAATATAAGAATTTATATAGCCAGATTAACACGAATGAACTACTAGTCAACCTACACAGAATTACAATTCCTAGATTAGCCATATAAAGAGAAACTACACATAAATAACTCACTATACAACTTAAGTGTGTAACTCGTAGGTTATATGCAAGTATGTAAAGGGTATAAGTCAGTGTTAATCATAGCCTAATCGTCCATATTTAATTTTTTTTTCAATGAATTTTCTCATCCCCCCCCCCAGTAACTAAAGTGAAACATTGTCCTCAATGTGAAAGCATAGGAGATACAGAAGAGATGATAATGAGGGAAGTAGAGCGTACTTGGGTGGAGAAGTAAGGGAAAAGAAAAACTGAAACTAAGGAAAAATGTACTTGAAAATTAACTAAAAATAAAACAAGGTAAAACAAAATGAAAAGAAAGGAAAGAAAACATCACAGTCTGTTTGGCGGAGGCTCTGGAGGAATTTCATCTGGTGGGTGCAGGTTTATAAATTGAACCGGCAAGTCTCCAAGTTTGAGTTGCCACAATGAATCAGTCTTGTTACCTGCACAAAAGTTAGTCTCAAATAAATCAATATGTTCTAAGGTACCTGACAAAACATGTGCAGACTGTCTTCTTTGTTTTAACAAAAAAGGATCTTTATTCAGTATATTTTTTAGGAAATTCACTTCTTTAAGAACCGGTCTTTGAGGCAAAGTTGTTAGAGTAGTTACCTTTGGTTCTTCAGAAGCATCAACATTAAAATTTTTACATGGTTCCTTGAAAGCTAAATTCTCATCATTCTACTCACCCTCTTTATCGGGTGTACCAATCGCCTTACCTATAATGACCCCGACCCGCCACGTGGGCCTGGAATGCTACTTTAGTGACGTTTGTGTACCTAATACCTTATTCATCATATATAAAACACATATATGTAGCGAAAATAAAATACAAAATCCCCAAATTACATTACCATAGTTCTAACTATCTTTATACACAAATATATTCATTTTCACATAATTACATTCCACAAAACTAAACAAAAATAAAACTCTATCTACACACTATCTATATAAATTTACACCTCTAGCCCGCTAGACGCAATCTCTAGGATTACTTGAAAAGATAGTTTGTAAAGTAGGGGAGAGGCACAGCTCAATAAGGGAAAGACCAAGTTAATGTCAATGTGTGACCAGCATGTATTTAGTGTACAGAGAATAACCAATTCACTAAACACATAAACACATTTATGAATACATTCTTATTTTATACTCACACACACAATTAGCTGAGGATAGGGAAGATTACCCGCCTATACAAGTAGTTTTCCTTTGCTCTAATATCATTATTGCTACTAGGGCACTCGTCTTTCTCAGCAAGCTCTCGAAATTATCTTATTAATTATTCGTATTCACATAAATTAACAGATATGCATATAAGACACTCCCTGTGACAAACACGCCATTTACTTCCCCCATGGCACGGGTTGTGTGATTCGAAGGCTGGATTAATGTCCTGGGGGATCCACCTAGACAGTAGTCATCTATACTCTCCACTAACATACTTCGTGGGTATACGCAGCTCCAACTGCTGATCTGATTGCCCTCACCCAAGGGGGTGCATTCACCTCACGTCGGCATATCGGACAAGGCCACCCTACATCTCTCAGGACATGTGTGGGCACACACGGACACATAACAAATCCCTAGCAACAGTACCGTGCTCACAACACATTGGTCTCCAAGGTTCCTAAAGCATATCATGCAATTTAGATAATAGAAAATATCATTTAAAACATTAATTTACATATATTCCCTGTTATTCCAAAACCTGGCTCCTAGCCACAAAATACAACCTGGCTCAAGCCGTTTAACAAAACCCCGACCCTCGGCCATCAAATCAAAATCCTACATTTTCACAAGCAGTTCCAGTATTTTTCACAACAATTCCAGTATTTCTCAAACAATTTAGTACTTCACAAACAATTCAGTATTTCAAATCCCAATTCTAGATATATAATAATTCATACAAATTAAATCATATGCCACATGATTTTCCACATTTTAACATATCCATATAAACAAACAAACTTTCCACCGTTCATTTTATTCAAAAATACCATACCATGTATCCTAAGTTTGTAAAATCCATTTTGAATTGTTGGTTTTCAAAATAACCTTTAAATTTCCAAATAAATAAATAAATTTATACAAATATAAAAATTAAATTGTATCAAATTTCATAAAATTACTGACTTAACGTAATCCTCTTACCTGATTCCTGAAAAGCCCGCTAACACCCCGGCCTACGCCCCACGGCGTTCAATATTCCTAAAACCCTGAAAGTCAAACTTCACTACATTACTCATCACAATCCCTAGAGTAATTTTCCCTAAAATTCTCCTAGGCTCTGAATACCCTAAATAGCCTAATAAAGTCTAAATTATTAAACTTACCCCCGATTTAGGATTAATACCCCAGAGCTCCAATTCGAAAACCCGCTCCGGCTAGATTGAAGAGAATCTCCCCACAAATCTCCTGACAATTTTTGTTCGTTAATTGGGCTTATAGTTTAAGAGAAAATGAGGTAAGTTTGAGAATTGACCTTATCTCAAGAGATATGCCTACGCCGCTCCCATGACAAATCCACTCCAGTAGTACTGTCAGTGGAGTAGTAGTGTCAGTGGCGGCGAACAGAACCCCACGGTATTTCCGGATTTCTAATCAACCGAATATCGGAGACGAGATTGAGGAAAGTGGGAGAGAGGAGATAGAGAAGACGTGAGGGGGGGGGCGCCTCTATTCTTCTTCCTGAAGGATCTCAGGATCCTTCAAGTTATGAGATATATATATATTATATCATTATTATATTATATTATATTATATTATATTATTTAATTAATAATATTAATTAATTAATTAATTTTTAAATTTCAATTTTAATTTTTTTTAATAATAATTTTAAAAAATTAAAATTTTTATTTATTTATTTATTTATTTATTTAGGATCACTACATTACCACTGCAGGGATTTGCTTTAGCATTACACTCCTTGACATTTACTCCAGTAGGAAGAGATGGTTCCACGACTGCCAATCTCTCAGGATAAGGTACCACAGGTTGGTACTTCTTATTAGTCTCGGCCTCCTCATTAATTGACTTCTTCACTTACGGGCTCACTTCCTTTGATTTTTCTTTGACTTCATCTGTTTTAACTGTAACTTCAGGTGTCGGGACAATTGTTTGTCTGTCGATGAATATCTCAGGTTGGGAAACTTCTTTTCCACTTCTTGAAGTAATAACAATCTCTGTTGTTTCAAGAGAAACATTATGTACTTGTTGCTGTTGCTGCTGGTATTTTTGAGGATTAGGCTGAGGTTCTACCGAAAATTGCCCCTTTTCTAAGATATTCAACTGTGTGCTCATCTCATTAATGGTGTCCCACAATTCATTCATGGTATGAGTATTAATCTGCATAAATTCTTGAAGTGTATTAGCCATTTGTGTCATGCTATCCTCAAAAGATGTCGTTGGTGGAACATGAGCTTTATTAGATTGAAATCCTAAAAGTGCGTAGCTCTGATAGATCTATTGTGGCGAATACTTATGTGAAGGAGCATCTAGATAATATGTTGGCTCATATTTACATCCACCATTGATTACGCTGATATGTTGTATTATCATGGGTGCCTGATCGTATCGTGTATTCCATTGTTGGACACTTTCAGTTAAATAATCAAAGAATGATAGTGCCTAATCCGGTTTCTTGCTGAAGAGTTCTCCATTACACATGGTCTGGACAAATTCTTTGCAATCTGGAGTAAGAGTTGTACAGAAGTAGTTGACTAATCTCCATGATTCAAACCCGTGATGTGGACAAATATTTATCAGATCCTTGAATCTCTCCCAACAAGTCCGAAAAGTCTCGTCACCCTTCTGCATAAACTGAATGATCTGTTCCTACAAAAATTGAATTCTCTGTGAGGGACAAAACTTATACAAAAATTCACGTTTCATATCAGCCCAATTAGAGATAAAGTGAGGTCTCAAAGAATTAGACCACATCTTCGCCCTATCCTTCAAAGAGGCAAGAAATAAACGAAGTATAGTAAATTCATCAGTTCTAGCACTAGAAAAAAAAGTATTGCAAGTCAACTCAAATAAGGACACTCGGATTCCATCCCGTAGAACTAACGTATCAATGACGTCCTCCCGCGCTGAATCATGAAATTAAGTGCGTTATTAGGTAATGCGGTGTAAGATGGTGTAGTGGTGCATGTGGGCTGCAAAAATTCCATAAGCATGTGTGGTGCAGGTGCAGCCATATTTTCTTCAAAACTCTTTTTTTTCTTTTTCTTTTTCATAAGAAAAACTAAAATAACAGGAAAAACACTAGTTTGAAACTAAAACTGACATTCTCCGGCAACAACGCCAAAAACTTGACTCACTCAAAAAATGAACAGCTTGGAAACTATCCCAAGTATAAGAGCTCAGCCATGTAATAATTAGCCCAAGGGTCAGATCATCTCCTGAGGGAATGCAGTCTAATTCTAAATTTAGTGCAATTCCAAAAGAAACTAAGAAAAGAAGAGTCACTGAACACAATTCAGATTTGGGTTCCTGGATTTTTTAGATTTTTGTAATGAAATTAAAATGAAACAAAACATAAACTATATTACTCAACTTAAATGCAGAAGACAATCCTACATTAAGCATGCAAACAAGAAATAAAACTTATGTTCGAAATTTTAGATAAAAAACCTAAATACTAAAACTTTATTACTCTACTTAAGCATTTAGACATAAAATTAAACACCAACTTAAAACTTGAACCTACATACCCATTTGTAGCCTATCGGTCTCTTCCCATCTGGAAGTTCCACCAAATCCCAAGTTTGGTTCTTATGTAGTGATTCCATCTCCTTAATCATTGCCCCATCCACCTATCTTCCTCCTGGACGTGCACTGCCTCTTGAAAAGTAGTTGGATCATTGCAACTAGTAAGGAAAGCATAAGATAATAACTCTTCAAATCCATACCTTGGTGGAGGCCTAATAGTGCGTCTGGATCTCCGTATAGGAATATCGTCAACTTGCTGGTTTCCCAAACTAGAACTCCCTGTAACCATAGGACCATGGTCATTTCCGTTGTCCTGAGTTTCCAACTTCACCTGCATAACATGTTCATCACTACCCTATTTTTCTAGCTTTTGTTTCTATTCATTACACTTTTAAGTATGCTTCATGATAGCCTTCTCATCAAAGACTACATCCCTGCTAATCACCACCTTGTTTGTCATTAGGTCCCATATCTTGTACCCCTTTCACACCTTCTGGATATCCCAAAAAGATGCAATGACGAGACTTTGGGTCAAGCTTAAACCTCTCTGTTGGCCTAACTAGGCTTTTAAATCTTGTTTTGTTGATAACAAAATGAAGGATGCTTTAACATGTTGTGTTGAGTGATTTGATTTAGGTAAAAGGGCACTCACGATTAATAAGTTGAAGTTCAATATCAATCTAGTGGAAGCTTCTCACAATATTGAAGTCAATGAAGGACAAATGAAGAGGATAAAGGTCAAACAATTCTTAAAGTCAAAAGTGAACCTCGAGAGGCTGAAGGAGGTTGAAGAACTTAGTGTTTAAGGAAACCATGATTAGAAGGATTGTTGTAAGTACTTCAAAGCTAAATACTATCTAAATACTTGTGAAGCTCTTATAAATCAAAACAAACTAAGAAACACATTTTTGAAAGACCTTAAAACATGTCTTTGATTAAAAGGCCTCAAAGGAAGAAAATTTTCAAAGTAAAAAAAAAAAAAGGAAAAATACTGAGAGTCAGGCGACTGTCACAATTTAAAAGGATTAATTTAGGAGGCAATAAGGTGTCAGGCGATTGCCCGAGCACTGAAAGGCGCCTGGATGGTCAAGCCAGGCGACTGCCTGTGTTTTGGCAGGCGACTGCCAGTCTTCTGAGTTTTCAGTTTTTTGACCATGGCAGGCAGCTACCAGGTCATGGCAGGCGACTGCCACTCGGAATAAATTTCAGTTCTCAATGGGAAGTTTTTCAAAATTTTGAATTTCAAAATTAACTCAACAATTTAATGATTTTTCAAATGTTACCTAATTAAATAAAGACGTTGTTCTTTGAAAAAGTTTATAAATGCCTCTTTGGGTAATGAAAAATTAAAGAGGGCATATAAAAGCAAGATAAGTCTAAGAGATCAAACAGTCAATACGCTGAAATTCTTCCTACGCTGAAATTCTCCTTAAGTTCCTTTGCTTACATCATTTTGTTGGAGAAAAACTCTATGTTTTTGGTGGATTGAAAAATCTAAAGCTTGGTTTCGAGTTGCATTCAAATTTTTTTCTTAAAGAACCATTGGTGACTTCTAAAACTTTAAAGTTTCACTTGTTCTATTTAGCTTTGGTTTTTTGAAGTACGATTTAGAACTTAATTTGTACAACTTGCTCTGAATTGTGAGAGTGTTTTTTGTACGTAGAATTTATCTTGTACTCTTGTAGATTGTAACGATTCCAGGTTTGTTGGATCGTTGGCTAGGCCAGGGGATATCGCTTAGAGAGGTGCCGCTCTAGCCTAATTGAAGGAGTGACCAAACAAGGGTATATCGTTTGGAAAGGTGGGCTCTAGCCTACTGAAGGAGTGTGTAAAGGTTTTTGTTCCACCCAGAAGGAACAAAGTATAGTGAACTCCTTATGTGGTTGACCTAAGGCAAGGACGTAGGCTGGGTATAAGCCGAACCTCATTAAAGTGGTGTTGTCACTCTTCCTTACTCTCTTTTAATTTTAGTAACGATATAACCTGCGTGGATGTTTCAATACTTTTAATTATAAAGCAAACATGTATTGAAAATTAAGCAAATCCAAAGCCTAATTTGTTCTTGGGCTTGCGGAAACCGAAAGGGATTACGTTGGTTAATCGATCTTTTACAGAACCCGAAAGGAAGTATATTGATTGGTTAACATCCAAAAACTTATTAGCTGAATTGGAATATTTTTGTTGTGTGGTTGCTGTGCTTGAATAGTAAATTAATTGAATGTAGTTGTTGATTATGGATTGAATAGAGAAAGTAGGAGGCTGTGTGGATTGCCTCATTAACAAAAATACAAGTAATCCTTAAAAGATTGTGAAAAGGGACAAGAGTTCTAAAAAAGAATCAAAGAAATTTTAAATAACCCAATTCAACCCCCCTCTTGGGACTACACTTTAGGTTTCAATTGGTGTCAGAGGCCGGTTATAGTAAAACCTAACAAGTAGCTATACAAAGATCAAAATGACACAAATAGGAGTAGCTCCCTTTGGTGAGGGTCAATCCTCAACTAGGCCACCCATTTTTTGTGTGGAAGCAACGAATGAGAATCTACCTTCAAACAATGGATTGGAAGGCATGGAATGTTGTCACAAATGGAAATTTAATCCCTACTAGGCTAGTTGATGGAAAAGAAGTACCTAAAGAAGATAAAGAACTAAATGACTCAGATTACAAAATGTTGCAAATTAATTCAAGTGCAATAAACGCCTTATACTGTGCACTTGATGTGTAACACCCCAACCTCGAAGGGTCTGAGATATTTACTTTTTACTATTGATTTACAGCGGAAGTAAATAAACTCAATTATTATTAAACCAAAGTACTAATTATTCATATTACAATCATTTATTTCAAAAGAAGAAAAATTACACAAACATAAATATCTGAAATCATACTAATATTTCTAATCAATCTTTATTTTTCTAATCCCCACCCGCATGCTTGCTAAGCCTGATTTTTGACATGCCCTTCAGAGTTATCTGAAATAAAAATCTAATTGGAGTGAGACGATGCTCAGTAAGTAAATAAGATTATTATTAGTGTGTGGCCAAAATGAGCTTTTAAAAAATTTCGTAAAACAATATTTAATACTATAACTTCAAGACTGCTTTTAGAATAAATATAAATTTAAAAATTACTACATAAAACTTTTACCATCAATTACAACAGTAAAATTTTATAATCATATACTATAACTGTTAAATTAAACTTTTAACTTTAAAACTGTAAAAATATTTAATGATAGACATATATATACTTTTCCTTATACGTTTTCCTTAGATCGTCATTTAAGCACTAGAATGATCCTTTTCATGTAGACTTACACTTTTCCTTTAAATCATCAGTAACTTTGTACACGTAATTAAATATGTACAAATATATATTGTAAAAACCACCCTTAGGCCTATTTGCCGTAAGTCATGTTTACTCTCATGACTAGGTTGTGCGGTCCGAAAACTGGACTTAACTGGCTGGCCGATCAAACTAAATCAACGTACGTAAACATTAAGTGAAATTTTTCTTATTAAGTCCTGGTCCGGAATCAGGTGTGCACTCAGGAGAAATACACTAACATAAATAACCACTCTGTAAACAGTGTGGGTGCACTCTGATCCATTTAAACTTTAAGCTGCGGTACCGAACATTTGTAACTTTGAACTTACTTTGCCATAAGGGGTTTTAAAATCATCTTATTATAATTTATGTAATTTAAAATAGTCTCGTGAAAATCTCATCTTTACTCATATTTTCATGAATAATGTAATGTAGAAATAAACTCATGCCACACAATTTTTGTGTTAAAAATATATATAATTTTTTTTTAATAGAAAGAAATGCTGAAAATTTACCCGAGAGGATTAGAATATTTCTTAACCCAAAAATAAATGCAAGTATATTAAAGATAGAACTGGTATAATTAAATATATGTAAAAATAAACTAATGAAAATTTTATGGAATTAAGTAACATAATTGAAATTTACTTACAAAATAAACTCGGGTATGAATTTTAAATAAAAAAAGAAACTAACATAATCAAATTTACTTACCTTCTTCTTTTACCTTGTGCTACGAACACAATAACTATCTTTAAGAAATGAGATCGGAAAGAGTGGGTAAGTGAGAACTTACTCAAAAATTCTCTCTCCACTACAAATTCTTTCACTCACTAATCCTTCTCTTCTTTGGAAAACTGTTGTGAAAAATGAAGGTTGAGAACTCCCTATTTATAAGAAAATTTTACGGAAGAAATGGAATTTGTAAAAGTATGGGGAGATGGGTGAAATTATAATTTTTTAAAATTAAAGAATGAGCAAGGGATGGGCAAGGTATGGGTTGAGTATGTAATGGGGATAGAGGCCATGTGGGAGTGTTTGCTACCATTTAAATAAATTTCTAATTACTTAATTAATTAATTAATTAGTTAATTAATTATTTTATTATATTTTATTTATCATTATTATTATCATTGTTATTACTTTTAAACTATTTTTAGTATTTATTTATTTTATTATTTATTTTTGAAAAAGAATTAAATTTGAATTTTGAAAACTCATGTGAGCCCATATGGTCTTGTGGGCCCCACACAACTTCGAGACCCAAATGGATCCTACGTAACTCCAATAATCCTCATACGATTTTATGAGCCCTACACAGTTTCGAGACTCGTGTAAACCTCCACACGGTTTGGGACTCATGTGGGCCCCACACAGTCTTGTGGGCCCCGCATAGGATACCTATATTATTATTATTTTATTATATATTTCTGCAAATTATGTCAGTCAAAACATTATTTCATATACTTATTTATGTGTACAAACAGTGTCTATCCTGTTTATCCTATGAAATTCCATTTTGACTAGGCTGACCTTTAGGGAGCGACTGAGCCGCAATGGTCTCTGAGCACTCGATAAGATAAGGTCTTTCTTAGGTACAAACATGAAATCAAGGATCCTACAGAAAAACACTTCTGTATTGATATTAACTTAATGACCATTTTTATTATTTTATTATTATTGTGCTTTAATATATTTTTTGGTCATCACATGATGCAAATGAATTTAATAGAGTAATGGCATGTAAAATAGCTAAAGAGATTTGGGATAAATTGGAAGTAACCTATGAAGGCATGGTAGATGTTAGGGAAAGTAGAATCGATATGTTAACCAAATAATATAAAGCTTTTAGGATGAACTCCGATAAAAGTATAACAAACATGTACACTAGGTTCACCCATATCATAAACTCACTAAGTGCCTTAGGAAAAACTTATTCCACCCATGAGATGATCCGCAAATTCTAAGAGCACTTCCACCTATTTGGGAACCAAAAGCTACTGCAATAACGGAAGGTAGGAACCTTAAAACCACTTCTTTAGATGAACTAATAGGTTCTCTACTCACATATGAAATGTCAATGAATGATAGTAATGGTAAAACTAAGGCTCAAGAATCTATAGCATTTAAAGTTTCAAAAGAAAACTCTAGTAGTGAAGAAGAGTTGGATGAAGATGAACTAGACTTCATATCCAAAAAACTTACAAAAATTCTTAGAAGGAAAAACAAATTCAAAAAAAGAAACCAAAACTCCGAATCAGATAAAGAAGATGTTAGCTTTACCGTGATCCCAAGAGGGGGGGTGAATTGGTACTTTTAAAAATTTAACCCCTAGGTATTCCTCCTAATAGCAGTATGTTCACAACCCTATGGTCAATCTAATGCGAATAATGTAAATATATCAGAAATTAAATGAAGCAGTTTAATTAATTGCACAAGCACCAGAAAATAGTAAATAAAGGATGACACGCAGATATGTTATCAAGGTTCGGCCAACTGCCTATGTCCCCGCCTTAACTAACCAGCATAAGGATTATCACACCAACTGGCTCACTTGAACGGGTGGAGCGGCACCTATACAAACCAGGTCAAATTATCACAGGGCTGACCTCAACCTTTACACCAATCCTTACCAGGCTGGATTACCGTCCCCTTAGGCTATGCCTGGAATCTCTCAGATATACAATCAAATGGTACAATATATGGGTGCTTTCACGTAAAACAGATTTGTACCACAAATACGCACAAACACAAACACCACAGATGATTTAAAATGTAAGCTTTGTGTGGTCTAAGTAGTTTAACTCTCAAAGATGTTTTCTATCAATGTAGTGAGTACGTAAGAGTATCAATAATAAGTTATGTACCTCAAAATATTCAATCAAACATGTTTACACATAACACCAAGCAAGCCTCAAGAATATCAATAAGAGAATATCTCAATCATACGAATGTGTATATGCTTGGATTGTAAAATAGATAATCTTTGTTTTCGGCAAATGATATATATACTTGTATAAATATTACCACAAAGATTAGTGTACCAAGCACAAATATCTTTTCACAAATAGTTCAATAAATTCCACAAGATATTTGAGTAAGCTTGAAATATGTTTTTGCAAACCAAAAACAAAAACAAACTTCCAAAGATATTGCAATGATAATGCAACACTCAGAAGTTTACCACAAGTCTTCTTAGAGTAGGCTTATTAGTAAAGCCTCCTAAGAAAACTTAGGTTATGCTCTCGAGAGAAAAATCGATTCAAACACTTTAAACAATGAGAGTAAAACCGTTTAAAATATACACTCAAAGCACTTACAAATGATTTTGAACTTGAAGAAGTAAGCTAGAGTGTTTTTAGGAAAGGTATAAGCAAATGGGAATCAAAAGAAAATATTTTTGCTTGAGAGAGATTTTCTTAATCCTTTTTGCTAATCAATGCTTAATCCACCAAATGAAAGAGTATATATAGACATACTGAAAATTTTGACCGTTGGGGACCTATTAGGGATTGTTAGAAAAGATTAATGACTTTTAAATCAATTTAACCCTGTTTAAAACATTTAACCGCGGTAAAAAAAATATGAGCAACCCGAGAGGTCCGGTCGACCAGAAGTTTTTCGGTTGACCAGGACTTAAATGGTTCGGTTGACCAGGGGCCTTTTGAACTAAAATGCTCGGTCGACCGGAGAGGGCAATTTCCTAACTTTTTGAATTTCGATCAACCAGGGCATTTTGAACTGCCTAGTTCGGTCGACCAAACCGTTGGGAATTCTCCTGAGAACCCTTTAGTCGACCAGGTAGTTGTAGTTCAAAAGTTCTCGGTCGACCAGATGGTCAACTGTTGACCCAGGAGGGTTTCGGTCGACCAGGGCATTTTGAACTAACCTTGCTGGTTGACCGAGTGGTCAAACTTTGACCCCAGGGAGTTTCGGTCGACCAGGACCTTTTGAACTACCTTTGTTGGTCGACCGAGTGGTCAAACTTTGACTCAAGTTGTCTCGGTCGACCAGGCCAAATTGAACTGGCTTGGCTTGTAACGTCCCTCAATTTCTTAACTTAAAATATCACATAATAAATAAAATGGTCAACCCGAACCCGTGGGTAGCGGGGACACCTGTCAAACACAGCGGAAAACCTAGCAGCAATAAACATAAAATCTCAAACATCCAATCATAAAACATAATACCAGAGCATTCTATACATCCTCACATACATCCAAATATCTCTAGGGCCAAACACAAAATAATTCTGACACTATTACAAAATCTTACCCTTCTCACAGGGTAATCTCACTAGCTCAACGGCGACCCTGACCCGCTAGTCTCTCAGGAGCTCCTGAAAAATTAATTAAGTTTGGGGGTGAGACACTTCTCAGTAAGGGAAAATAAATTAAATACAGCTGTGTGGTAACATGAATATTTAATGCATTTGTACGTATACAGTACATTTCATAATTCTATAAACATAATCATATCGTACTGGGTAAACATATATTTTCACATCTGTTAATAAATCATATCATACATAAAATCATCTGTTATAACTGTAGTACTGAAAACAAACCCAGGATGACTAGCTAGCTGGTGTCATGTATTACCCCCTATGACGGGTTGTGCAGCCCGAAGGTGGGACCCGATAATGGCTGGCTTACCACTGCCGAATCAAATATGTCTGTAAGTACGATGAGCCAGCCACACCCTGGTCCGGACTGCCAGGTGGACGTCCACACTCTACTGAAAGCCACATTGACTATCCATCTCCCATCCCCTCGTGGGACGGTAGCACTAATAAGGCCTCGTGCCAAAATTAACCCATAGCTACGGTACCGAGCTCCTGGTCTGAACTAAACTAACATCCTGGTTGTAAAAACATATAATACATGATCATACGTAACATCATTACGGCCTCGTGCCGAAAACATAGATACGGCCTCGCGCCGAAATTATACATATGGTCTCACGCCAAAATCATAGTAAATATGGCCTCGCACCAATAATATAAATACGGCCTCGTGCCGATAGCATAAATACGGTCTCGTGCCGATAACATAAATACATGGCCTAGCACCAATAATATAAATATGGCCTCGTGCCGATAACATAAATATATGGCCTCACGCCAAAAACATAAATTCGGCCTCGTGCCGATAACATAAATATATGGTCTCGCGCCAAAATTGTTTCAGGTATATATATACTGAAAATACATCATTTATCACATAATCGTCAAAACCATTACAACATAACTCATATTTTCATAATACCTGAAATCATGCTTGGTTCGTAAAATCTTTCACATCATAATATATTTCACATAAAATAATATTCATGCCACACATATATTGTTAAAAGTCATACTTCATATTCTAAAATCATGAATTCCTTACATCTCATACATACATATACATTTTAATCATCATAGCAGTATTTTCCCAATCGTACATTTCATTCGTAATACACAATATAACATATGTTTTTCTGAAAATAAATTTACTCATAATCAATAATAATTTGTATGGAAAATTACTGCTTTAGTTTATTCCCTTACCTGACTATTGAGAAATTCCTTAGGACCCAAAATTTCACCCCCTTGGCGCCCGAAATTCAACTCCTGAAATTTACATTTTTCCCCAGATTAATTAATCTATTTCTCCAAAATAATACTCATCTAGCCTTCCTTAGGCTCCATATACCTCAAATTAATATTTAAACTATTATTTAATATCCCTATTTAATTTTCCAAAATTTGCCTGCGGGTCCCAAAATTACACCCGCGGTGCTCACCCGAACCCTAAATTTCAGAAATCCTACTTCAATCTCAGATGGTTAATATTTTAGCATTTCTAAATTAATGCTAATTAATTAAAAATAAGCCCCTTAATAATCGCCGCACCCCAAATTTGGGGTTTTGGCCCGACACCCCCACGAAAATTCCGTCTCACTAGACTTGTAGAGAATCATCCCTAGATTCTCGTGGTGGTGTCCATTCATCAATTGGGCTTATATTTTGCAAGAAATTAAAGAAAAAAGGAAAAATAACTTACCTTAGGGAATATGCTTACGCCACTCCTACCACCAATCCGCTTTGGTAGAAATGACGGCAGAAGCGAATGGAGTCCAGTGGTATCTTCAGATTTTCAATCGGGCAAAAATCCGTCACGAAATCGAGGAGAGAGGGAGAGAGAACGTGAGGAGAGAGAGAGAGAGAGAGAGAGATTACAGAGGCTGCAGAGAAGAAATAAAAAGAAGAGAAAAGAAGAAGAAGAAGAAGAAAGAAGAATAATAATAATAATAATATATATACATAACTTTGAATCTCCTGAAGCTTCAACAAGCTTCAGGAGGGTAGTAATAATAATAATAATAATAATAAAAATATATTTAATTAATATTAAAAATAATATATTTTATTTAAAAAAATAAAAAAATAAATTTTAATTATTAATATTTTTTTCTTATTTTTTAATATCTAATTAATTAATTAATATATATTTTTTTAATTTTAATTTTAATTTAATATATATATATTTTTGGAATCATTCTATTAATTTTTTTATATCTCTTTTTGGGGTTTTTACATGGCTGGTCGACCGAAAGTGCATCGTGTGTGCATTTCGGTCCCGTATTGAAGCAAACAAGCCCTATTCAAATGCCTAACAAATATATGTGAAAGTGTGAGTGTCTTAGGGGCACTTGGGGTTCAATTTGAAGACACCGAAAAAGTCTGGTGTCGGTCGACCGAATCCTAAGGTCTTTCTATGGTTATTTTTGGTTTGTATCTGGTTTGAGCTTACAAAATAAATCATGCATGTGATGTGTGTGCTTATTACAAACCGAATACCCTAATTTCTATTACAAACAAATTTCACTAAAAATATTACAATTAAGAGCAAGAGTTTGTCTTCAAGCTTTTGAGCTTTCACGTGCCATTGATGATATACTAATATGAACCTGCACATGAACTAGATATTTATTAAATACAAGAGTATTTGTCATTATCAAAACCAGGGCATGACCTATAAGGTCAACAGAAGATATTAGCAAGAAGAAATCAAGAAATAAAATTCCTACATGTTATAACTGCAATAAAGGTGGACATATAAAATCGGAATGTCCACTACTCAATAAGGATTCCAAAAATAAAAAGGCAATGAAAGCCACTTGGGATAATCTAGATACAAGTAGCTCCGATGATGAATCAAGTAACCAAGAGGTTGCTTATATGGCATGGGATGACGATGAAGAACATTGTTCCTCATCCAAATTAGATAATGAATATGATAGTGGTTCATCTAATGAATCCGGTGATGATGAGAGTATGCCATCTTATGAAGAACTTCAAAATGATTTATTCAAGGTTCATAAGATGTTAGTTAATGTGACTAAACGATACATATCATTGAAAAATAAGAATGAAGGAGTTATGAAAGAGTTAGAAGCTAAAAATCTTGCTGAAAATGAAAAAGATTTGAAAATCAAGAAGTTAGAAAGCAAAAATGAAAAATTGATAAAAGAAATAGAAGATCTAAGACTCCAAACTTCTATGGAAATTGAGAAAGACATATACATTTCTGAATTAAAAAGTAAAATCAATAACTTGTCTCAAGAAATAGTGAAATCACAAGCCAAAGTTGATGGAAAGAAAGATATAGAGATAAATGATCTCAAAAGACAAATTGAAGATAAAGAAAATGTCATTTACAATTTTACTGGAGGGAAAGAAAATTTTAATAAAATAATTGAATAAAAAAGAATGTCCCTAAACAAAGAAGACATAGGATTTAATGGAATTGAGAATAAAAGAAAAAAGAATCTCTACATAAGATACTTTACGAAAGCCTCAAAAAATTATGCTAGCACCTCTTCTAATGTCTATACTCACATTGTATGCTACCCATGTAAGAAGAAGGGATATATAAAGTTTGAATGTCTATTAAAGAGGAAAGATGTGAAAATTAAATAAGTCTGGAAAGTAAAAGAAACTTCTCCTATTAAATCATCAATACCTAAGAAAAAATGGGTACCGAGACAAAAGTCAAGTTCAAAAATCAAGGACTCCATAGATGTTAGGCATTTCTTTTAGAAACTAGGAAAGAAACTTAAACACATCTTCTACAAGGATATTGAACCGGTTGATATGAAATTATGAGTTTTAAAAAGCTTAATGATCAGATTAAAACTAATGAAAATTGTTGGCCTAAATCAATGAATGAATCGTACAAGGCTTAAGTCAGAAAACATTAAGTTTTGCAAAGCAAATTTTGGAGTTCATATGAAAAGAAAATCAGAAGAAAATTAAGCTCTTTGCATAAGTATTTTTCTACTACATAATAGAGAAACAAACTAAAAGGGCAAGGCTTAAAGAAAAATCTACAGTCAGCCAACTGACTCTAAGGTTAGCCGACTAACTGAAGTGTTTTTCTTTTGGAACATAGACCAGTCAGCCAACTAACACTAAGGTCAACCTACTAGCTAATATAGTAACCCTAGACTTGTTTGTGAAACTTAAAAGTGTCAGTTAACTGACCTAGGGTTTGTCTCCTTATGTGATCTAAGTTTGTTTCGGCGTGTACTTTGATGTGTTGTATAATACAACACTTAACTTGAATTGCTTTCCTTGCTGCTTGAAAAATAGGTTCATGATATGTGATATGCAACATGCTACATGTGGATGTTTGAAAAATTGGCATCTTGAAATTGGTATTTTGAAAATCTAAGCATAAAGTTATTAAGTATGAAACATTTTTTTAAATATCTTGACCATGTATGCTTATGATCACATGAATGAATGAAAAATTAGAATCTATAAGAAGTGCATGATAAAATTTCAACATGAATATCTAAGATATATATTGGTATCCATGAATATATCACTTGATTTTTGAGCAATGCAACATAATTATGAGCAATGGTAATATTGTCATGATCTTGGTATTTGAATGATGCATTATGCATAACAAATGTTTTTTTTAAGTTTTTTTTTTCACAAATATGAATGTTGAGCACCATATGCATGATTGAACATTCCAAGATGTCACAACACATATGAAATAAGAATGCCCAATATGAAATATGATATTGAATTTTGGCATGACTGATAAGTGAGTGATCATATGTTCATTTAATTGTTTACCCTTTTTGATTGATGTCAAAAGGGGGAGTAGTATTTGGAGCAAAAATTTTTGCATGATTGATAGCATGATATTGCATGTTGAGCATGATAGCATCATATTTGAGCATGTTGAGCATGATAAGAATGAAAAATTGAGCAATGAGCAATGAGCATGATTGGTCATGAATCTACAAATTGTTAAAATAATGCTTATTGTGAGGGGGAGTAGAATAATGCTAGTTGTAAGGGGGAGATTTTTTTATGCTTATTCATATGTTTTTTTTTTTTGCTCTTCATTTGTCATCATAAAAAAGGGGGAGATTATTGGCCTAACTGGGCTTTTAAATCTTGTTTTGATGATAACAAAATGAAGGATGCTTTAACATGTTGTGTTGAGTGATTTGATTTAGGTAAAAAGGCCCTCACGGTTGATAAGCTGAAGTTCAATATCAATCTAGTGGAAGCTCCTCAAAATATTGAAGTCAATGAAGGACAAATGAAAAGGATAAAGGCCAAACAATTCTTAAAGTCAAAAGTGAATCTCGAGAAGCTAAAGGAGGCTGAAGAACTTAGTGTTTAAGGAATCCATGATTAGAAGGATTGTTGTAAGTACTTCAAAGCCAAATACTATCTAGATACATGTGAAGCTCTTATAAATCAAAACAAACTAAGAAACACATTTTTGAAATACCTTAAAACATGTCTTTGATTAAAAGGCCTCAAAGGAAGAAAATTTTCAAAGTAAAAAAAAAAAAAAAAAAGGAAAAATACTGAGAGTCAGGCGACTGCCACAATTTAAAAGGATTAATTCAAGAGGCAGTAGGGTGCCAGACGACTGCCTGAGCATTGACAGACGCCTGGGTGGTCAAGCCAGGCGACTGCCAGTCTTCTGGGTTTTCAATTTTTTGACCATGGCAGGCGACTGCCACTCGGAATAAATTTCATATCTCAACGAGAAGTTTTTCAAAATTTTGAATTTCAAAATTAACTCAACAATTTAATGATTTTTTAAATGTTACATAATTAAATGAGGACGTTGTTCTTTGAAAAAGTCTATAAATACCTCTTTGGGTAATGAAAAATCAGAGAGGGCATATACAAGCAAGATAAGCCTAAGAGATCAAACAGTCAATACACTGAAATTCTTCCTGCGCTGAAATTCTCCTTAAGTTCCTTTGCTCACATCATTTTGCTAGAGAAAAATTCTACGTTTTTGGTGGATTAAAAAATCAAAAGCTTGGTTCCGAGTTGCATTCAATTTTTTTTTCTTAAAGAACCATTGGTGACTTCTAAAATTTTAAAGCTTCACTTGTTCTATTTAGCTTTGGTTTTTTGAAGTACGCTTTAGAACTTAATTTGTATAACCTGCTCTGAATTGTGAGAGTGTTTTTTATACGCAGAATTTATTTTGTACCCTTATAGATTGTAATGATTCCAGGTTTGTTGGATCGTTGGCTAGGCGAGGGGATATCGCTTAGAGAGGTGCTGCTTTAGCCTAATTGAAGGAGTGATCAAATGAGGGTATATCATTTGGAGAGGCAGGCTCTAGCTTACTGAAGGAGTGTGTAAAGGTTTTTGTTCCACCTGGAAGGAACAAGATAAAGTGAACTCCTTAGGTGGTTAACCTAAGGCGAGGACGTAGGCTGGGTATAAGCCGATCCTCGTAAAAGTGTTGTTGTCACTTTCTTTTCCTTACTCTCTTTTAATTTCAGCAACAATATAACCTACATGGATGTTTCAATACTTTTAATTATAAAGCAAACACGTATTGGAAATTAAGTAAACCCAAAGCCTAATTTGTTCTTGGGCTTGCGAAAACCGAAAGGGACTACCTTGGTTAATCTATCTTTTGCGGAAACCGAAAGGAAGTGTATTGATTGGTTAACATCCAAAAACTTATTAGCTGAAGGTTTAATTAAGTTTTGATATTGAAAAAGTGTTTGAATGACGTTGTAATATTCAAATTCAAAAGACAACAACGGGAGTAGTATATTCATATACAGGGACTCTAAATATTCCAATTGATTTTTGTTGTGTGGTTGCTGTGCTTGAATAGTAAATTAATTGAATGTAGTTGTTGATTATGGATTGAATAGAGAAAGTAGGAGGCTGTGTGGATTGCCTCATTAACAAAAATATAAGTAATCCTTAAAAGATTGTGAAAAGGGACAAGAGTTCTCAAAAAGAATCAAAGAAATTTTAAATAACCCAATTCACCCCCCTCTTGGGACTACATCTTAGGTTTCACTCTCCTCACTAGATACGTGAACATAAGTTGGACATCCGAATACCTTCAATCCGGAGTAGTCTACTGCATTTTTCGTCTAAACCTCTTCTGCCACTCTACCCTCTAGTGATGCCCTTAGTGATTGGTTTATTAAAAAGCAAGCTATACCTACTGCCTTGGCCTAGAAGTTCTACGGTAGCCCTACATTTAATTTGAGACATTGAGCCCTTTCAGAAAGAGTCTGATTCATCCGTTCAGTCACACCATTTTGTTGGGGTGTTCGGCAAACTATAAAGTATCTTTTGATGACCCGCTCTGCACAAAACTCTATAAATCAAGAATTAGTGTACTTGGTCCCATTATCCGACCTTAAGTATTTGATTCTCCTCTGTGTCAGGTTTTCCACTTCAACCTTCCAAATCTTAAACTTGGAAAACGTATCTGATTTGTGTCGCATGAAGAAAACCCAGACCTTTCGTGAGTAATCATCAATGAAACTCACATAATACACATGTCCACCCTTTGATGCAACTCTAACCAGACCCCAAAATCTGAATGCACATAATCAAGAATGCCCTTTGTCTTGTGTATAGGTGATCTTAACCTTGCCCTATTCTGTTTTCCAAGAACACAAATCCTACAAAATTCCAGCTGACATGATTTCAAGCCCATCAACAACTTCCTCTTGTGTAGTTCTTTCATGCCATGTTCCCCCATATACCTAAGGCGCATATGTCACAAGACGGTCTCATCTGATTCAGCATCTATGGCCGCAGCTCCACCTTGAACGGTAGTTCCCTACAATGTGTATATATTCCCATCCAGTTTCTGCCCTTTCATTACAATCAGATTACCTTTTCATATCGTCAGAATTCTACCTTTGGACTTGTAATTAAAGCCATTACAATCCAACATTTCAAGTGATATCAAACTCTTCCTTAACTCTGGTATATGTCTTACATTACACAACATTCTTACAGCACCATCAAATATTTTTATTTTTACATTTCCTATGTCAATGATCTTGCAAGAAGTGTCATTACCCATAAGAATTGATCTAGAATTCACATAATTTGTAAGTGCTGAACCACTCCTTGTTTGGAGTCATGTGATAAGAACATGCCGAGTCATTTATCCAAGAGTCCGTTAGATTATTCGACCTCGCTGAAACTGATAGAACATACCATCACTACACGCTGAACCTCCTTTTTGAACAACATTCATAGATTTGAAGTACCCTCATGTTTCTCAGAATTTCCCTTCTTCCAATCTGGACACTCTAGTTTCACATGCCCCTTTTTACCACATTTATAACACTGAATTTCTTTCTTCTTCTTGGATTGATTTCGGGATTTCTGACTTGATCCATGTTTGGATTTTCCTTTGCCTCGCTCTTTATTACCCTTTATCACAAGTCCTTCTCCTTCATCACATATTTTCAATCTTTGATAAAAATTTAGCAAAACATTTGTTACCTCTTCTAGATCAAGAGTTTCTTTTCCCTATGTAAGAGTGGTCACAAGATTTTCATAGGTATGAGTCGAAGGCAAAGAGTTTAACAACATCAAAGCTTTGTCATCCTCACAAACTTAACATCAACTCTGATCAAATCACCAATAAATTAATTGAAAGCATTAATGTGTTAATTTAAGTTTGATCCTTCAACCATCTTAAACCAATACAAACGTTGCTTAACAAAAAAATTATTATTAAGAGATTTTGACATGTACCGGCTTTCTAACTTTCATCATATAGCAGCTGGAAAATCCTCCTCCATCACCCGATAGAGCACTTCGTCGGCCAAACACAAGTGTATTGTAGAAGCGGCCTTTGCTTTCAAATCTACCCATGTTGCCTCATCCATTCCTTCCGGTTGAGTATCAAGTAGAGCCTTAGTCATTCCTTGTTGTACAAGAATGTCTTTCACTCTCTTCTGCCATAAACCAAAGTTCCCGATTCCATCAAATTTGACGATATCAAATCTTGCAGAAGACGGTCCCAATGCCATAACAACAATCGCTTTGATACCAATTTGTTGTAATATGGATTGAATAATAATGATGCACATCAAAATAAATATAACATGTAAATGCAACACAACCAGAAAATGATAAACAACAAGAACAATAACAAGATTTACGTGGTTTGGCAAAGCCTACATCCATGGAAGCAATGACACACAAATTTCACTATGAAAATCTCAAAGTACACAATACACTTCTCAAATGATCACTCTCTTTATCAATATATGCCTATAATGACATATATAATAGTCCCTCGGAGGTTTCCCTCCGATTACCCAACCACCCCGATGTTCAAATTCAAAATTCAAAATTCAAAATTTAAAAAAATTGCTCGTAGCCTAGAACTTCTCGTCGACGATCACAGGGTACTCGTCGACGAGCCCCTATTGTGTTGCCCCTTCATGTTTTTCTTTTTTCCTTCTTTGTTTGAGAAAAAACCAAAGTATAAGAGCCACACCTCAAACAACAGCTACCTTCACCTTCCAACTTTCATGAACTCAAGACATGGAGAGTCATGACATCTAACCAAACATTAGGAAATAATAATGACAATTTTTTTTTTTTTAAAAAGAAGAAGGATGAGAGCACCATTACAAAAGAAGGATGAGAGCACCATTACATGTCTATCCTTCATCACATGACCACTATCAATTCACCTTTTGTTAGCTACTTGCTACTTTGCTCACCTAGATAAAAAAGGGGGTGGGGAATGAACAACTTTCTTCATGTGCACAAAAAATGCTCTTTAAGCACGCACACAAATGTCTCATAGTAGAATTTTTCTAACTAAAATCACTAAATTGCAATTTATTTAGCTTTCAACATTTAACACTGTTAACACTCCACCGATGATATACCAAGATTTACTCAAATCTAAAAATAAATATGTTTCTAGATTAGATTAGATGTTAGATTGAATATCTAAACTATTAGGAGATTATTCCGAAACCAATGCAAAATATTGATTTTACCATTCCATTATGTGAATTTATGGTATTAATTTACATTTGTGTTGAGAATGAGGCTATGAGTCCAATTGTATCAGGTGAGCAAAACAAGTAATTGAAATAAAAAAAGTACAAGAAGTGAACATCAAATAAGACGTAAATAAAGTTAAAAATTACTTTATAAAGACAACACAAGAAAAAGATAAATTGAAAGAGAATTTTCAAATCTTAATAAGAGATTTTTGTCATAATTAATTTATTAAAAATGTTTTTCAATATATGTAAATGTAAATATTACTATTTGTGGATATAAATAATCGATGTATTGTAAAGCATCATAAATAAAAGTGAATATAAAAAATATATATGAAATATAGTAATTTTTTTTTTGCTTTTATTCTTATGTTTGGAAAAAAATATATTAAAAGACAATGCAAAAATAGATAAATTGATAGAGAATTTTCATTTGAGAATCGGAGATATTGGTCATAGTTGATCTTTAAACATGTTTTTGAATGTGAATTTAAATATTTCTATTTAAGTGGTTAGTATTCATGAGTAAACTTATAGAATCTTAATTAACATGGAACACTTATTTAGAACATATTGTAGAGCACCAACAAATTGAAACTTAAAGATTATTTTAGGAAGGGAGAAGACATGAGAGATTTGAGGCAAGAAGAAAAGTAAACCATAGGAAGAGCAAATTTATTGCTTCATAGACAAACAAATTATAGGAAATACTACGACAAAAATAAAAAATTACAAAATTTTTGTTTTGTAATTATAGTTCTCAACTCACCTTTGTCATTGTCAACTTTTGCCTTCATCTTTCATGAATTATGAGGAGACTAAGGTTAAAATCATAAGATCTAAACTGACACAAGAACAAACAAAAATAATAATTCAAAAAGGGAAAAAAAGAGGATGATACGAGAGTCTTATGTTATGTTTGTCCTTTACCACTGACCTACCATCACCTCTACTCGTCCACTCTTATTATTATGCTCACCATTGGTTTACTACACGGATCACAAAAAAAAAAAGAAATAGAAAAGAAAAAAAGAAAACAATTGGGGAATGCATAACTCCCTTCATGTGTGCACGCATAGAATAATTTTTTTGCTTTTCAAGCATGCATACTGAGATTTCCCGATATGTTATTTTTAACTAAAATCACTCCATATCATAATTTATTCAATTTTCTACATGCAACACTTCTAAAGCTCAATTAATGATATACAATATTCACTCAAAAATTATAAACAAATATATATGCATAGTTTTGATTGAATGTTGGATTCAGTACCCAAAAAATGAGGTAGTTATTCTTAATTGAATGCAGAACATTGATTTCAAGCATATCTAAATATTACAATTTTTTTTTTCTATTTTTTTTCCAATCGTATCTATAAATTGATAGCCTATCAAAACATTGCAATAAAATAATTGATATTGAAAAACCCAAATTTTATTTTGTAATATGTGAATAATTAACATTGAGAAACCCAAATTTTCTTTTGTGATTTCTATTGACCTTATAGGTCACGCCCGGTTTTGATTATGACAAATACTCATTGTATCTAATGAGTATTTGGGATTTTATGCAGGAATTCAGATTAAAAGATCTTAATGCACATGGAAGATAGTGAAGAGTCAAGACCCAATAATTTCATGTTGTAATATATAATTCATTTTTGTAAAGGATCTGTAATAATAATTAGAGTGTTTACTTGTAATAATCACACACCCCACATGCATGGTATAATACGTAAGCTCATAATACAAATGACCTTAGAATGACCTTAGGGTTTACCCTTCGGTTGACCAACACCGGATTTTTTCGGTGTCTTCAAAAGGACCTAAAAATGACCTTAGGATACTCACTTATGCTCATATATGTTAGACACATTGAATAGGGTGTTTGTGATTCAAAATAGGACCGAAATGCACACTTTGTGCACTTTTGGTCGACCAATCTTGGCAGTTCATTCTGCCCCCGGTCGACTGAACCTAGTCTAGGTCAACAAGTTGACCACATCTCGGTCGACTGAACTCTTATAGTTCAAAATGGCATGGTTGATCGAACCCTTTTGAAGTTAACAATGTGACTTTCTAGTCGATCGAGAAGAATTTGTATACCACCAACCCGGTCGACTGAGGGTCCTTGGGAGAAATCTCAATGGTCTGGTCGATCGAATCGTCCAATTCAAAAAAGGCCTAGTCAACCGAACCTCGATAGAATGAAAAATCGCCTTAAGCATGTACATTTTGGTCGACTGAGTCCCAAGTTCAAAATATGCTCGGTTGACTGAACCATATGAACTTCGGTCGACCGAAAAGGTTTTGGTTGACCGGACCTCTCGGGTTGCCCTGATTTTTTACCGTGGTTAAAATATTTTAAACAGGGTTAATTATTTTAAAATGATTTAAAACTTTCATAATTATTCCCAATAGGTCCCTAACGGTTATATTTCAAGGGGTGTCTATAAATACCCCCTTATTTGGGATAATTAGCATGAGATTAAAAATATTGATTAAGAGAAATTTTCTGAAAATCCCAAAACCTACAATACTCATATCCAACCCCCATTCACTCATACTTACTTTCTTCGATTTCTTAAATCCTCTGTAAGTTGATTGAGTGTTTATATGAATAGGTTTGCTCCCCCATTCATATTTGATTGATTTATTTTCATTGAGAGCTAAACCTAAGTATTCTTAGGAGACTTTATTAATAAGTCTATCTTAAGAAGACTTTTATTTGATCTTCTAAGATTGCACCTTCATTGCAACATCTTGAGAAAATTGTATTTGTTTTTTGTTGTAAAATATTTTCAAAATACTTTCAAATATCTAGTGTGTTTTATCTTGATAAATCTTTGAAGAAATATTTTGTTATGTGAGAAAAATCTTTGTTGCAATATTCATTGATTTATATCTCTAGTTGAATACAAAGATTAAACTCTTTTTGCAAACCAAACTTATACATTGCTAGAGCTTCATATATATATATATATATATATATATATATATATATATATATATATATTGTTTGATTGATATCTTTGCTTGAGCACTTAGATTGAATACATTTTATGATACAAAGATTGTAGTGTTCGCACTCTCACGCACTGATTGCAATGCTAGTAAATCTATTTGAGAGTAGACATCTTAAACCACACTGAGCTTACTTATTAAATCATATTGTGGTGTATGTGACTGAACATATTTGGGTACATATATGCTTTACACGAAAACACAATCATTGTACCGATATTATTTGATTTCAAATTTATTGTATTTCCAGGCACGGGCCTAAAGAGGGAGACTAGCCCTGGAATAGTTCCGGATTGACTTAGATTCGGTTAGGAAAGTTAGGTGCGCCATCCTGTTAAGGTGTGTAAGTTGAGGTCAGCCCTGCTAATTGACCTGGTTAATGTTAAGATCAACCCTGTGGTAATTGACCTGACTGTAATCGGTGCCACTCCACCCTTAAGTGAGCTATTAGTGGAATCCTCGAGTTTGCGAGTTAGAGGCAGAGACGTAGGCACAGTTGGCCGAACCCCGATAACATATCGTGTGTTTGTTTATATTTCCGCACTTTATATTTACCGCACGTGTATGTTATTATGTGAATGATATGCTTGATTTAAATTTCCATATATTATATTTATTGGCATTTTTGGAACTGCATAAAAAGACCCTAAGTTGTAATATTCTGCTAACATCTGGTTGAACCTAAGAGAAAAGTTTAAAATTCCAATTTACCCCCCTCTTGGAAATACACAAATTCTAACAATTTGTGAATAATTCGAGAGATTTTTTTGTAAATAAATCAAATATAAGATCATCCTACTTTTATATTATTTTTAACTAAAATAATTCCGTATTGTAATTTATTCAATTTTCTACATGCCACACTTCTAAAGCTCGATTAATGATATACCATATTCACTCCAAATTTAGAAATAAATATAAGTATAGATTAGATTGAAGATCGGACTAATGTAATATATATCTAAAAAATGAGGTAGTTCTTCTTAAATTAATGTAATACATAGATTCAATCGTATGTATAAATTGTAATATTTCGATCTTATATCTGTAAATTGATAGTCTATTTTAGTATTATAATAAAATAATTAATATTGAGGAAGCCAAATTTTATTTTGTGACATGAATAATTAACATTGAACTCAAATTTTTTTCTGTGTGGAGATTTTGTGAATAATATGAGGGACTTTTTGGTAATTAAAATCGCATATAAGATCATCCCTCAAAAGCCTCTACCCTCTCCTTCATCTTCTCTGTAACGCCAGGGGGTCCTTCGCTCCTCTCTATAAAACTGCGACACTCCAAACCATTCCTAGAACCAAACGGTAGCAACACAAACCCTAGGGTTTCGTGCTCAACATATTCGTAAATTTATGAATATCAAAACCCTAGTTGTTTCTAATACCCATTAAAGATTGCTATCGATCTTCTTCCCTCTCCATCAAGGTAAGCCTTACAGATCTCTTATTATCTGTCTGTCTCCTTGGCATTCCAATTGCAACCCTTTATTTGTTTTCTCTACTTTGTCCTTCAATCTGCCCGTCTACGACTCCCGGGGGGCTACTTGGGCTGCATGCCAATTCAAGTTCTTTTTGAGCAATTTTATTTGGGATTCTTTCACTATTCATGAGCTAGAAAAGTGTGAAAATTTGAGAGGGAGTTTTAGAAGGGTTTGGAGTTTATTCTAGGGTTTTTACTGCCATGGACGATCTTGAGAAGGCGATATTGATCAGTTTTGATGAATCGGGGGCAATTGATTCGGAGTTGAAATCGCAAGCAGTGGCTTTTTGCCAGCAAATAAAGGAAACCCCGTCAATCTGTAGCTTGTGCATTGAGCGCCTGTGCTTTTCTAAACTCGTGCAAGTCCAGTTCTGGTGCTTGCAGAGTCTACATGAGGCTATACGTGTGCGATACTCGTCAATGAGTTTAGATGAGAAGTCTTTCGTAAGGAACTCTGTGTTCTCAATGGCATGCTTTGAAGGTCTTGATGATAAGAACTCTGGTAGACTATTGGACACTCCGCCATTTATCAGGAACAAGCTTGCCCAAGTTTTGGTCACTTTAATTTACTTTGAATACCCAATAATTTGGTCATCTATATTTACCGATTTTCTTCCTCATTTGAGCAAGGGTGCGGCGGTGATAGATATGTTTTGTCGGGTTTTGAATGCACTGGATGATCAATTGATTAGTTTGGACTACCCCCGCAGTGCTGAAGAGATGACAGTTGCCGGCCGAGTTAAGGATGCAATGAGGCATCAGTGCGTAGCTCAGATAGTTAGAGCATGGTACGACATTGTATCTATGTATAGAAATTCTGATCCCGAACTCTGTGCTAGTGTCTTGGACACTATGAGGAGATACATTTCTTGGATTGATATTGGGTTAATTGTGAATGATGCTCTTATGCCTTTACTGTTTGAATTGATTTTGGTTGATGGGTCGTCTGAACAACTTCGAGGTGCAGCAGCAGGCTGTGTTTTGGCTGCAGTTTCTAAGCGCATGGATCCTCAAAACAAGCTTCGCCTTTTACAAAGCCTTCAAATCAGTCGGGTTTTTGGTTTAGTAGGTGGGGATAATGATTCTGAATTGGTTTCGAGGATAGCTGCATTACTTATTGGATATGCTACTGAAGTTCTGGAATGTTCTAAGCGTTTGACTTCCAATGACAGTAAGGGAATTTCAATTGAACTACTGAATGAAGCATTGCCCTCAGTTTTCTATGTAATGCAAAATTGTGAGGTTGATGTCCAATTCAGTACTGTGCAATTCCTCTCCGGTTATGTTGCAAACATGAAGAGCCTTTCTCCACTTGGAGAGAAACAGTTGTTTCATGTGGGCCAGATATTGGAAGTGATTCGTGAACAAATTCTTTATGATCCTATTTATCGCAATAATATTGATTTACTAGATAAGATTGGTAGAGAAGAGGAAGATAGGATGACAGAGTTGCGGAAGGATTTATTTGTATTGCTTCGTAGCGTGGGTCGTGTAGCTCCTGATATTACTCAGATATTTATCAGAAATTCATTGGCTAGTGCTGTTGCATCTAATTCTGATAGGAATGTTGAAGAGGTAGAAGCCGCACTTTCTCTTTTCTATGCGCTTGGGGAGTCAATAAGTGATGAGGCAATCCGAAGTGGAAGTGGACAATTGAAAGAATTGGTGCCAATGATTTTGTCAACAAGGTTTCCTTGCCATTCCAATAGGCTGGTTGCACTTGTGTATTTGGAGACAATAACACGATATATGAAGTTTGTTCAGGAGAATACCCAATATATACCAATGGTTTTGGCTGCCTTTCTTGATGAAAGAGGTATACACAATCCAAATGTCAATGTGAGTAGGAGAGCAAGTTACCTTTTCATGAGGGTTGTCAAATTGCTCAAAGCAAAGCTTGTCCCTTTCATAGTGACTATTTTGCAGGTATCATTAATTCTTTTGTTTATCACAACACGTGCTTCTTTTTTTTTTTTTGGGGGGGGGGGGGGGGGGAACATGATATTTGCATTTTTTCAAAGCAAGCACGAAAATGTGTGAGCCTGTGAAGAAGAACCTTACAATTGCTGCAGCATAAAGCAGTCACTAAATGAAATAAAAATTTGATTAGCTACAATTTACAATACCCAAAGCAGCAAGAAAATGAAAAATTAATTTAAATTAAAACTCCAGTACTGATTAAGATATGTATTCGGGAGAAGCATCAACGGCCTTAATAAATTATGATTTCTATGCTTGTTACCACCTGCAAAACTACTCTCTGTCTATCTGTTTCTCTGAATTAATTTTAATTTAATATCAGAGTTTGCAAGACACTGTTGCTCGATTTACAAGTATGGAATGTATGTCAAAAGAACTCTCAGCATCTGAAGATGGCAGTCACATATTTGAGGTACCAGTTATGATCGCGCATGCATAATCTTTAATATCTTATAGATGTTGAGGCTGCTTTTGTCATAATTTTGCATCATCATTTCACAGGCTATTGGCTTATTAATTGGGATGGAAGATGTGCCTCTGGAAAAGCAATCTGATTATCTCTCTTCATTGCTGACTCCGCTTTGTCAACAGGTGGTGGTTTTAGTTGCACTTAATATAATTTATAGCTGTTCAGATGTCACCAGGAGGCAACACTTTCAATCCCTCCTTCCCCCCACGCCCCCAAAAAGAATAAGATAAAGGGGAGAGCCTTTTGCTCCCGCCTTCATGTTTTTTTTCACGGATTTTTTGCTAGCTTTCTGAAATTTTAATTAAATATTCTCTCAAATAGTCATTGTTATGATCCAGGTTGAGGCTTTGCTTATAAATTTTAAAGTGCAAAATCCAGAAGAATCTCCTGCCAAAATTGCAAACATCCAGCAAATAATCATGGCAATTAATGCACTAAGCAAGGTTCTTTCTTCAATCTTGTAATATGTAGCACATAGTCTATTTAATGCTATGTTCCATCTTGGATCGGGGCTTAGTCATCCATTTTCTGTACATTTTTTTTATGAATATTGGAAAAAAAAGCCTGATTCGCAGAGTTAAAAAAGACTTTAGAAAAATTACTTTCAAATTTATTTGATGTTACTCTTCTCAGCAACTTGACTGTTGTAAGCTGGTCATATAATGTAGCTGTTTAATTTTTGATTATGTTTTATATAGAAAAGATCCTAGCTAGTTTTTGAACTTTACCATGTTTGGAATTTGTGGCTTAAGTACTTGACTCTATATCCACGTATTTTATGCTCACAGTGTTTGTTCTTAATCCAGGGTTTTAGTGAGCGTCTTGTAACTGCTAGTCGCCCTGCAATAGGTCTTATGTTCAAGCAGGTTGGTATTCATGATCGCTTTTTTGTCTTCAGGTCCATGATGTATATATTGTTTTTGAATTCTGGTGAATTTTTCTTCACCTTTTGGATTTAAAATTATTGATAAGGTGGAGTCTTTGTGCTTAGTTTTGTTAATAAGCTGATTCATGTTCGCAATTCACACATTTAGGTTATGTACGATATTTATGAGTAGCACTGAAAGGATTTATTTCTTTAAACCCGTGTTCACCTCCGTAATTCCATCACACGTCTATCTATTTACTTTTCTCTTTGAGTGCATAGGGTGGATTCTGGATGGGTGTGAATCATTGTTTCTGTTTTGTTTTCTGTCATTAAACAGCTACATACTTGAATGGGTTTACCAGCATATTAATTCCTTCTTTGCCTGTATGAGCGATGACTGATTGAATGTGAATTCTGATGTTATTTCATGGTAGAATTTACCCATATTTGCTTACCTCATTGCATGAAATTTAGAAAAAGCATTGAGTAGAGTTCATCATAAAAATTCTTGTGCAGAGATGCTGTGATATCTCGCAAAAATGCTGTTATAGAAATGCTTGCAGATATGCTTTCCTCATCCTTGGATGTTAATTAGAAAATGCATAGAGGTGGATGCTATTATAGAAACATTTGCAGAAATGCTGCGTATTGTTTCAGTCTCCAAACTTATGTTTGTTTTTCCCCTTGTTTAATCTAGACCTTGGATGTTCTCCTCCAAATTCTTGTTGTATTTCCAAGGATAGAGTCTCTGAGAAGTAAGGTAAGGGGTAGATCTTGGAAGATTTTCTTCTCATGGTGTTGTGATAACACTCTTTTTAAACACTACCTTCTGTGGTATTCAGGTCACATCATTTATTCATCGCATGGTGGACACTTTGGGAGCATCAGTGTTTCCTTACCTCCCAAAGGCATTGGAGCAATTGCTGGCAGAAAGCGAGGTACTTTAAGAACAAAGTTTTTTGTTCTATATTATATTCATTAACTAGAAAAATATTATGGATATTTTTAGTATTCCCACCTAACACTACAATCTGTCCAACACTTTTTTTCAAATGAGAGCTCTATTAGATTTGTTATATGCACTCAATATTGAAGCTGGAGGCATTTTGATTTGTTGTTGCTCCCCCATGTTTCCAAAAATACTCCAGATGATAAACGTTCTCGTTGTTAGTGACTTCTAATGTAATTTAAAAAACTATAGCAAATGCCTATCTGCCAAAATCTTTCAGTTACCCCTGTTCCCCAACCCCCAAAAGTAATGATTTTTTCCCAGTCTTTCATAACCTGCTGCTAGGATTATAGCTGATATATTTAATTATTTATGCATGTGTTGCTTGTGAACCTCCTAACATTATTTTAAATGAAACACACTGGTTATATTGAAGGAAAAAGTGATACATTTCTCAGGTTATGTCTTTAATCAATACAAGAAAATTATTTTTCTACTTTTTTTTTTTTTTTGGTTTTTTGATGCTCTGTGGCATCATTTAGTATTAAGTAGACTGGTGTCTCCAAAATCAGGATCTCAGATATGATGCACTCAGAATCTTCAGGTTAAACAGTCAGATTCTGTTTGGAAATACATTGTTATGCAAAATAAAGAGCAGTGTCGATTATAACAAGATTTTTGCAAATACATCGAAATATGAGTTGTGCCCATTCAGTAAGATTTTTGACAAATGGCCTAACTGGTTGAAGATCGTACACGGAAGTATTCATTTGCTTGGAATATGGCTTCCAGCATCAATTTCAAATTTTTCCTTATTCTGGTGGCCTAAATATACCTTTCAGCATCAATTGGAAGGTTATGCTATTTAACACATATTTTTGTTAGGATGACATTAGGTTTGAAGGTGAAAAAATGGATCTGCTGTTGTCCAGCCCTCAGTTTTGAGGGTACATAGAATTGATTTGACCTAGGGGTTTTGAATGGGAATTTTGATTGAAATTGGTTTTACTATTTTTAGTGGGATATTCAACAGATACGAGTGAGAATGCAAGATAAGCGTTTTGCCATTGTGTTGATGTCTTGCACCTTTTAAAAGAAAAAAGATATTCACTTATGCTTTATTTAGTTTTTGGGAATTTAGAATTTTTTTTTTGGTCATCTTGGCATCTAGTGGCATCTTTTCTCTTTCTGCATTTCTAATTATTTAATTCAACAGGTCGTGTACCAATGAGCATTTATGAGTGTTTGTTTCTTTCTTTGCTTTTCCTTTTTTATCAGAAAAAAGAGATGCATTAAATGGCTCCAAGGGGGTATCATCCATGTGCAAAAACCGCCTAAGAGAGTGGTTGGCTAAGTCTAAAACTATACGAGTGTCCAAAATGTACTATTCGTTAAACTAATTACTAAGGGAACTAAGCCATCTAGCTGTTTTAGGAGTAAAGAGGCATGTCTCTTCCTTCGAAGGCTCTTCTATTTCTCTCCCTTGACATAATCCAGAAAACAGCTAGAAGGATCATGAGTTCTTTTTTTCTCCAACTTGTCTGCTCCTGTCTGGATACTACTCCATGCCTTGTTCCTTTTAGCAGATTCAACAGTAGCCCAGCTGAGACTGATGAACGTGAAAGCCAGGTCCTGGAGGTTTCTGGTCTAAAGACTCTGCACCAGGATGTGACCTACAGATTCAGCATTGTTTTCTTAGTTGTCTATTGCCTTTTATTGATTTTTATAAATCCTAAATATAGGAAATTATATCTCAACAAATACTTGTGTTGTTATTTTGTGATGACCTGGCCACATGTCTGAACAATAAAAAATAGATATGAACTCTTAATGCAAGGAAAGCAGTAGTTAAAACTAAAAGAACAAAATTATAATATGATGTGTATTGAATATTAAAAAATAAACATAGAAAGAACCCTAAAATATATACCCCAAGATCCATAAATTTTACTTGCTGGGCATGGTCCTGCTGCTTCAATGTTCCATCTCTTTTGTATTTTCATTTGACAAACCTATTGATGAAATAGAAAGGAACTATGATGAAGAGAAAACGTGAAGAGATGGAGGAAGAGAGCCTTAAACAGGAAGAACATGAGAAAAGAGAATCATGAAAGAAAGTGGAGAGAGGGAGAGAGCTATTCCTAAGCATTGTTGACAGATAAGAATAGAGAGGAGAGAGAGAGGAATCCTGAATAAGGTCAGAAAGAGAAAATAGTTAGTTGTTGAAGAGGGTTCAATGTATTAGCATGTACTTCATTACAAGAGAAAAAAAAGAAGTAAATAATACACGGTTGGGCTCATTAATTTCTGACACCAGATGTTTAGAACCAAATAGTACATATGGTGAAAGCCCTGGAACTCAGCAACTAGGCTTCTGTATTCACCATATGAGATATGTAGGATTCAGCCTCATTTCATTGTTGATTGGTACCAATGAATCTTTTCCAATGGTGCTTTTCTTTCCTTTATTGTAGCTTAGGCTTAAAAGGAAATTTCTATGGATTTGCATTTGGACTTCTGATGGTTATGGTACTTCTGAGTTGAGTGTAAAATATAAAGTATTATAGGATTACACTAATTGTTTACTCTATTTATTGGCAGAGGAATACTGGCATCATGGTCTGATTCCAAGTTGATATTTTTTTGTTGCAGCCAGTAGAATTGGTGGGCTTTCTCTTATTAATCAATCAGCTTATTTGCAAATTTGGCACTTTGGTGCATGACATATTGGAGGAAATATTTCCACTTGTTGCTGGTAGGATATTTAATATACTCCCAGGAGACGTGGTTTTATCAGGCCCTGGAAGCAATACTGAGGTATGCAGACTTCTTAATTTAGTAATGCAAAAATTCTTACATGTAATTCAATCTTAATCTTGAGTTGGGGTTTGGCCCTATTGACTCTCAACCAGTCTAATCTTTACCTTTTGGTACTTTGAGCTGAAATGTGGTAAATTGTTGTAATTCTGTTTCATAGCGTTCCATCATATCATAAATTTTATTGAATAGTTGTGAATTTGTGTGCTCATATGAGTTATAACTTGAAGTGTCTTGTTGCTATTTCACAGTAACGAACAAATGTCAATCAACTGCATGTTTTTGTGGTTTTTTTCCCTATATTTTTTATTTGAAAAATCTAAAACCAACATCAAAATAACTATAGTTACCAATGATTTTGTGCTTTAACATGCTGCTGGAATAGACTTAGCTGAGCAAAGATAGGCTAAATTCCCTCCAGTTATCAGGAGAATTCCAAAGGAAAATGTTGGTAAATTTTTTTGTCTGATTTAGTAATGCTAGTTTTTTTTTGTTAACCCAAAAAAAGGAATTTTATTTTACATGTTTGAGGAACATGAAGAACCTCAAAGCGTTAAATAGAACTATATTGTCTGAAAACTCATTTTATCCTCCTAATATGCTCTTTGATGCTGTAATCTTCACAATTATCAGCGTATTGTTTATAGTCCTCTCTTAACAATATCAGGATAGTATGGTGGTAGTTATTGCTGCTTTCTAATCTCTGTTCTTTATTCTTTTGCTTTTACCCTCTGGTATACGTTCTTTTACCAGAAAAAAAAAGTAACAAGGGAAAAGAAAAAATCTGTCATTAGCCTTGCAGTGCAATGTTCAGGGGTTGGATCCAGAGATGGAACACGTAATAATATTCTATATTATTAATATTTTGGCCTGTGCAATGTGTGGGAATAAATGGAGTAAGAATAAAATAGAAATGATCTTCAAAAACTGTATAGTTTATCTAATCCTTTAATGCTACAAATATATTTTCATAGTGGTTGGGATTTGTTATATTGGGTGTTAGCTTTTCAAGCTGTATGTGGGGCCTAGCCAGTTAGGCACTATCATAATTGTCAATACTCATTGATTGTAAATGAGCATGATTACCAAATTTATTTATTATTTAAAGCTTAAACATTCATTAGAATATAAGTGCACACCAAAAGATTGATCCTAATAAAAGAGTTGCCAATATTCTTAATCAAAGGATAGTTTCAGTATTTAATGAAAAGACAAACAAATAATGCTATATTATTAATACGTGGCGAACTAAGTTACCATCTGGGCATCCACATCATTGTCCATGTGGATTGGATTTATGATATATGCTTATATTATTTTTCTTTTTTTAATTATGAGGTAGAATAATGAATTACTTCTGGTTTTTCTTCAGATGTGCAAGCAAAAGAAATACTAATTTACGTGGATATACTCTAGGACCTCTGTGAGCATATATTCTATTATAAAATAATAAAACATCTATGACAGCTTTAGTAGATGCAGGAGTGAGATTGTGAGCTCCTGATTTTGTATGCTGAGACTCCATGTGGACTGTCTTGCAGGAAATTCGTGAATTGCAAGAGCTTCAAAAAATATCATGCACATTTCTTCATGTCATAACCACCCATGATTTGTCTTCAGTGTTTCTTTCTCCAAGAAGTAGATGTTACCTGCATTCTATGATGGAATTGCTGTTGTATACTGCTTGTAATCACAAGGATACTACTGTAAGAAAGGTGTGTTTGCTATTTTGGTTATGTTTCTTACCATTACTATTTTGATTTTACCATATTGGTACTTCTATATTATAAGATAATTTCATCATTGCTTCTGTTTCTGTTATTCAGGCGTGTGTTCAAATCTTTATCAGACTCATCAAAGATTGGTGCAACAGACCTTATGGTGAAGAAAAGGTAACTAACCACTTAAAATGGCCATACTTTGTTGTGTTGGAGATTATTTAACTGTACTAAAGTGGGGAAACCCCTTCAGGTACCTGGTTTCAGGAGTTTTATAATTGAGGCCTTTGCAACCAACTGTTGTTTGTACAGTGTGCTTGACAAGTCCTTCGAGTTTCATGATGCAAATACTGTAAGTCATATTTTATTTAAATTGAGACAATCATGTTGTGAATGGGGTGGTGATTTGCTATGCTCTAAATGCTTCATATAAACCTTGCATTTTTTGGATTTGTTTATGTGCTGGTTAATTTGATATCAGGGTGTTGATGTTATTCAGTACAAAATGATGTTGTTTATCCTCATTTCTCTGGTTTTTTCTTTCCACTTTGTTTACCACTTATACCTCAGGCAATTGGTGAATGCCTCCATAAAGAACATGACTAGCCCATGGTGTCATTTGTCTTTGTTGTCATAAATTGGTTTCTGTAGCAATAATTAGCATGCACCATTTATACAAAGCTGTTGTGCGCATAGTTTTTAAACATGGATAGGATTGGCTGGTCGGACCAGGTTTGACCGGACCCAGTGCCTTGGTTGGTCCAGACCTCGATGAGAACTGTATTTGTTTAAAACTGGAGTCATTTTGGCTGACTTGGTTCAACCCAGCCTAAACCAGTCAAACCTGGTGGGGCAGGCAAGTTGATCCAGTATCAAAAATAGGCAGAAGTTGGAAAATTCTGCAGCAAGCACGAATTGAACCCTCCACATTGATTTACACCGTGTACATTGCCACCACAAGGCCACCTCCCAGTTTGTGTTATGAAACAGAATATAATATATTTGAATACTTCCTGATGTTGATGACTTGTCTTTCTTTGTTTCTTTTCCATTCATTTTTTAAAGAAATCATTAAATTAATATATATGAATTACTTGTTAAACCACCGGGCTAACCCACCGGTCCAATCAGTCCAAACAACCCGATGTGAGCTCACTGAGTTGGTCACCGGTCTGGGTTTTAAACCATGGTTGTGCAACTCTAATAAAAATTTGTATCTGTAAATTTTCTGTTGAATCTCCTTATATCGTCACAGGACTTTGGAACAGAGGCTTTTGAGGAACAAGCATATACAAGATGAGATTGTTCCTGATTTGGATTATTTGTTGGGTGGTAGGAATTGAAAAAATGTTTCTGACTACTGCAGCATTGGTGGGGGTATGACTCCAGAGAGTCATTGTGATCCATACGGATTTAGCTGATAATAGCACACTTAGGATTATGAGTTGGCATAATGGTTTGAGATTTCAATGGAGAGCATAGAGAAAATTGTTGACTTGTGAGTAGAGATGCAAGAAGTTATTAACATAAATAATTTTTTTGCTTTGACCAATCATCTAGAAGGTGAAGAGAGAAGAGAATGCAGACTATGCAGTGCATAATGTTACAAGGTGAGGACGGGGTGGATAGGAGGTTTAAATAGTAGAGGAACTTATAAGATGGACTTGAAGGCTGATTTGTTTATGTAGCATAATTTTTCACAAAGCATAGTTGTTAACTATATCATTTTTAGTGTGGTGTTTAAATTTGTGACATAACCGGTGCTAACAGGTACATAGCAAATGGTTGAACAACATTTTGTAGTTTTACTTACAGTTGTGCTGTTGGAAGTTAGAAAATGTTCTGTGAGCACAAGGAAACTATTTCTACTTGGCTAAATAACTCAGTAGCACACATTGGGTGGCCCTCTCTTTATATCCCTTTTGCCTATCTTTACATCATTATAGTCCCACACCTGAGTGTATGCTTGTGACATGAGATAAATAATATTTGTATAGAGCTAATAAGACATAAAATTTATAAAACTAATAAAAGGGCTTCTGTGAGCCACAAGGCTCCTCATTTTAAGAGGGTATGGGAAGGATCATCAGAGTGTATGCAGCCCCTTGCTTTTATGAGAGGTGCCGTTTCCTTGGACTTGAACTTATGACCAATCCGTGGCAAAGGAGCAACCTTACCGTTGATCTAAGGCCCACCCTCCTATGATAGTTTATAGAACTAATAAAACATGAATAAATATATAATGATATATAATAAATTTATGTTGTTGTTGTTGTCTTTAAAACTGAATGTGATACTGTAAACTGATTTAAATAAAATAAAAAATAGAAACTGAAAGCCAGAACTGGAAAACAAAATGAGAATGGCTCACCAGTTTTCAGTTTTTTGGTATTTTTATGCACTTCTTGTGCCTACTTTGTGTCCTATGTCCTGATTGTATCTCTGCCTGGTCCCCTTCCATTGGGTTATGACTGGTGCATTACAAAATTAATAAATACTCATGATAACCGTTCGAGCTAACGGAATTCGTAATATTATACGAGAATGTATTGAACAATATAATAGAGAAGTAAAAATTGTAAATACTGGTATCATACTTCAAGTAGGCAATGGCATTGCTCGTATTCATGATCTTGATGAATTAATGACAGGTGAATTAGTAGAATTTGAAGAGGGTACGATAGGCATCATCGATGAGTAGTGGGGTCCTGGGCTAAGCCTTAGCTAAACCTTGGAAATCTTAATGCCATAATGTCTTTCGAAGCCTCCTAGTCATTATCCTACTACAATAATTCTCGCTAAGAAGAACACCCATGTTGTGGCAATTTGACACATCCCATTACACTGATCAGGGCCTTCGTTTTCGGAGTGACTGAGGGAGTCAAAAACCAAGAAGTGAGTTATTTATAACAAGCATTCTTCTTACAGTTAGATCCAATCTCCTAGTCCCTGCGGAAAGGAAAAATAATTTCACTTGCTTCCTTTTGGGAAGAGAGGACTAAGGAAAACCTATAGATTATAGTTTGCGGCTTTCTCCAGTCCTCCGGTAAAAGCATGAAAAAAATCCAACCAGTGCATTGAATTCCTTATATGGGTCTCAAGCAGTGTTGCATTTTAAAGTCAACTGATCATGGACCACTCAACTTCAAAGATTTAGTTTCAGGCATCAACCACATGCCTCATCAGTTGGACTGACTGCTGTATGAGTAACAAATTTGCATGCGCCTGAAGGTGGTGCTGCTTCACTTGTAATGAATTGGATTGAAACATTTTTGTCATAAGGGGACATTGGATATTTTTATTGTTATTTATAGGATGGATAAGTAGAATTTACCATATTAAAGTTTGTAACTTTTTCCTGTTAATTTTTTTTTTGGATGAAATTACTGCTTCCTAGTGTGCTTTATAGTTGTGCCCTTCGTTTTTTGGATTTTAATTTTTCGAAAATTTTTTGCGGCAGCTTATTTTGTTTGGAGAAATAGTAATGGCACAGAAGGTCATGTATGAGAAGTTCGGTGATGATTTTATCATTCAGTTTGTGTCCAAGGGTTTCCCAAATGCACATTGCCCTCGAGAGTTGGCAGAACAATATTGTCAAAAATTGCAGGTATTTAAACCATCTCTGTCTAAGCAATGGCATCTGCTAGGGATTTATTTTAGTAGTAAATAAAGGAATTTATCTCATCGTTGTGTCTCTCTTCTCTCTTCCATCTGATCTGTCCTAGCTCTCCCACATTCCGGCTTAGGTTCTTTATCTTGTTTTAGTCTGTGTCAGATTACTGTTGTGTGTCTTAGCTTCTTTCCCATCTTGGAAACATCCACATAAAATTCTTAGGCAAATGAGGAAAAAATATTATTTTTTGTCTGATTTTTCACTCTTTTATTTTGTTGTTTTTTCCACCATCCCCAATAAGAAAAAAAGAAAGGAAAAGTGAGGTCTGAATTTTAGAGCCTTTTATTTGTTGCAACTACGTTTGCAACTATGGGGCAAACTATGATATTCTTTTAAATTTTGGTTGAGAATAAAATAGAAGGATGCTGATAACCTCCCATTAGGCAAACAATAATTAGTAAGGAATTGTGAACAGTGAATAAAATGCAGTACTACATGATCTTTGCACCTGACTACTATAGAAGCTAGAACCAGAAGTTGGGCGTGAATTTTTTTGCACATGTTTGAGATGAAAGGCTGAGTGTGGGTGAGCATAGCCTGTGTTGCACCCAAAAATCTCTTGCCCTACTCTGGATTATGTGGGCTTGGCCTATATCGTAATTTACTTTTAGTGGCTAAACTTTTTGGCACTTGCAGCTTTAATATTTGATTTGTGCATCTGATGTTCTGTTTGCAGGGCAGTGATCTGAAGGCGTTGAAATCATTCTACCAGTTGCTCATTGAAAATCTGAGATTACAACAGAATGGAAGCCTTGTTTTCAGATAGCATTTTCACAGCATGCTAATCTGATCAGATTGCTAAATTCTCTTTGCTTTTCTTGTTTTCATTACTTGTTTCACTCCATTTTTGTCCCCAAAGGTGGGTAATTTGTTCATGCAACTTGTTGTCGAACTTTACAATATTTATGGAAATTAGGTTGTACTAATGTACAAAAACATTGCAGGGTTCTTTCTGTACATAATATTTTGTGTGACTATCCCATGGACAGTGAGGTATGAATACGAACTCTCATTTCATCTGCCTCTGCTGAGAAGCTTGATTCCCAAACTTAATGAATCTAACATGCTCTCCCATTTTGCTGGAACAGGTGTAAATTTCCGGATGTGTTTTTTTTTGAATGTGAAATAGTTGGAGTCGTCCATCAGTTTTGGGGTGTCGAGTATATGATCATTGTGTTAAATAAAGCAGCTCTATGCTCATTTTTCTGCTGTTCCCTGTTTGATGTCTATCCATTTTTTTCTTTCCGGATGTGGCTTCAAAATAATTTTAATGGTTGTGCATCCATCGGCGAAGGTTCCAGGGTAGTGTGTCTTATTAACCTTTTTTCTGATGTTCCCTTTTTAATGTCTACCTTCTGGATGTGCCTTCAAAAGTTTCCTGCGGTTGCGAGGAGATAAAAGCTTTGCCTGTCTTGTATATGAATAGCTTCTTATGTGGGCTTGGAATTTCCATTTAACTTCTTGGTTTATTATGCGATTTTCTTCCCCAGACCGAAGACCTAAATTAGTCTAATCCATATTTTGGCTGAGGGCATTTTGTGGAATGTAAATTGAGTATGGAACCATGGTGCATTTGTGTTTGGAGAAATATATGCCTTGCATTCCGGTTTGCCTGGCTGACTGGACCGAGAGAATGCTTGTACTGCTGTACATTCCTGTTTGTTTAGGGAAACGAAATTAGTCAATGTTGGTTGCCTGCATTGATGTCCACAATACTGTAATGTGGGGCCTCTTCCTTTTTCTCGCAAACCTTCGCAATTAAAATTGAAAGTCTAAAATACGTTATCCTTGAGAAGGTTCAACGTTGCGGAGGATCCAATATAAAAAAATCCCAGTCATGTCATGAGTAGTGGTTGGTAGGACACTGCTGTACGGTGGCGTTGGCATCCCTCTGGAGTCATTTTCTCACTCTAGAGAAGATGGCTGCCGTTGGAGATGCCTCTATTTCCGCAATTTCTGAGGTGGTGGTGATGTTTTAAGGTTACATAATTATAGAGAATGGTACTCGCCAAAGCAGTAGGCTTCCAGTTGGTCGTCAGCTCCCTTCCCCGCTGGATTGCCTTCCACCCATGTGATATAATAAAATATTTGAGCTCATGATTGATTTCATGAATTTGACTTAATCATAAGTTTATGAAATTCAAGCGATTATAAATTAATATTATATATACATTATACATAATATGAAAATAATAAAATTAAAAGGCTTAATTAAACTTCAAACTTGACTCAAATATTAGTATTGAATTTGAACTTGAGTCTTTAAAATACTAGAGTAGCTCGAACTCGAGTGGAATTGAGTCGAGTCAAGTCGAGTCCGGGTAAGCTTGGTTAACTTATATTCCTACTCATGCCTATTCTCATGGTGTTCACTGCCTATTCCTATCGAGGTTCGTTGACTTTGCCTTTGTCGCTTTATAACTTTGTGTAACGCCCCGACCCTCTACATGGGCCCGGGTGTTACTAAAACATAACATACACGTCTCTTTGATACCATACATATATAACCCACCCAATTAAAGGGAAATAGGTGTTCCATGCTGATCATCATTTATATATATATATGAGAAAATTACATACGAATACATCCAACACTTATCAGTGTGTGGCTAAGCATGAGTTGTCGAGTACACATAAAATTGTTAACATTTAAATACATTTAACTGGCATTCTAAAAACAGTACTGTAATATATTTGTCGGCATACCCATAATTTCATAATAAAATATTGTTGGTTCAATATAGCCTATATATGTCTAAAAGATACAATCTGGACTGCTGAATTAGCGTTGTCACGCGTTCACATACTACTACAACATGCTTCCCTTCATGACGAGTTGTGCGGCACTGTAGGCTAGGCCTAGCATATAGCTGATTGACTATAACTAAGCCAAACTAAGTAGTAAGTACGATTGTGCCTACCCTATACTTGGAATTCTGCATCGGGAGGGTCACCCAAAATTCTGCATCGGGAGGGTCACCCAAAATTCTGCATCGGATGGGCTCTTGAAATTTTGCATTGGATGGGGCCCCAAAATTCTGCATCGGAGAGTACTACCTAGGTCTCCAATCGATTATCCAATACAAATATTCTCTCTAAGGCGTGTGGTTGCACTATCTCCCAACATATAGCTACGGTACCGTGCTCATAACCTAACATCATATTCATAGGGCTCTAAAATCATATATGACAATTTACATCATAAAACTGAAATCATAATTCATTTTCATAAAACTGTATAAAACATAAACTGTTCGTAATTCTGTGGAATATCCGTCATATACTATTTACTAACATTAGCCCCCGACCATCAATCATAACCCAGCCCCTGACTGTCATATCTAATCTCGGCTCATAGCCGTTACAATTCAGTATTACACAAAACCTGTTCATTCATGCCAATTAAAACTATACTCATGCCACACAATTTTTCACCTGGTAAATCATAAATAAAAAAGCTGTTTGAGAAAATAGACACTGTGCTGAAAATAAGGGTATGAGTATCTCCAAGTTGTTATTTTACTAAAATATAGATACATAGTTAAGTACAGGAAAAACGGAGATAATCAACCCTACTGCCGTTGGTTCGTATTAAAACATGCCTACGGTTTGAAACCCTAAATTTTCAATCAGTGAAAACGTTCAGAAAGTCCAGTGTACTTTAATCCAAAAATATCATATTCGAATTTAATCGGTTGGTTTCGAAAATAAAGTCTTTTAACCGAACCCTAGGCTCGAAAACCTAGGAAAAGTAGTAACTATATATATATATATATATATATATATATATATATATAAACATATCCAGTATTTTAATTGGTTAAAACTTGGAAAAGTAGTTGACATAATATAATCCACTTACCTGATTCCCGAAAAACGACCCAGAACTCCAAAAAAATTAAACCCTAACTTTTGGAGCGGTGCTTGAAAATGAGATCCCACGAGTTGGGAGGAGGGAGAGAGAATCGAGGAGCACTCGTGAGTGATTCGGGGGACTTAAAGAGAGAGACGTGTGTGTGTGAGAGAGAGAGAGAGAGAGAGAGAGAGAGAGAGAGAGAGAGAGAGAGAGAGAGAGAGAGAGAGAGAGAGAGAGAGGAAATGAGAGTTATAAAAAAAAAAAACATAACTTAGCCCTTAAGTAACTTAAAGTATCTCCTCCAAGATATTTATTATTATATTTATTTATTATTTTATTTTATTTTTCTGTTTGGGTTACTACATTCTCTCCTCTTTATAAAAATTTCATTGTCGAAATTTGCTAAGTGACTCCCATCATATCCACTGGATTACTACTGATCTGCTGATTCAACTTTAGGAAGAGCTGGTGGCCACCCACATAGTAGCCTCGTCCCAAGTTTATTACCTACCTCACTTATGGCGGAGGAATACCGTGGTTACATACCATGTCTCAGGAGATTACAATAGCCATACAAAACTCTCCCTAAGACCATTTATATACCAAAACCATAAACACACCAATAATTTAAACAAACCTACTCTAAACAACCTATATGCAAAACCAAACTTACCTAAGCTATTATACCTACTTGTTTAACGCTGAGCCTCTCTAAATAACCATGGATACTTTTGGCGTATTTCTGTCTCTAATTCCCATGAAGCTTTCTCGACTGCATGATTACTCCAAAGTACCTTCACAAGCGGAATTCTCTTAGTATGTAGCTCTCGTTTCTTACGATCTAGAATCTGAACTGGTATTTCATCATATGCTAAAGTGTCCCCGAGCTCCAAAGACTCGTAACTAATCACATGCGAAGGATCTGAAACATATTTCCTTAGCATGGACACGTGGAACACGTCGTGAATCCTGGACAGTGCTGGGGGTAATGTGATCCTAGTGCGCCATCAGACTGACCCTTTCCAAGATCTCAAATGGTCTGACGTATCTAGGGCTCAACTTACATTCCTACCAAACCGCATCACCCTTTTCATCGGAGCAATCCTAAAAAATATAGTATCACCTATATCAAATTTCAGCTCCCGTCGGTGTATGTCTACGTAGCTCTTCTGCCGACTTTGTGCTGCCATTCCTTGATGAGCTTGACCTTCTTAGAGTTCTGCTGAACAAGCTCTGGTCCTAACATTTTCCGCTCACCAACCTCATCCTAGTACAATGGAGATCAGCACCTTCGACCATACAATGCCTCATACGGTGCTATCCCAATACTTGTCTAATAACTGTTATTGTATGCGAACTCAATCAACGACAAATATTTAATCCAACTACCCCCGAAGTCCAGTACACACGCCCAATAAATATCCTCTAGAATCTGGATGGTCTTCTTTGATTAACCATTGGTCTTTGGGTGAAAAGTAGTACTGAATGTGAGTTGAGATCCCAATGCTTCCTGTAGACTCTTCCAAAATCAGGAAGTAAATTGTAGATCCCTATCTTAAACGATAGACACCGGCACCCTATGCAATTTGACTATCTCCTAAACGTAAAGCTTTGTCAGCTTATTCATAGAATAACTGACTTTAACCGGAATGAATTGGACAGTCTTTGTCAGTCTGTCAACAACTACCCAAATAGCATTCTGCACGTGAAGTGCTAATGACAACTCCGTGACAAAATCCATGGAAATGTGCTCCCACTTCCATTTAAGAATGAGAAGTTGTTGCAATGGTCCCATTGGTCTTTGATGCTTGGCCTTTACTTGCCGGCATGTCAGACACTGCTAAAAAAAATGAGTGATCTCTCTTTTCATATTAGACCACCAGAAAGATTCTTGCAAATCCTTGTACATCTTTATTGTAATGACCAGAAAAATAATGGTATTTAAATAATAAAGAGGGAGGGAAATGAAAACAAAAACAGAAGGAGGCAGTAGACTTCGCGTTCGTCAACGACATTGCACTTTGGGAGTAATAACTGAGGAAATTTATCAGGTCCTCGTCGACGAACACAGGGGATTCATCGACAAGGGTACAAGAGGGCCTTGTCGACAAAGACAAGTTTCGTCGACGAGAGAATACCGAAAAAGGATTTTGGGGAAATCTAAAATTCATCGACGAAGGTGCAGGTTCGTCGATGAACTTTCTACAGGACTCGTCGACGAGGTGATGTGTCTCATCGACGAATTAAGCCCTATAAATAACCCAAAACCCGAATTTAAACGTAGAAATTAAGAAAAATCACTTTCTCTCTCTCTCTCTCTCTCTCTCTCTCTCTCTCTCTCTCCCTTCGATTTCTCTTTCCTATCTCTTCGATTTTGGTTCCGTCGTTTGCCAGATCGAAGATCTGAGGCCGCCACGATGCTGCTGGGGAAGTTCTCTCCAAATCTACCAGAGCGGATCATTGGTGGAAGCAAGTCGAAATTCATCCTTGGGTTGAGGTAAGGTTTTTTATGCCAAATTTGATCTTTTCGCAGTTATAGGAAATGATAATTACATGAAAATATTGAAGTTTAGTTCTGTGAGTTATTGGTTTTAGGGTGTTGCTCGGGGAACCCTACGAGTGCAGAACGAGTAGGTTTTTAGGGGGTTTTCTTTTTAGTACCAGGTAAAGGAATAAACTAAAGTAGTTATTTTCCACGCGTATTATTATTATTTATCAGTAAATTAATTTTCAGGGAAGCATGGATTATATTTGAATATTATTGAGAAAATGCATATTTGGGAAAATATTGCTGTTACACAGGAATTGTAATTTTGGAATGAAAAGTACAAATTTACTCAGTTATGTGTGACATGAATATTATTTTTCATGAAAAGTATTATGTTATGACAATTTTACAAGTAAAACATGTTTTCAGGAATATGAAATAATACAGTACAAAATGATGTTGAAAGTACATGATAATTGATTTGTTATTCAAAATGATATGTATGAGATATTTGGCGCAAGACCATGATTGATAGCCGGTACGAGGCCGTGTTTTACGTATGATTTCAGCACAAGGCCGTATTTATGAAATGTTCGGTGCGATGCCGTATTTATAAAATGTTCGGTGCGTGACCATATTTATAAAATTATAGAAAATGCTATCAATTTATTTATGTTAAACGCTATATTATCATGTATTATATGTTATTAGAATTCGGATGTTAGTTTAGTTCAGTTCAGGAGCACGATACCATAGCTTATAGATCAGATATCTATGTTCAGATTGGTGCTAACCACCCCACGAGGGGGTGGGAGATGGATAGTCGATGTGGCTTTCAGTGTAGAGTTGTAGACATCCACCTGGAAGTCCGGACCAGGGTGTGGCGGACCCATCGTACTTACAGAAATTTTTGACTCGGCAGTGGTCGGCTAGCCATTGGTGGGTCCCGCGTTTGGCTTGCACAACCGTCATAGGGGATAATACATGACATTAGCTAGTTATTCATCTTGGGTATGTTTTCAGTATTATTAGCTATACTAGACAGTTATGATTAGTATGATTTATTAGAAATATGAAAGTATACGTTTTTGTAGTTATTAAATGATGAATGTTTTCTGGTATGAACATTGTACTGTATATCTATATTATCATTAAGTATTCATGTTACCACACAGCTGTATTTAGTTTATTTTCCCTTACTGAGAAGTGTTTCACCCCTAAACATTAAATGATTTTAAGGAAACCCGGAAGGCCGCCATTGAGTCTGTCGTGCTACCCCGTTAGGAGGATAAGTCTTGAACTAGGATCAGGAAATTTTGATGTAGGATCCTAGAGATATTTTTGTATTTTGGGAGATGTATGTAAACACAATATTTTGGGATTATAGTAGACTCTGATATTATATCTTTTGTGGTTATGATGATGTTTTACATTTACTATTGCCTAGGTTCCGTTGTGAATGGAAGGTGTCCCCGTTACCCACAAGTTTGGGTTGACTTTGTTATTAATTATGTTTTATTATATGAGTATTTAAGAAGGTCATTACATTCATACTCCCTAGATGCACTGTATAGAGCATGCGATGTGCCTCCTCTAGAATGACCTGTTTAATCTCAGCATCATTCGGTACGCATATCCTGGTGTGAAATCTCAACACCCTGTTATGTTGGTCTAACTGAGTTTTTCAATCTTATTTTGATGATAACAAATGAAGGTTGTTTTAACTTGTGTTGTCGAGTGACTTTATTTTAGGTATAAGAAAAAGGACACTCAAAAATTAATCATGGAAGTAAGTTGGAAATCAAAGTCAATCAAGTGAAAGCTTCTCAGTATATTGAAGTAATGAACGAAAAATGAAGAGGTTAAAGGCTAAGAAGATCTTGAAGTATAGACTGAACCTCAAGAGGCTGCAAGATTTAGTGATTAAGGAGATCATGCTTAGAAGGATATTTGTAAGTATTTCAAGTAATTACTATTTAGATATATAAAGCTCCTTAAGGTACAGAGACTTAGAGACCAGCACTTGAAAAACCCTTGAAAATATTTTTAAAAAGTTGTATTTGAGTGTTTCAAGTAAACTAGATTTAAAAAAAAAATCAGAAATAAAAAATATTTGAAAAGAGAGAAGTGCCTAGCCGACTGACCATTTTGAACGTGGTTTAGTCAGCCAATTGACAAAAAACCTACAGTAAAGTTAAATATCCAATCGACTAACTCAATAGACTGAAAACACCCAACCGACCGACAGTACTTAGTCGACTGACCATTTTGAACGTGGTTCAGTTAGCCGATTGACAATTATTTTTTAAAGAGACAAAATGGTATCAGCTACCTGTCCAGCCAGCTAACTAGTACAAAAAGTGACACAGTCGAGTGAGTCAGCTGACTTACTCCGCGAAGATTTTTGAATTTCGAACCATACATGAAGTTTTTCAAAATTGATTATATGATTTAATATCTTTTTAAAATTTACCTAAATATTCCATCTTATATGAAGAAACTTTTCTTTAAGAAGTCTATAAATACCTCCCTTAATGAAAAAAGTCGCTCAAGCAATACACGCTTTCTATGCTAAAGTTCTCCTAAAAGCTCATACTTGCTCACATTCTTATTGGGGGAAACTCTACGAAATTGTTGGATTAAAAGGCCTTGGTTTTGATTTGCAACTGAAATCTTTATATCAATAAAAAAGAACCATTGGTGACTTCTAAACCTTGAGCTTCACATTTTTTATTTAGTTTTGGTTTTGAAGTATGATTAATGATTTAACTTGTACAACTTGCTCTGTGTTTGAGAGTGTTTTTGTATGCAGATATCCATTCCTTTCTACTAGATCTTTGACGGTTTAAGGTATAGTTGGATCGTTGCACCAAGCATAGGTTATTGCTTGGAGAGGTTTCTTTTCCTAAAAAATAGGTTGGTTATTGGAAAGGTTTTTGTTCCACCCAAAAGGAACAAGGTATAGGGAAATCCTTAGGAGGTTGACCTAAGGCGAGGATGTAGGCTGGGGTAAGCTGAACCTCGTAAAAGCAGTGGTGTCACTCCCTTTCCCTTACTCTCTTTAAATTCCAAGAAAAATATAAACTGCGTGGATGTTGTAATTCTTTCAATCATAAAAACAACATATATTGGAAATTAAATAAACCAAAGCCTAATTTGTTTTTGGGCTTACAAAAACCGAAAGGGAGTACGTTGGTTAATCAATATTTTTCAGAAATTGTAAGAGAGTACGTTGATTGGTTAACAACCAAAAACCTATTAGCTGAAGGTTTATTTGAATTCTGATTTTGGAAAAAATGATTAGATGTTATTTTAATCTTTAGTTCAAAGGCCAACTACAGGACTTGCACATTCATATACATGGCTGCTGAATATTGCAGAGCAAATATTGATTACTTGTATTGTGTTTGTTTGGTTTGAACAGTTAATCAATTGGTTGTGTATGCTGTGGTTGTGGATTGAATAGAAGAAGTAAGTGTTTGTGTGGATTGCATAATCAACAAGAATATAAGAAGTCTTTAAAAGATTGTAAAAAGTCAAGAACTCATAAAAAGACTCTAAGGAATTTTAAATAACCTAATTCACCCCCTCTTGGGACTACACCTTAGGTTTCACGTTATCTGAGATATTGAAATTTGGTTTCAATCCATTCTGCACTCCCTCTATAACTTCTACCTGCTCTGCATCTTTCGTCTGAACTGTCCTGATCCTTTCTCGTAAGGTCGGTTGCACAACCAGGCTAGCAATGAACGCTTGGTGCTTTCCTTCCACCATCTCCACACCCAACGTTTCTAGGTCTATGCTGATATGATGCTGAACTCCCACCGTCGATACTGACGCATCTACTGTCTTCTAACTTAGAGAATCAGCTACCACATTAGCTTTTCCTGGGTGATAACTAATGGTACAATTGTAGTCCTTTATCAACTCAAGCCATCTCCGCTACCTCATATTCAACTCTTTCTGGGTAAAAAAGTACTTAAGATTTTTATGATTCGTAAAAATCTCATACCTTTCACCGTACAGGAAATATCTCCAGATATTTAATGCATACACTTCTGCCGCTAATTCCATGTTGTGTGTCTGGTAGTTCTTATCGTACTCCTTGAGTTGACAAGAAGCGTACGCAATCACCTTTTCCGAGTCCCTTTTTAGAGGCGTCATTGTAAATCATGAATCCACCATCTCCTGATGGAATAGTCAATATATGAGTAGTAACCAGCCGCTGCTTTAGTTCTTGAAAACTCTGCTCGCACTCACGAGTCTACTCGAATTTCATGTTCTTCCTCGTGAGCTGTGTTAGTGGACTTGATAGTCTAAAAAACCCCACTACAAACTGATGGCAATATTTTGCAAGACCCAAGAAACTTCTAACCTCATGCACATTCTTCAGTATCGTCCAATCAACTATCATTTTTATCATACTCGGGTCCACTGATACACCTTTCCTGGACACTACGTGTCCTAAAACTCCACTTGCTCTAACTAGAATTCACATTTCTTGAACTTTGCAAACAACTTCTTCTCCCTCAGTTCTGTAGTGCCATCCTCAAATAAGTTGTATGCTCCTCAAAACTCCTCGAATAAACCACGACGTCGTCAATGAAAACCACCGCGAACTGATGTAGATACTTATGGAATACCTTGTTCATCAAGTCCATGAATGCCACAAGAGCATTGGTTAATCTGAAAGGCATAACCAGAAATTAATAGTGGCCATACCTAGTGCGAAAAGCCATCTTTGGTACATCGTCCTATTTCACTTTCAACTGATGATACCCAGATCATAAATCGATCTTAGAGAAAACCTGTGTGCCTTGTAACTGATCAAACAGATCATCAATTCAGGGTAACGGGTACTTGTTCTTCACTATCACTTTATTGATCTCTCTATAGTCGATGCACATCCTCATCGACCCATCCTTCTTCTTCACAAACAGCATCAAATAAACTCGGTCTGATGAACCCCTTGTCAAGTAGCTCTTGTAATTGCTCCTTTAACTCCTTCAGTTCTGCCGAGGCTATTCGGTACGAAGCTTTCAAAATTGGTGCCGTCTCTGGAGTTAACTCAATAGCGAACTCCACCTCACGATCAAGAGGCAATCCTGGTATGTCCTCTGGGAACACATCTGAGAACTCCCTTACAATAGGAATATCCTCCAATTTAAGCTCTTCCCTCGGCGTTTCCTTCATAAATGCAAGGTGCCCCTTGCATCCCTCCAGAAGTAAGCTCCTCGCCTGAATGGCTGAAAGGATTTGTGGTGTAGAGTGCACACACGATCCTACAAGCTTGAATTCCTACTCCCCAGGAGGTTTGAATTGTGACGCCACGATTTTTCATACTATTTTTTTTATATAAACATTATTAAACAATCATATATTGGCCACGTCAACACCTTTGATACCACTCACATGACTCAACCCGCATTGGGCATCGGGTAAACAAGTATTTCATTTATATTGACCTAACAATGGAAGTCATTGAATACAAGCTATCCAGAATACAATACCTAGAGTATCGTTATACATTAACATATACATTTCTATCATACCCAAAACAACACAACCCTAGGGGAACTACACCTCCCTAGTCCAACACTCACCTTGTATATCAGGGTATCCGCTCCACACTATCTCAGAGCCTGATCACTTGGTTTGTCTCTGTTCTCTGAAAAGTTTAGATAATTTGGATGAGGCACATCTGAGTAAGACAGAATAAATTATTTACAGTGTGTGGCAATATGAGTTCCATTCTATCAAAAAACTCATTAAAATGATTTCCATTTGAGAAAGTATACAAGTTCATTTTCATACTCGTATAGATATACATCACAAGCTTTTAAAAGCTTTTAATTTCGTTTCCAAAATCAATCATACACAACTCATGTTTACCAGTGCAATTCCTAAGAATAGGGAAGTTTACCTGCCCATACAAGCAGCTTCCCTCTGCCCTGATATCGTTTGCAACCCTACCCATTTACTCAGGTTCAACTGCAACTAATAATTATTAGGGCACTCACCTTACTCAGTAAGCTCTCAGGCGGAGAGTTTTACTTCGCCTCATTTATTTATATTATTAACTCACACCATTTCTTCCCTTATTTTCTTTCATTGCATTTCCATTTCCATTTTCATTGCATTTCCATTTTCATCTAGCTCATGAGTGTCCTTGATAACCAATATACTCATGTTGGTAACTCATGGTTGCCTCAAGGATATTCACTACGCCATGCTTCCCCCCATGGTTAGGGTTGTGCGGCCCGAAGACTGGATCTAATCGTAGTTGGCCTACTCGTTTAGATCAAAATATTATATCACATATCCCATATCTGTAGTACGATTGACCGGCCTATAGCCTTGATTTGGACTTAGGGGGCACAATAACTTTACTATACAGCTCAGTCGACTGTCACGCCACATGCTCCAAGAGTCCGTGGGATTACACTAACACCACTAACAACGGTACCATGCTCAATATCACAACCCATCATTAGGATTTCCATATCCATCCATCAGGGTTATCATTACCACATACCCGCAATCATTATGCGGTATTGACATTTCATCAATCATATTTCCAATGATGCTATTACAGCTTTCGCACTTTATAATGTTCACATTACCCAGTATACTCATTTTAATATTTACATTTCAATATTCATATTTCAATTCCCACATTTCAATGTTCATATTACAGAATTTACATTACAATATTCTCACGTTTCAAAATTCATTTCATGGTAATACATATATATCTCTTTTCACATTCATTTCATTCTCATGTTAGCATATAACTCATTTCACGTTTTTCAATACTTCTCAACATACTCAAATCAGTATTCATACTTTCCCATTTTCATAAAAATCATTTCTATACACATATTTATATATCATTTTCATCATTTCCAGCAAACATATCGATAGTTCTCATTTCATATTTTTCTCAGAAAACACTCATCATCAAATTTCACATTTTTCAATATACATCATAAGCCACACAATTTTCATCTAATATTTATAATATACTAATTTCACAGGGAAAAATATCATAACTTTATTTTTCACATATTCATTCAATCAATAATATAAAAAATACTGTCATAATTTATTCCCCTTACCTAACTTATTGAGAGTCTCATTAAAACCCAGATCCTACACCCCAGGTGCCCGAAACTCAAATCCCACAATTCACGTTTTCCCTAGATTAATTAACTCATTTCTCAAAATAATACCCATATAACCTTTCTTAGGCTCCGTATACTCCAAATTAGCATTTAAACTAATATTTATCACCCTTACTTGGTTTCCTGAACTATGCCTACAGGGTCTCGAAATTATACCCACGATACTTACTCGAACCCTGAATTCAATAACCCTAGTTCAACCTCGGAATGACCAATATTCTAACATTTCTAAATATAAATTAATTAAATAATAATTAGCCCCTTAATAACTCTCTTATCCTAATTTTGGGGTTATGCCTACGACGACTCCACAAGAAATCCGCTCCGCTAGACTTATAGAGAATCATCCTTAGATTCTCGTGGCGGTGTCCGATCATCAATTAGGCTTTAGAATTACGCAAAATTGAGGTAAGAGTGAGAATTTAGCTTACCATAGGAGATATGCTTATGCCGCTCCTATGACAACTCCGCTCCGATAGAAATGACAGTGGCGAAAAATGGAGTCCAATGGTATTTCTTGATTTTTGATCGGCGCTTGTTAGGCCGAAAAAATCAAAGAAAGAGAGAGAGAGGGAGAGACAGGCGGAGACGGGCATGAGGGAGAGCATGAGAGGCCAGGGGGCTGCTTGTAGAATCTCTCTCTGAAATTGAATTTTAGATGCTTCTTGAAGCAAAATTTTAGGAAGCTTGCCTTTATATATAATAATAATAATAATAATAATAATATAATATAATATAATATAATATAATATTGAATTAATAAAAATAAAAAATAATTATTATTTATTATTTATTATTTTTAAAATTAATTAATTAATTAATTAATTAATTTTTTTGAAACCACTCCACTAATCTTGTATAACCATTTTTGGGGTTATTACATGAATACTACCTCCTTTTTATGATAATCGATACTTGCATAACTGGCCGCTAGCCAGTCCATCCCTAAAATGATATTGAAGCCGTGCATATCAAAAACAATTAAACTGACTAGTAGCACTCTCCTTTGAATCTCCACTGGAAAATCTCTAATCACCCTACTACATACTACTATTGACCCTGACGATGTAGCCACTGCTAACTTGGCACCTAATAACTGTGCCTCTACCCCACATAATTTGACAAACCCTCGAGAAATGAACGAATACGTCGCTCATAAATCAAATAATACAGCAGATTTATTTGAAAGCATATAAATGTTACCTATCACCACCTCTTACATTCTCAGCATCACTAGGAGTTAAGGAATACACCCTCGCTTGGGTCGTATCCCTCTGATATCCGCCTCGCGGTGCCTGATTACCTACCCGATATGGCTGTTGTAGGGGTGCGTTGCTCCCTGGTGGGTGGTAGTCTTGAGCCATATGCTCGAGTTGACCACATTGGTAGTAGACACCTGATCTAATCATACACTTCCCTAGATGCCGCTTGCCACAAGTAGGACAAGCAGGGTATGATGTGGTACCCTGAGATGCACTACCACCCGGCTTTCATCGTTGGCCTCCACCACCACCATACCTCTTCCAAGGACCTTGCCTCGCACTTGTATAAGAACTAGAAGGCATTGGAATCTTCTTTGAGTTCTAAGCCTCTACATCCCCCTACAAGCTCGCCTCTGCCACGGTAGCTTTATCTACTAGTGCGGCGAACTCCTGTACCTAAAGCATCGCCATCTGCCTTTTAATCTCCTGCTTCAAACCTCTCTCAAAATTCCCAGCCTTCGCAGACTCATCTGCTACCATGTAAGGAGCAAACCGTGACAGGTCAGGTTTAGGAACTTCTCTTCCTTTGCTTTCCTAACAAAGGCAAAAAAATACCTATCAAAGAACATTTCTTTGAAATAGCTCCATGTCATAGCCACTGATACTAGTCTCTGCTCCTCTTGCAGCTTTATCGCTTCCCACCATATCTCGGTCTCTCAAGTAAGTTTAAACGTAACATATAGCACCTTTTGCTCGTCAGTGCATCGCAGTACGACCAAGATCTTCTCGATCTCCCAAATCCAATTCTCCACAAGAATCGGGTTTGTATTTCCCGCGAAGATAGGAGGCTTCAGGCGCGTGAACATCTCAATAGAATCTCCTAGCTTAGCAGTGGGACGATCTTACCCCTGAAAATTCTACGTAACCTCAACCATAAACTACTGGGCAAAATCCCGAAATGCCACTATAGAATCGTTGCCACCTTCTCAGGTAGCTCTCTCATTGCTACTTCCTCCAACGACATCATTACTGTCCCTAGATTCCATCCTAAAGAGACAACCAAGATAAATTTTTAGAATCTTGATATCCTATATATATGCTATTACTACAACACTATAAGACTTACTTTAATAAATTAACATCCCTAATGATGACATACTCTGCCAACTTAATAAACCCATTCTAGCTCAAGTTCTGCCCCTCCACTAGGAAATAAAATCGTCAATGGATTGCTGTGATTTTTTGAACCCGTTAACTGATCTAGAAAAGCACAGAATTCCGTCAATGGATTCCTGCCTCCACGCTTACGAAGCAAAACTCGAGAGTCCTATCCTACCCATTCTTATCCTTATCCTACTTTGACACCTCTTGTAGCGACCCTCCATAAAATATAACATAATAAAAAAAGTGGTCAACCCGTACTCGTAGGTAGCGGGGATATCTGTCAAATACAGCGAAAAAGCTAGCAGCAATAAACATAAAATCTCAACATCCAATCATAAAACATAATACCAGAGTTATTTACATTCCCGAAATACTGTATTTATTTACAATCTTTCAAAAAGTCAAAATGACACTAGGACCTTACAACAAAAATCTCCTAGTCCTAGTTCAATGCTTACCCTTCTAGTAAGGAAGCTCCTCTTACTCAACGGCGGCTTTCACCCGCCGGTTTCTCTGGATTTCCTGAAAAATATGTTAATGTTGGGGGTGAGACACTTCTCAGTAAGGGAAAATAAACTAAATGCAGTTATGTGACAACATGAACATTTAAAGCAATCATGCATATACAGTACAATTCATATTTTCGTACACATCCATCGTCGTAAAATAAATCATCATAAACTTTCATATATACTAGTACATCATATCATAAGTAATGTATTTGTTATACTGATAATACTGAAAACTTACCCAGGATGAATAGTTAGCTAATGTCAGGTATTACCCCCCATGACGGGTTGTGTAGCCCAAAGGCGGGACCCGACAATGGCTGGCCGACCACTGCCGAATCAAATATGTCTGTAAGTACGATGGGCCCGCCACACCCTGGTTCAGACTGCTAGGTGGACGTACACATTCTATTGAAAGCCACATCGACTATCTATCTCCCATCCCTTCGTGGGATGGTTAGCACTAATTTGACGTAGATATTTAACCTACACAAATAGCTATGGTACCGAGCCTTGAACTGAACTAAACTAACATCCTGCTTGTAATATCATATAATACATTAACATACATAACATCATCATCATGGCCTCGTGCCGAAAACATAGATACGGTCTCGTGCCGAAATCATAAATACATGGCCTCGCGCCAAAATCGTAAATACGGCCTCGTACCGATAATATAAGTACATGGCTTTGTGCCAAAACATAAATACAGTCTCGTGCCGAGAACATACATGTGGCCTCGTGCCAAAATCGTTTCAGGTATTTATATTATGAAAATAACTCATTTATCATATATTTGTCAAACTCAGTATAGCATAACTCGTCCTTTCAAAATACCTGAAAATATGCTTTGATCGTAAAATCCTTCATATCATGATTCACTTCACATAAAAATAATGTTCATACCACACATATGCCGTTTAAAGTCATGCTTCATATTCTAAAATCATCATTTCTAGCATCTCATACATACATATAAATTTTCATCATAATAGCAGTATTTTCCAAACATACATTTCATATGTTATATACAAAGATAGCATAGGCTTTCCTGAAAATAAATGTGCTCATAATTAATAATAACATGCATGGAAAATAACTGTTTTAGTTTTTTCCCTTACCTGGCTACTGAGATAGCCCCCAAAATATCCTAGGCTAACCCCCGTATGACTTCCTGATCAATACCCTAAAACTTAAAACTCCTAGTATTAAACATCAGTATTTTCATACGTACGTCGATTTCTATAACTACCATAAAGTCTAATTTGGCTTAAAAAGCCTTACCTCAACTCTGGAATGATTTCCTACTTCGTTTCCCCAATAATCTGCTTTGGCAAACTTGTAGGGAACTTCGCCAGGAGCGTCGTGGTAGCCTCAGATCTTCGGTCCGGCGTAAAACTAACCCAAAATTGAAGAGAGAGAGTGAGAGGGACGAAGAGGAGAGAGAGAGAGAGTGAATAGGAAGCTTGCAAATGAATAAAAAAAATCGGATTTTTCATATATATAGACAGTAGAATTCGTTGATGAGCCCGATCTTCGTCGACGAGTTCTTCATAAATTTCATCGACAAGATCCTGTATTTGTCGACGAAATTCAGGCTGCCTCAGAACCCTTCTCGGTATTTTCTCGTCGACGAAGCCCTGTGTTTGTCGACGAAATTCTTAAAGACTTCGTCGACGAAGCTTGGCAACTTCCCTTCTTTTCCTTTTTCCAATTTTCCTTTCTTTATTATTTAAATTTCATTTAAAATTCGGGTCGTTACATTCTCCCCTCCTTATAAAATTTCGTCCTCGAAATTTACTATTCATATAATTTATCATCCCTTAGGCAAAATGGTCTACTCGTTTATTACTCACCCTCACTTATGGTGGAGGAATACCGTGGTTACAACTCAAGTTCTAGGAGATTACATATATCAAAATAAATTTCCTCCCAAAACTAAATACTACACTACTAAAACCATACATGTACCTGTAAAAGAAAACTACATATTTTACTCACATTTTCTAATTACATTTAAACTTCCTGAAATAGTTGCGGATACCTCTGCCTCATCTGCTCCTTGGACTCCCAAGAAGCCTCTTCTACCGCATGATTCCTCCACAAAACTTTTACCTAAGGAATCTTCTTGTTACGTAGCTCTGTGTTGATCGACGAAATTCTTAACGATTTCGTCGACGAAACCCTGTGTTCATCGACGAAGTTTGGCAGCTTCCCTTCTTTTCCTTTTTCCAATTTTCCTTTCTTATTATTTAAATTTCATTTTAAATTCGGGTCGTTACACCTCTGCTCTGGTAAGACCATCTGACTTAGTCTGTAGAACCTAGCAAACCTAGGCTCTGATACCACTTGTAACGCACCGACCCTCTACGTGGGCCCGAAGTGCTATTAAAACATAACATACATGTCTTTCTGATACCATACATATGCAACCTGCCTAAAGAAGGGGAAATGAGTGTTCCATACTGATCATCATATACATACATAGCGGAAATTACATATTAATACATCTAACACTTACAAGAGTTCTAACTATTTCCTACATACATACATAGCTAATTCCATATCCTGTTATTACAATCCCCAAAATAATAAAACTACTGTCTATGTCTCACCAGTTCTTATAATATCTATCGACTGTCTAACACCAGCCCGACAATACGCTAGACTGGATCCCTCAAAAGACTTGAAAAATAGATTGTATAATGGGGTGAGACACCTCTTAATAAGAAAAATTATATTATTATCAGTGTGTAACTAGCATGAGTTGTCGAGTGCACATATTACTGTTAACATCTAAATACATTTAAATGGCATTCTAAAAATAGTACTACAATATATCTGTCGGCAAACCCATAATTTCATAATAAAATACTGCTAACTCAATATAACCCATTCTATAGTAAATATGCCCATATATGCTTAGAAGATACAACCTGAACTGCTGAATTAGCGTCGTCACGTGTTCACATACTACTACGACATGCTTCCTCCCATGACGGGTTGTGTGGCTTGTAGGCTGGACCTAACATATAGCCGGTCGACTATAACTAAGTCAAATTAAGTAGTAAGTACGATTGTGACTACTCTATACCTGAAATTCTGCATCGGGAGGGTTACCCGGAATTCTGCATTGGATGGCGCCCCAAAATTCTCCATCGGGGAGTACTACCCAGGTCTCCAATCGACTATCCAATACCAACACTCTCTCTAAGATGTGTGGTTGCACTATCTCCCAACATATAGCTATGGTACGATGCTTAAAATATAACATCATATTCACAGGGCTCTAAAATCATATATGACAATTTACATCATAAAACTGAAATCATAATTCATTTTTGTAAAACAGTATGAAATATAAACTGTTCATAATTCTGTGGAATATCTGTCATATACTGTTTACTAACATAGGCCCTCGGTCGTCAATCACAACTCGACCCCCATCTGTCATATCTAATCTTAGCTTATAACCGTTACAATTCAGTATTACTCAAAACCTGTTCATTTATGCCAATTAAAACTGTACTCATGCCACACAACTTTTCACCTGATAAATCATAAATAAAATAACTGCTTGAGAAAATAGACACTGTGTTGAAAATAGGGGTATGAGTATCTCCAAGTTGTTATTTTACTAAAATATAGATACGTAGTCAAGTACAGGAAAAACGGAGATAATCAACCCTATCGCCTTTGGTTCGTATTAAAACACGCCTACGGTTTGAAACCCCAAATTTTTAATTGGTGGAAATGTTCATAAAGTCCAGTACTGTAATATAAAAATATCATATTCAAATTTAATCGATTGGTTTCGAAAATAAAGTCTTTTAACCAAACCTTAGGCTCAAAAACTTAGGAAAAGCAGTAACTATATATATAAACATATCCAATATTTCAATTGGTTAAAACTTACAAAAGTAATTGACATAATATAATCCCCTTACTTGATTCCTGAAAAACGATCCGGAACTCTCGAAAAACGAAACCCCAACTTTTGGAGCTGGACTTGAAAACGAGATACCATGAACTGGGAGGAGGGAGAGAGAATCAAAGAGCACTCGTGAGTGATTCGAGGGACTTAGAGAGAGAGTGAGACGTGAGAGAGAGAGAGGGGGAAAATGAGAGTTATAAAATAAAAATATAACTTAACCCTTAAGTAACTTAAAAAATATTTTCTCCAAAATATTTATCTATAAATATGTAAAAATATTTACTCCAAAATATTTATACATATAAATATCTAAAAATATCTCTTTGCCCCTGCCCTTAATGCCTTTGCTTCTGCTGATGGTACTGGTGCCTTGGCTGAGGGATATAGTAGTTTGTTTGGCAAGGCACAAGCTTTATTTGTGTATATAGATGCGCGGCACAGCTGGCAATGACGAAATACCCTTCATAGGGATTGAAAAAACTCCAACTAACACTTGGTTAAGTGAGGCTCATTAGGGTTGGGTTATACACATACCTGCTTTTTATCCTTCTTCTAGGTTCGGGTTCAAGAGCTTCGAGTTATAGTTGTCGAGATGACTCGAAAGAAGCAAAACACAAGCCAAGTTGAAATGCATTAGGGTGGGGTGTGGAAACCATGAAAATGTGGCTGGTCAATCAGGCAGTTGGGTAAGGCGCCTGAACTGAAACGGGGTTGAGATAAAATATGGCCGCAAAATTCAGCGTTTAGGATAAGTGATAAATAGGTCATTTGTTGGATAGAAACAAGAACAAGCCAGCCGACGGCGGCTTTGGTTCCTGGACTCGTTGGTTTGTTGCCAAACCCACAATGGACCACTGAATTTGAATCTCTAACGTCAGAGTTTGTGCAGTCGAAGGTCATCCCATGAGCACACAAGGTTTAGTCTTTCCTATGCCTATACACATGCTATGTCAGCCAGCATGTTAATCTGATGCAGTCAGACCAACGCTGGACTGTCCGTCACACTTTTGAACAAAAGGCCCACGTCCGAGTCCTTCGTGCGTGGTGCCCACCATGCGCACTAAGCTTATAAAGTAAGAAAAGATGGTTCGTAAGTGATTGGTCTCTTTCAAACCAAAATGATGAGTGGATTATAAAATTTGAACAAGAACATAAACAACAGAAAAAAAAAATTCAAGACTTAGCCCCACTAAGTAGAATTGATTATATAAATTCTTTTTCGTAATTGAATGCTAAAAATTGCTGTATAGTTATAATATAGAATTCTGTGTTACATTTATGAATGTTTTATCTATCAAATGCTATTGAAGTCCAACTATAATTACATCTAAATTATGTTTGGAACAAAGATATTGAGTCTTGCTTTCAAATTTATATAGATTTTAGATGAATTTTAACATAATTTTATATCATGAATAATTTAAATTTATTAAGTTTAAATTTCGGTTGAGCTTCATGGAATCAAATATAAGATAAATTAGTGTGGGTATTGATTTTAAATTTTAGATTTAAATTTGTATAAATCTGGATTAAACTCAAAATAATTATTTATTAGATTTTATTTAAAATTAAACAAATTTAATTTCAAAGTTTCATCTGACATTATATTAGTTAAAATTAGAAACTTTGATATTGAAATTTTTCGGTCCAAATCCTGTAAGAAGTGGGAAGGGAAATGGGTTGAGAGATGAATTCCCTTAATTATATAGCTCATCCAATGAACCAAGAAAAAAAAGTCCAAATTATGAACTCCAAACTCTTGGAGTAAGATGACACAAAATAACAGTAAATGTACTTGTACAAAAATATTATTTGTAGAAGCACCCACACTGGTGCTTGAAATTTAAATTATTAATTTTTCATCATATGATTGTTTATGAAGGCTAAAACATTTGGGTCTTTCCATTTATGAGAAAAATTTTAATCTTAATCCTAATGTATTTGTAGAAATTTAGTGAGTTAGAAAAAAATTATATTCCAATAATGAAAATATTAATTTCATCATACAGTAAAAAAAAATGTTATTAAATGATGTTTAAAAAATATTAATACTAATTTTGTTCAATATAAAAATTTATTAATGTGACTATTATTGTTTTGCGTGTGGTACATCTCAAAGCTGACACAGAGGTCTTGACCAACACCCAATAATTTTTTTTCCTCGTCACTTCACATCTTTAAACCGTGGTTGCTTTTATTCTCGTTTGAAATAAGCATCAGCTAATCATCATGATCTTCAAGATATTCGCGATTAAAAAAGATTTAATTCCATTAGTACATTTGAATTTCAGAAACAACCATGTGTCTAAATCATATAATTTAAGTGAAACTTCAATCATCTTATTAAATTAGTTCTAATCTTTTCGACACCTAAACTTATTAAATTAAAAAATTTCATTGCATTATATCTTTTTTGAAGATTTAGGAATAGAATGTAAATAGTCCAAATTTTTTACTAAGAATATTTAGAATAATTTTCTCTCTTAGAATAAAAAAAAAAAGAAAACAAAAAGACTAATTAACTTGCCCTTATACTAAGAAATACACACACACACCCCTAGGGTGTGGTTCAGGTGGTAGTGCGGGTTGCGAGAGTACCTCTCACGAAGTCAGGTGTTCAAACTCTCTCGAATTCATTTCCGCCTCTAAATTCTTGAAATTTACCTCTATTTGGAGTTGTGAGATCAGTTTCAAGGGGCGCGAGATTGGTCACATGAACCGTAAAATGGACACGTGAAAACCCATTGCGTAATCAAAAAAAGAAACACACACACACACACACACATATATATATATATATATATATAAAATTTTAGATATAAAATTAAAAGAAAAAAGATACATAGGTGTAATTATTTATGATTTGACAGGATGACTTAGACTAATAAAAAGAAATATCTTGATTTTTGGAATTTTTAGCAATCCATGAGGATTAGAAAACCATGGAAAATTTGCCACGTGGAGGAAATGGGAATGCAATTTAGGGCTGAGTCAATAGACTCTATGCTATTTTATTTTTCATTTTTATTTTCAAAGCCATGATTTTAATGGAAGAAAAAATGTAAAGAGGGAAAGGGAGGGATTGTATAAGTATATTTTCTAAGGACGCTGGATGACCACAAAATTAATTTTATGATTTTTCAAAACTACCTACCAATTTAGTCTAGGAAAATTTTATATTTGTTTATTTATTGGGGTCAACAAAAGATCGAGTCTTCAGGACGAAAGAAAATTAGGGTCCAATAGTCACGAAAAGACTTTGGGATGAGAGAAATATTAGTGCTGTATTTAATATTAAGAGCATGGCGTTTAAGTATTGATTTTGAAATTTCAATGAATTTTATTAAAAATTCCAGCATAATATTACGTTGCATTTTGTATCAACACACATAATTTTGACTTTAAAATTTTAATATTGTGATTTTAGATGCTAGACAATATATTTCATGATTGATAAGTTGTATATTTTGTGATATTTTTATATAAATAATTAAAACTCATAAATTGCTAAGATTAATTAATTGCACCAGCTGTGACTGACTAGAAAAGCTGGAGAAAGAAATTTCTTGTATATATAGCCAACTATAATAACTTTATTTCTTACGAAAATGATTTGAGAGTTGATCTTTCTCTATAGTTTTCTTTATATATTTTTGCCATGAGTATTTTATTCTCACCACAAAAATTTGTGGGGTAAAAAGGAGAAAGGGACTTCGGCTAACAAATTTTGATATATCAATCCCATTTCTAGACACCAAAAACACGCAATATAAGTGCAATCAAACATGTTCCAAATTGTAAGATTAATAAAAAAAGGATAAAAATATTAAAAGGAAAAAATATGGGAGAGAATGACTCTAAATACATGTTGGCAATATGTATTTTTGTACTATGTTCAAACGAGAGAACTAACATGTTGTACTCCCCATCTTAATAACTTTTGTTATGACCACCATCTAAATCTTGTCTTTCTTTTCCAAATACTCTTAATGGGAGTTAAAGGCACAATCAATTAAGACAAAATTATCATATAACGAAGTTAAAAATATAATTATTAATCATTTTCAGTGACATATTTGATTCACTTCTTATCTAACACACTTCCTTTTTTCTTTGTTAATTTTGAAAATATCTCCTTTTATAGGTCTGAGGCTCACATACATCTATGAATTGAATGACTTGGTTGATCAACTCTACAATCAGTTGCTAAAATCTAGTCACATAAGAGTTGAAGCTTAGAATTCAAACTAAGGAGAAACTTATTAGCCAAGAACTTTGCTTGTTACCGGTTTGTTATTAGCTTCAAACTTATTACTATTCGATAGATACTGAATTTCTTGGACATTTTCTTGAGTGTGCCATATTACTTAATCATGGGCATATCCTGCACATTTGAAAAACACTTTATATTGGTAAAAAAAAATATGAGTTAATTTTTTAATTTGCCAGAATATACAACTCATACGACAACTTTGAATATTCTATGACACATTACATTTACTACAATTCTTACTTTATACTATTCCACAACCATTTAAGAAATATTTCATTTCCTTTCATCTATCTCTCTATGGTGGCTAGTAAAAATGAAGAGGAAGGAGATAGGGGTGGCCAAATATGGCAATCTCGGTTTTGTGTTCTTAGATCTATTCTTTCACTCCTCTCCTTGCTTTGTAACTTGGTCTCATGGTAATTTATAGGCTTATAGAGTGGTTAGTAATTGAGAGTAGGCCAATGTCCACTAGTCAAAGCTATATGTCATGGACCCCCAATTTCAACTCAATTAACGGGCTGCACGACACTCGTCAAGGCTCTCTCTTGATAGAGTTAGCCAACAACAAATGTTCAATTCGGCTGTCATTAACACTTAAGAGGTTTTCGAAAGCCATTCATAGTTATGAAATATCAGCTCCAACAATAATGAATTCATGAGGATAAACAACTTTCATACTTAATGACATGTGGAATTAGTTGTTATATTCAATCAATAAGATAACCACACAAGCCATCATCTGAGTTATTCAACATCCAATATAAAAATCCATGGTGAGGGCAAGTGAAGACATCTCTCCTCCCCATTTAACCGAGGTCACACTGTCAACCCCTAACATTCTCCCCCACACACTCTATCGATGATCTTGTTGATGTATTTTGTTGGAATTGATGTGATCCCAAGATAGGGGGGGGGGTGAATTGGGTTTTAAAACTTTTCGGCTAATTTAAACGAAGTGCCGATTCACCACATATCCCCATTCCATATAATAACGTGTATGAAAAATGATTAAGCTATAAGTGTGAACATACACGTGCATCATATCTCATTTAAATAAAAGTTTGCATGCAAATAATTATAACCATAAATGAACAAGCATACACATGTTGAATTTAAAGGGCATAAATTAAATGAGATAAGGAGAGAGCGACACACGATATTTGTTATTGAGGTTCGGCCCAACCAGTATATGTCCTCGCCTTGGGCATACCCTTAAAGATTCCACTAAACCTACTCACTTAACTGGGCGGAGCAGAAGCCGTTACAACCTCTCCTTACGGAGCGAGGTAAACCTCAACTCAATTACAAAGTTGAGCCGAACTTGTCTCACTTATGGGGCAGAGAATTCCCAGTTTAATTTTTAGACTGAACCGAACTGATCTCACTTATGGAGCTGAGACTCCCTAGTTCAATTTATCGGGATGAACCGAACCGGTACATTAAAATCATTTTTGTACATAAAAATGCTTCTAAAAATACAAGAAAAGATGTACACGTTTAAGTTCAAATATATGCACTTTCTTATGATATGATTTATGCTCAGTAGAGAAAGAATTATCAAATAATTTTGTACAAATAAAATATATATCAAAAATAAGTATTATTGTTCTCCTATAAATATTTTTTCAAATAAAGAATATTTGGAGAATCTAGTAATTTAAGCTCAGTAAAATATTTGTGTTGTAAATAATTTTCTCCCAAAAATATTTTTCAAAGAAATAACCGAGAGAAAACCTAAGCAATACTCTCAAAAATGGTTTTCGGGAAATAAATAACAAGTGGAAGCATATGCAAATAAAACGCCCAAAATAAAATTTTCTCTTCAAAAATGATTTTGAAAAAAACAAGTGAAAGAGAGTTGAGAGATTTGCTTAAAAGATTTTCCCCCAAAAGAATGATTTTACAAATAAAACATGATTTGGGGGAACTTTGATTAACAAAGGATTAGAGATAAATTTGGTGTTAATCAAAGTTGCTAATCTGAATTATGGAGAGAGTATTTATAGATTTTTCAAAAATTATGACCGTTGCAGACACGCTCAGTATTTTAGAAAAGTTTAATTAAAAAATTAATGACTTTTTAGCCCTTAAAAAATTTCCAACCCGAGAGGTTCAGTCGACCATATTAAAGGTTTGGTTGGCCATATCACTAAATTCGGTCGACCGTGGATAATTTGAACTGCAAGTTCGGTTGACCATATCAAGGTGATTCTGAACCCCTTCATGGGTTCGGTCAACCAAGACAAGGTCAGTTGACCATACCTCTAGGTTCGGTCGACCATGGCTAAAATGAACTGTGAGTTCGGTTGACCAAGTAGTTGGGGTGTCAGACACATATTGGTTTGGTCGACCAAGGAAGATGCATTCAAAACAGAATAGTCAAACTAGCGAAGTCAAAATGTTGACTTCTAAATAGTTTGGTCGACCGTGGCAATTATAATGCCATAAGTTCGGTCGATCGGTCAAGTTAAACTTTTGACTCCTAGGCAAACAGTGGTTCGGTCGACCAAGTTAGTTATTACTGGTTTGGTTCGGTCGATCGAGGGCACTAACAATGAATATTTTGCCCAAAAAATATGGCGCTGGTTGATCGAAGGTCGACCGAAAGCTTTGTTTTTGTCACGATTTTGACCCTAAAGCTATTCCAAAAACTTTGTATGATTTTAGTATTTTTAGAAAAACGATTTTGGGTGAAATATGTTGGTACCTAGGGTCTATCTACGGTCGATTTGAGCATTCATCCATATCATGCAAATGCATGCGTTATAACAAACTAAAATAATAAAATTAAATGCAATTCAAGTAGAATCAAAATATCTTCCTCTTTTGCTCTTCACTCCATGGAATGCGCTAGTTGAAGTACGCTTTAAGTCTTCTGGCTTCCATTTCCCTTTCGCCTTATGTGTGTGTTGAATAGAAAGCTTATTCAAGCACTTAAAAACACACATAAGAAACTGGTACTTCGTCAACATCAAAACAGGGATCGGACTAAAAAAAGTCAACATATTTGTAAGAAGACTTCCCACTCTTGTTGTTATTGACCTTTGTCATTGACTATATGTCTACCAGGTTATACTCTACATATTTTTTCTTGACTCTGTACGACTCATACACGGTATGAGGGAACCATGGATAGTTATTCGCAAAGAGCTAAAAAAGGACATATAATCCTCCATTGTGTGATCTTACGACGACTACTGACTTGCAAAAAGCTGAAAAGATAAATGACTCATCCACTATGCGAGTTAACTATGACAATTGATTGGTTAAGAACTAGAAAAGATATGACTTGTCGATTGTGTGAGATAATTATGACAACTAACAGTTGAGGATCTAAAAAGGATATGAATCATCGACTATATGAGGTAATAATGACAGGTGGCAGGTAAAGAACCGAAAAGGTATACGACTCATCCACTTTAGTTGGTTGTCTTTTGGGTATTAAAATCTACCAAATCTCGCATCATACCATCGTTCAAGTCATCAAAGGCTTGCAATTATCTATCTTAACTTGGTCAGAGCGTGCAACGTTCACCCTGCCTGCCCCTTTTTGCGTGTTTGGCATGTCACCTTACCTACTTTCCTAGGTACTTGGTGGGAACCATTCAATCAAACCCGTGTTTAATTCAAAATTCATTGTGAGAGCTAAGCCAAACGGCCGTGTGCTCAGTCAACCGAGTTTGTATGGTCAGCCGACCAGCCCTTGCCTGGGTCGACCAAACCTTGTGGGTTCTAGCACTTTTAAGGGCTTAAATGTAATTAAAAATTTAATTAAATAATTTTAAAAATGAGTAGCGTGTCCCTAACGGTCATATTTTTGCCCAACTCTATAAAAACCTCTTCATTTGCTTAGATTAGTAACTTTGATTAACTCTAAATTTCTCTCTAAAGTTTTGTTAATCAAAGTTCCCCCAAATCAATTTTTATTGCTAAAATTATTCTTTTGGAGCAAAATCTTTTAAACAAATCTCTCTTAACTCTCATTCATTCATTTATTTCAAAAATTCTTTTCAAGAGAGTATATTTTTTTTGGGCTTTTATTTCTATATCCATATGCATTTACTCTCACTTTGCCTTTATATTGAAAATTATTTTTTGAGAGTTGCTCTATGGTTTCTTCTGATTATTTTTTCTTGATAAATTTTTTTTGGAAGAAATTATTTATTGCACAAATATTTTCTTGAGCTTAAATTTTAGATTCTCCAAATATTTTTATTTACAAAAGTCTTTGTTGGAGAACATATTTCTCATTTATAAATATTCATATATTTTTATTTGTGCATTAATAATTTGATAAGCACCCTTACTCTACTGAACATAATGCATATCATAATAGAATGCATACATTGGACTTAACTGTTGTACATGATCTACTTAGTTAGAAGCATTTATTTTGTACAAATTATTATATTTGTGTTATTCTTGACGAGAGGTCGGAAGAGGGAGACTCATTGTAACGACTTGATATTTCCTGCTATATATATATATATATATAACTATAAAATTCCACTACTCTAATACCTGTTAATATAAATCACACCATCATCACGGTCCAGATAGGACCCATGGAATCTGAGACACAATAAACTACCTAAGCAGCGGGAAGCAAAATACATACAACCATAACAATATATACAATATCAGAGTGTCAGAATATTTTCCAAAATATGCATATACAACCATTCCCAAAATACCCTCATCTGAACCTAGGGACTACTCAAAAATGACTTTCCAAAATACTCACCCTACAGACAGGGTAGTATTGTAGCCCCTTCTATCTGCGTGCCTAATCTGCTCGCCTAACTAGATCATCTGAAAATTGTTAAATTACTGGGATGAGACAACGCTCAATAAAACAAAATATGCTATTGCTATTGTGTGGCAGGTGAGTTTACATATTTGTATAATCTGATTTAAAAATACCACAAATAACCGAGTTTGAGAAAATATGTATAAATATTACAATATAGCTCATACCTATGTTGCTTAACATAAACTGATTTTTTGAATATTCTATTCATAATACTTCTAGTATTTATAGGTATGTCTACGATTTCTGTAAATCTGAATATATAATAATAATAATAATAACAATAATAATAATAATAATAACTGAGAAAATTTTCCTAAATGGATAACTGAAAGTCATGCTTTACCCCTCATGATAGGATTGTGTGGCCCGTAGGCAGGACCTATCATTGGCTGGTTGACTAGGATAAGTCAACTGAACTCCGAAAGTCAAATCGGCCTCCGAAAATCAGATCGGCCTCCTCAACCCTAACTGATGGGGAGCCTATCCACAATATAGGCACAATCGATTGCTGATAATCCACATACTATTTGAGTTATGTGGTTGCACTTTGAACTAAAAATAACTACGGTACCGTGCTCTGCTGATTGAATCTAGTCCATCAGGGTCTGATACTACATACATATGTAACTGATATATCTATATTACTATTTTACCATAATTTTGAAATAACCATAACACTGCAAAACTGATCTGAATGATCTAAAAATTTGAATAATTGACTAAATATTTAATATCTATACATTGAAATATCTGTCTGAATATCTGAGTATCTAGGTATTATGGTTCTGAAATCATGGTGTACTGAAATTGCTGAAAATATATGTTTTTGTACATATATTGTAAATCATGTTTCTAAATATACTGTATAATTTCTATCTATATGTATACTGAAAATTCAGCATTCTATAAAACATATATATCACATGATATTTTTTGTTAATATACTGAGAAACATGGTATATGTAACTGCATAAATACTATGCTATATTGTTTTGAGCTCATGGCACACAATTTTGATAACTAGATTCACATGCTCTAAAATCTCTATTTTCTGGTATAAAAATATTTTATGGTCTGGAAAAGAATAATATGATATAATATGTAATTTCTGTTGATGACCATACTAAAATTCCAAGCATAGCATATTTCCCTTTCCTGACTATCTGAGCACTAACTGCTATTACAATCTCACGCGTGCATCATTTATAGTTTCAACATCGTGAGATAATACATGCATAATTTCCTATCAAACAACTAAATTCACCTAAATAATCATCACATACATATTTACCCAAATCCATATACACAATTTCTAGACTATTAATCATGTTATCATTTTACCTGGGTTCATGAAATACCACCCACTAGGGTCCTTAAAACACCTTATTCTTGAAAATATAATACCTTGATTTTACTTTACAAAACTCCAGTATATTCTATTATAATACAAAATCTAGGCTCAAATGAACTTGGTAGTACTGGAAATACTCAAATAATCCACTTACCCTAGTTTTGGGATGGTTCCCAAACTTCTCAAACCAACATTTCGCTCCAGCTATGTTGTAGAAAATCTCCCCAGGATCACCATGGTAGCTTCAGATCGTTGAACCGGGGAGAGATGGAGCCGGAAACTTAGAGAGAAGTGAGAGAAACCCATTTTTAGAGAGAGAAAATGAGAGAGAGAGAGAGAGAAATTTTTTCGCTGAAAACCTGTGTCCTGCATATTTATAGATGTTTTGACACGTGGTCTCGTCGACAAGCCACGTCACCTTGTCGACGAGTCCAAGAGGAGTTTCGTCGATGACCCCTTACTCCTTGTCGATGAAATTCAGGTCCTAAAAACCATCCTCTCGGTAACTTCTTGTTGACGAGATACGTGTCCACGTCGACGATCCCAAGAAGCCTGTTTGTCGACGAGACCCTGCTGACATTCTTAAAATTTTCCTTTTCTTCCTCCTTTCTTTTATTATTTAATTACCATAATTCTACGGGTCTCTAAACTTGCCCTGTGAAAAGTGTCAGATTGCTTAAACCTGGGTTAATAAAGCACCGAATTGGTTCAGACCCAGTTAAAAGAACTAGGTGCACCATCTTGTAAGGTGTTGTAAAGATTAGGGTCATCCATGTGAATGTGACCTGGGGTATTTCCTTACCCAGTAAGGAGATGGAGGTTGTATTGGTGTCGCTCCACCCGTTAAGCGAGCATATAGTGGAATCCTTTTACTTGTGAGCTTGAGGTGGGGATGTAGGCAGTATTGGCCTAACCCTGATATCATAGTGTGTGTTGTTCTCTTCCTTGCGCACTTTATTTTCTACACTTTGAATTTAGTTCATGTATGTTTAATTATTTATTGTCTTGATTGTTTTCACATACATGCTTTGAATACTATGAGTATTGGAATATATTTAGAAAGACCCTAGGTTGCAAAATACTACTGATATTTGGTTTAACCTAGGAAGAAGTTTTAAAATTCCAATTCACCCCCCTCTTGGGATCACACCAATTCTAACATATGCTGCAAAGGAGGCTATATGGTTGAAGGGATTGGTAACTAAACTTCGCATATAGTAACCTACTATTCATTTGCATTGTGACAATTAAAGTGTTATTGACTAATTTATAAGGTTGAAAGGATTGATAACTAAACTTGACATAAAGAAACATATTATTCATTTGCATTGTGATAACCAAAGTGCTATAGACTTAACAATGAACAAAGTCTATCATGACAGAATAAAACACATTGTAGTAAGATATAACAAGATACGAGAGTTGATAGGTACTAATGAGATTCAGTTGGTTAGGGTGGCTACACAAGAAAATTGTAGTTGACGTGTTGACGAAGGTTGTTACTAAGGAGAAATTCTTGTATTGCTTGAACTTACTCCATATTGCTAGTTGTTGAATCAATGATGTGTAGCTTCAAGAGAAGATATAGGTTTGTAAGCTCCAAAGGGGTGCCTATTCTCCAAGGTCAAAATTATTGACTTGTAGCTCATATTCGGAGGGTATTCACTTGAATGTTGTTACAAATGGTACATTACAATATGTTTAAGTTAAGACATAATCCAACTCTATTGAGGGTATTTTGAGATTTTCATATGGGGTTCTATATACACATTGTAGTTGAGGATTGAGAACTTGTAGCAGACCGACCCACCACGTGGGCTCAGAGTGCTAGTAAAATATAACATAAAACAAAAATTTTCTAATACCATAAATAAGAGGGTCCGACCTCGAAGGGTTCATGGTTGCCCTATCCATAATCAACATACAATAAAGTAACGGAAAACATTTATTCTCAAAATACCATACCAGAGTTCTAAGTCAATACTATTAAAAAAATACCTACAATGTTTCTATTACAACCCCAAAAATTCAACTTGGCCATATTCCAGTACTTACACAAGTACTTACAAAAACTCATAAAACACTACGCTCCAAAACCCTTTAGAACGCTAGGTCTGATCTCCTGCAGGACCTGAAACAAGATTTGTATATTGGGGTGAGACACTTTCCAATAAGGTGGATTAGATTACATCAGTGTGTGATCACACGCGTTTATTCTAGTAGAAAACAATAGTAAGTTTAACTGAAATGGATTACGTAGTTAAAACATTCTCAAACCTATAATGTGACGACCTGCTATTTATTCAACAGTTTCTTTTTTCCTAAATATAACAAATGTCATCTATCTGAAATACTGAAAATACCTTCCCAAGCTCAAAGAGCACTGAGGAAACTCTGTCTGTTATATATATCTAAATAGCGGTACACAAAACTGGGAATTGTTATATACAATACACTACTAGACCACTATAGAATTATGAAATATATTTACAATACAAAATACCCAGTGATGTCACTATAATCTAAAAACTATCCCAAAACATTGATATCTCAAAAATACCTACCCTTCCCACAAGAGCAGCTCAAGTCAACCTCTACCCGCGAGCCTGATCAGCTCGCCTAGCTGGATCTCTTGAAAAATGATAAGTCACTAGGATGAGACAATACTCAGTAAATGGAAATATGCTATTACTAGTGAGTGTCGGATGAGTTAAATATTTAAAATAATGAAATAGTAATGTAATCTGAGAAAACTGATAGACTGTACAGAATATATCTATCTACAATGTAATCTTTAAAATATGACTGTGTATCGGAGTTTGCTATCTAAAGGTACTGCTAGTATAATAATATAAGTTGCTGTTGTGTGATATATTTGTACATAGGAACTTCTACTATACCCTAAGATCTGTATATTATGATATAACCCCTCATGATAGGGTTGTGCGGCCCATAGGCCAGACTTACTCTAGTCGGCCCTCCAAGTAAGTCAATCTCTATCATCCGCCAATCTGTAATGATCTATGTAGATCCTGGCCCACTGCAATCACTCCAGGCTATCTCAAACTTCTGTCATCGTCTAACTGGCTACCTTAACCCAGGATGCTGGGGAGACTGCAATCTCTCCTAGCATGGTTAGACGGAATCCACATGCTTTCTGAGTCATGTGGTTGCACGTGTCTAAAAACTAGAAATGGTACCGTGCTCTGTTATAATTATATCTGTCTGTAATTTCCACAGGGATCTGATATCGTGTAATACTGTATACATATATAAATATGTACTCATCTTGCTGCTTTTAACATGATTTCAAAAACAACCATAACACTATATTTTTGAGCTATATTATCTGAAATATCTGACTGAAATATATAAAATATTATCTGTCTGTAATATCTATGTTTTCTGTCTATACTATCTATAATATATGTATAAAATCTCTGTATATTATATCTGTATACTTTGTATTTAATATCTGTATGCTCTGTATAAAATATCTGTGTGCTCTGTATGTAATATCTATATATTCTGTATATCTACTGTAGCATCTTAATGCTATCACTGTATAATCATTCTGAGTGTTATGGTCTAGAAATCATGTTTTTCTCTGAAAATACTGTAAATCTCATTCATTTATAATATTCTGAAATATCTAAATATCTGTATATCTGTAACACTGTAATATATATATGGTACTGTAACAAACTCATGCCACACATTTGAATAAACATAGTCTCATGCTCAATTTCTATAATTATGCTATAAAAATAGTATTCATAATTCTCTAGAAAATAACTAGATATACATGCTTGTAAATACAATTTCATAATCTTCTGTATATATATTAAAAATTGCTAGCATAGCATATTTCCATTACCTTAACTCTGAAAAGCCCCTACTAAATTCTGGCCCTATACCCATAGGGTTCCTAACTCAACATCTTGAAAATAATATCCCTCAGAACAAAACTAATTACGCGCTTAAATTGCGTAATTAGGTGCTTTAATTCATGCATTGCGAATGATATTTTATATTTAAATGCCTAATTACTCTCAATATTCTCACATTGTGTTCTATTTATAAAATTTGGGTTTTATTGAGTAATGTATGAAATTTTGGTTTTTTTTTTTTTATTGCAGAGCAACTGTTGGAAGCTAAAAAAATCGACGGTACTTTGCAATCTGTGTGTAACTCTCTCATCCAACCTCTGATTTACATGATTAAAGATGCCATAAAAAGTTAAGAAAACAATCTACAATTTTCGTGTTTTGTGTTTTGCAAAATACTGGCAGCATCAAGGCCGAAATCAGACGTGAAGTTAGCATATGTCGTTTTATGGATTATTTCAACAATTTTTCGTAATCTTGGCGTAACTTTCTCATCCGAACTCCGATCAAACTTATTCAAAATTCTGGGAAAAGCTAAAAAAGAGTTCTACATCTTTTGTGTTTTAAGCTTTGAAAGTTACGAGCTGTAAGAGGATTGAAAGTGGGCTTGAAAGAGGAGGGTAGTTCATGTACCTTTGAAAAAAAAACAAAAATAAAAAAAATCAAAAAATGAGATGTGACCCAGCCATGCAGACGGGTCATCTCAGAAGGTGAGGCGCTGGGTACATACAATGGAAAGACAAAAGAATGGAAAGAAAAAAAGAAAGGAAAGAAAAGCAAAGAAAGAAAAGGACAAAAAGGAAAGGAATTGGAAAAGTCAAAGGAGGGTTTCCTTGTGGAGGGAGCTGTGTGCAAGAAGAGAGGAAGGGGGGCAGCGTGCGCTGGGCTGGAGGGAGAGAGGCCGCACCATAGGAGAAAAAAAAAAAAAGATTTTTCTTGGGGAGAAACACAAGGGAGGCCAAACCACATAAAGTTTCTTGGAAAAATTATTTTTTTGGGAGCTTTCTTGTGGTTTTCTTTTGGGGGTGCTGCGGAGAGACACACACAGCCAGCAAATGAAAGTTGGAAGCACGAAAAAATACTATCTTTTCAGAATCGGAAGGCGGCGAACAACAACGGTGTTCGTGACATGTGATGGCGGTGCGGCGAGTGTTGATCTTTTCCGTACACTCCAAATTGAAGAAAATATGGTGAAATTTGTTATGTTGGATTTAATTTTCGGAATGAACTAAATTTTTGAATTCTAGGAAAACGATATAGCCAGTTTTGAACTATGCTTGATCTTTGATGCTAATCTGAAGTAGTTTTCATTAATGTTTGTTTGAGTTATTCTGTGCCTAATGCTTTTAATTAACTGACCATTAATTAAATGATTTTAGTCTTGTGATTTGCTACCGAAAGGGGGGATTATAGGATAGATCTTGGATAATTCAGCGTAGGTAAATATAGAGATCGAAAGACTTGTATGAACCTATGTAGCATTAAAAATTGAGGGTCTTACTGCGTTCTTGCGTTATTAATTTGCATACTCTTATGTTAAATAATAATCAAGAATATGTTCTGATTGACTATCGAAAGAGGCTTTTGGAAAAATTGGCGATTTGCTAACAAACAGAGAAAACGAAGTTGAATTAGCTAAATGAGTAAAGCAGAGTGAGAAACTAGGTGAAATCGGTTTCCTAGAATTTTTCACCATCATCAATTTGACACGCGGTATCCAGTTTTAAATTCTCCTGAATAGTTTATTTAAAGTAGCTTTGTTTAAATTTTGCAGTCTAAAATTATTAATTTTTCTAAATAAAATCAAGGTTAGTAAAATTTCGGTACTTGGTAAAATTAAGACATCAATCCCTGAGGACGATACTCTACACATCATTATATTATAAAACTACGATACTGTACACTTGCAATTTGCACCGGTTAAAAACATCAGTATTTTCTTACCTACAACATTTCTTATAACTACAAAGAAGACATAATCTGAATAAAATACCTTATCCTAGATTTGGGATGAATTTCAAATCAATATTTCCCACGATCTGCTCCGACAGACTTGCAGAGAACTTCTCCAGGAGCGTCGTGGTGGCATTGGATCTTCAATCCGACGAGAAATAGGGCCAGGAGCGAAGAGAGAAGGGGAGGGGGTCATAGGAGAGAGAGAGAGAGAGAGAGAGAGAGAGAGAGAGAGAAGGGTTTTGCACTGAATTTCTATCAAAATCCCGAGTTTCAGTTATTTATAGGACTGAATTCGTCGATGAGATACGTCACCTTGTCGATGAGTTCTTAAGTAATTTTGTCAAAGAACCCTACCACCTTGTTGACGAAATTCAAACTATCTAAAAACCCTCTCTCGGAATCTTCTTGTCAATGAGGCCTACTTATGCGCTCGTCGACGAACTCCCTGTGTTTGTCGATGAGGCCTTGTGATAAAAATTTTGAAGTTATTCTATTCAAAATGAAATGTCGTCGACGAATGCTTTGCGTTCATCAACGAAACCTACTGCCTTGTTCTATTTCTGTTTCCATTTCCCTCTCTTTTTATTATTTAAATACTATTATTCTTCGGGTTGTTACATACAATATAGGAGATATATATATATTTATTTATAAAATTCCTGTAAAAGATAGTTCAGCTCATTACAAGCGAGAGTTTCTGAGGTTCAGGAAGGATACATGCCCATACATTGTAAAATCCCTTTGCTCAGTACTAAAAGCTGTAACTTTGCCCATTTTATTTTTAAATAATGTTTATGCATATCGAACTCAACCTTGCTTTGGAATATCATATGAACACCATTTACTTCCCCAATGGTGCACGTTGTGCGGTCTGGAGACCCAATCTAACACTGGTGGCCCACTAGGCTAGTCACTTCATTGTTACAAGTCCGCTTTGGCCTACCCCACCCTGGATCATACAAGAGTGCCCTTCGCACCAATCGACTATCCAGATACCCACACTTCCAGTACAGTGTGGTTGCACTGTATCAATCACTAGCAATGGTACCATGCCCCCATAGTAATAAGTTCCTTAGGTGGTTCATACATCATATATACAATTTATAACGAAAGCATAGTAACATGTTCTCATTTCACAAAGAATTTAAGAAATTTTAGTATTTTTCACAAACACATTCATTCATCGGTATTAACCAGCACACACAGGTCTCGGTATTAAACCTGTAATGGCCCGAAGAATAATGATATTTAAATAATAAAGAGAAAGGGAAATGGAAATAGAAACAGAAGGAAGCAGGAGATTTCGTCGAAGCGTTCATCGACGACATTACACTTTGAGAGTATTAACCGAGGGAATTCATCAGGTACTCGTCAACGAACACAGGGGATTCGTCGACAAGGGTACAAGAGGGCCTCGTCAATGAAGACGAATTTTGTTGACGACAAGTTACCGAGAGAAGGTTTTAGGGAAAGTCTGAAATTCGTCGACGAAGGTGCAGATTCATCGATGAACTTTCTACAGGACTTGTCGACGAGGTGACGTGTCTCGTCGACGAATCCAACCCTATAAATAGCAAAAACTAGGATTCAAACGCATAAAATTAAGGAAAATCATACTCTCTTTCTCTCCCGCTTTGGTTTCTCTCTCCTCTCTCTTCAATTTTGACTCCGTCGCTTGCCGGATCAACGATCTGAGGCCATCACGACGCTCCTGGGGAAGTTCTCTCTAAATCTGCCAAAGCGGATCGTTGGTGGAAGCTAGTCGAAAATCATCCCTCAGTTGAGGTAAGACTTTTTATGCCAAATTTAGTCTTAGTGTAGTTATAGGAAATGATTTCACGTGAAAATATCAAAGTTTAGTTTTGTGAGTTATTACTTTTAGGGGGTTGAACGGGGAACCCTGCGAGTGCAGGACTGAAAATTTTAGGGGGTTTCTTTTAGTGTCAGGTAAGGGAATAAACTAAAGCAGTTATTTTTCTATGCAAATTATTATTATTTATCAGTAAATTAATTTTTAGGAAAACATGTATTATGTCTGTATATTACGAAGGAAATGCATGTTTGGTAAAAATACTGCGATTATGTTGAAATATATATATGCCAGAAATTATGATTTTAGAATATAATGTATGGTTTTATATAACAAATGTGTGGCATGAATATTACTTTACTTGAGAAATATTATGATATGAGAATAAAGCATGTTTTCAGGAATATGAAATATTATAGTACAAAATGATGTTGTAAATACATGATAATTGATTTTTTACTCAGAATGATATGTATGAGATATTCGGCACGAGGCCATGATTGATAGCTGGCGTGAGACCGTGTTTTATGTATGATTTCGGCGTGAGGCCGTGTTTATGAAATGTTCGGCGCGAGGCCGTATTTATAAAATGTTCGGCACGAGACCGTATTTATGAAATTATAGAAAATGCTATCTATCTATTTATGTTAAACACCATATTATCATGTATTATATGTTATTAGAATCCAGATGTTAGTTTAGTTCAATTCAGGAGCACGGTACCATAGCTTATAGATCATATATCTATGTTCATATTGGTTCTAACCACCCCACGAGGGGGTGGGAAATGGATAGTCGATGTGGTTTTCAGTGTAGAGTGTAGACGTCCACCTGGAAGTCTAGACCAGGGTGTGGTGGGCCCATCGTACTTACAGACATTTTTGACTCAGTAGTGGTTGGCTAGCTATTGTCGGGTCCCGCCTTCAAGCTGCACAACCCATCATGGGGGATAATACATGACACCAATTAGCTATTCATCCTGAGTATGTTTTTAGTATTATTAGCTATACCAGACAATTATGATTAGTATGATTTATTAGAAATATGAAAGTATACGTTTTTGCAGTTATTAAATGATGAATGTTTTCTGGTATGATGATTATATTGTATAATTATATTATCATTAAGTATTCATGTTGCCACACAGCTGTATTTAGTTTATTTTCCCTTACTGAGAAGTGTCTCACCCCCGAACATCAAATGATTTTTAGGAAACCCAGAAGGACCGGCAGGTCATGGTCGCTGTTGAGTTTATAGAGTTACCCTGCTAGAAGGGTAAGTGTTGTGCTAGGATCAATGGTTTTTGTTGTAGGATCCTAGGAAATACTTTTTGGTGTTTTTGTGTATTTTGGAGATTGTATATGAATACTAAATGTGATGGATTATAATTAACTCTGGTATTATTATGTATTCTATAGTTTTGAGAATGTGATTTATATTTACTACTGCTTAGGTTTCCGCTATGAATGGCAGGTGTCCCCGTTACCCACGGGTTCAGGTTGACTATTTTATTTATTTTGCTTATATTATATAAGTATATAAGCAGGTTGTTACAGTTTGGTATCAGAGGCTAGGATACTTGGTTCTGTAGACTCTCGAATGCAGCAGTAATAATACTAGAGTATATGATTAGGGAATTTGAGGTTTGGTTTTGTGCTCTAGATGCATTACTTCCGTGGTGGTTTGTGTGATTTTCTTGGGGTGACGATTTTAGGAAAGTCATGGTAAACTATCGTCGGGTTGGGTATCTAGGTTGTAGGATTGAACATTGAATTAAGATCATGAGAGATGAATTAATTAGGAATAAATACTATATTGGTTGGGTGATATGTATAGTGAAGGGGTTCTAAGTTGAGTTATTTGTTTTCAGGATGGACCCTGGTGGCAGTAGCGCCCATGCCAGTAGGAATGAGGGTGCTGGACCCTCAGGTGCTGCAGGTAGTGATTCAGATGCAATTTTACGCAGCGTGGCACAACAAGTTATGATAGAAATTGCTAGGAGCTCAAGGGAACAGGGTGGTCCATCGGCAGGCCATGGTAGCTCGATAAGGAAGTTCATTAAGATGAATCTTTTGATTTTCTCAGGGGGAACAGATCTTGCAGTCGCTGAAAACTGGGTGCAGGAGATAGAGAAAATATTTACGATGTTGTAATGCTCAAAGGAGCAGCGGGTGCTATTTTCCAGCCACAGACTGACTGGGGAGGTCGAGAGATGGTGGTCGACGGTGAAACTTTTAGAGCAGCAGAGGACAGTATTTATGGAGATGACATGGGAGCGATTTAAGGAGACATTCTTCTACAGGTATTTTTCGGCCTCATCCAAGGAAGCGAAGATTGAGGAGTTCCTGAATTTGAAGTAGGGACAGCAGACCGTACAGCAGTACACGGCGAGGTTCATCGAATTATCTCACTTCACCCCGTACATTATACTAGATGAAGTAAAGAAGGTACGGCAGTTTGAGAGAGGCCTGAGGAGAGAAATATATAAGCAGGTATCGATACTAAAGTTGCATGATTTTGCTGAGGTGGTGGATAGAACCACTATAGCAGAGATTGGAGAGCGGTTAGAGGCTGAGGAGCAGAGGCAGAAGAAGAGATCCGCACCTTCCGATTCCCAACAGGGAGTCAGCTGTGGTTCGTGGAAGAGAGGTGACTATAACAGAGATTGGAGGCAGGAGACCGGGAATCGGGGTTTCCATGGTGTGCAACCATCTCCAGCTTGCCCGTCTTGGGGGAAGAGACACTTGGGGGAGTTTCGTACTGGGCGAGGTGTTTGTTACAGGTGTGGGGAGCCAGGACAAATGATGAGGGAATGTTAGGCTCAGATTGGTGCTGCTCTTGCTCCCAGACCTGCTCGAGGAGGCTACCAGGCACCACGTGGAGGCCAGCAGAGGAATGTGGCTCCAGCTAGGGTCTTTGCTCTGACGCTATGTGATGTTGAGGCGGTTGGCGACGTGATGATAGGTACGATTAATATGTTTTCATTTAAAGTTATTACACTTTTTGACTCAGGAGTCACGCATTCGTTTGCATATGTGGAATGTGTTAAATTTTGTGGGGCTGAAACACAAGTACTAGATGTTGAATTATTAGTAGCTACACCGACCGGGTCAGCAGTGAGATGTAGTAGGGTGCTTCGTAGTTGCCCAGTTGATGTTCAGGGGAGGATTCCATCTGTTGATTCGGTAGTACTAGACATGCATGAGTTTGATATTATTTTCAGCATGGATTGGTTAGCAGCTAATTTTTCCAGTATAGTGTAATGACCCAAATAAAATGGAATTTAAATAATAAAGAAGAAGAAAAATGGAGACTGAAAACAGAAGGAGGATTTTGCGTTCATCGATGACATTGAACTTTGGGAGGAAAAATGGAAAAAGGGGATCAGCAGGACTTCGTCGACGAATACAGGGGATTCATCGACGAACACAGGGGGCTCGTTGATGAGAAAATATCGAGAGGGGTTTTTGAGTTGACTGAATTTCATCGACGAGGAATGGATTTCGTTGACGAAATTGTGAAGGACTCGGAGACGAAATTCCTTGTTCTATAAATATGGGAAATCCGAATTTTAACTTCCTAATTAAGTTATCTTCATCCTCTCTCTTTCCCCTTCTATTTTCCCTCTTTCTTTTGTCGATTTCGGGCCAGATCTTTGCCGGATCAACAATCCAAAGTCACCATGATGCTCCTGGCGAAGTTCTCTACAAGTTTGCCGGAGCAGATCGTCAGGGAAACGAAGTTGGATTTCATCCCAAATCCAGGGTAAGGCTTTATACTCAATATTTGGATTTTTGATAGTTGAAGAAAGTGATATACGCGTAAAAATACTGAACTTTAATACTGAGAATTTTCATTTCCAGGGGTGTTGAATTGGGAACGTTGGGAATCATCCCCAAGTTGAGGTAGGACTTTTAAGCCGAATTTGACTTAACGGTAGTTATAAGAAATGTTATGCACGTAGAAATATTGATGTTTAATACTGGGGGTTTTCATTTTCAGGGTGTTGAGTTAGGAACCCTGCGGGTGCAGGGAAGATTTTCGTAGAGGCTTTGCAAGAATCAGGTAAGGGGATAAACTAAGCTAGTTTTGTTTTGAGAAAATGTATGTATATATATATATATTTAGCATCTGATTTGCGAAAAATGTATATATATTTATATATATGTTTTATATTTGCAAAATACTGTGAAAATGATCGTATGTTGAATATGTGAAAATCCATTTGTGTGGCATGAGTAAAAATGTTGTGAAATACTGTTTTCTGGGAATGTGGATGATATAGATTTTTATGATGGAAAACTGGCATACAGGCCAAGATTTTTATATGTTTTGCCGGCGTACAGGCCGTGCTATGTGGATATGATTTGCCGACATACAGACCGTGCTATGTGGATATGATTTACTGGCGTACAGGGTGTGCTATGTGGATGTGATTTTCCAGCGTATGGGCTGAACTATGATAAAATGTGTAATACCGGTATACGGGCCGATGATTTTCATGATACACGTATATATGCAAATGATATGATTGATATGAGATATCTATGTATCACGATTTTAGTATATGTATATGATATCAGAACCTGGTTGGCTTGGTCTAGGCTAGCACTTGCATGGTACCGTTGCTATGTGTCCATGGTCTTCGTGATCATGATATCTGTGTTAACGATGTTGTATGGAGTGGTGTGAGATTGGATGGTCGATGTGGTTATTTTTCAATAAGTGTGCTGTTATCGCCCCTAGTGTACGGACCAGGTCTGGCAGACCCATCAGATGTACGTACTAGACTATTGACTTGGCAGTGGTTGGCCAACCATTGTCGGGTCTCGCCTTCGGGCCATACAACCCAGTCATGTGTGGGTAATACATGACAACAGTCAGCTAACCTACCAGGATTGTTTTTTTTTTTTTTTTTATGTTATTATTATTATGATATGAGATGAGAAATGTTTATTAAAATGCAGTATGTTTTGCTATGTTTTGATATGCATATGTTTTCCTTGATTTGATAAATAGTACTAAATATGATATGTATGGTATATGTAAAACACGGTATACTCATGTTGCCACACACTAGTATTAGTTTATTTCCCTTATTGAGAGGTGTGTCACCCCTAAATTTTATGAACTTTTCAGGAGCCCCTGATAGGAGAGCGAGAAAAGCCCCGCTGATCTAGAGTTGTTTATCTGCCCTTTGCGAAGGGTAAGTTTTTGTAGGGACAGTTAGATTTTGTGGGAAACATCCCTAGATATGATTTTTGGGATGCATATACTGGGATACATTGATTGTAGTAACTCTAGTGTTGTAATACATGTTATGATGAAATATATAAGATTGTATGTTTTCTGCTGCTAGGGCTTCTGCTATATGTTCTGATGTATCCCTGGTACCCACGGGTCCAGGTGGATTGTGACCTGCTGAGCTGGAATGTGAGATGTGTGGTATTGATTTTATGATGTTATTATAATAAAAAAAAAATGTGGAAAATGAGCAGGTCGTGACAGTTTGGTATTAAAGCCTAGGTTGCTAGGTTCTGTAGACTTTAAAATGCAGCAGAAACAATACCAGAGTTTAGGAAATGATTTGAGGTTTTGTTCTACAGTCTAGAAGCAGGACTTTCGTTGTAGTTTCTGTGTTTTTTCGAGGGTAACGATTTCAGGAAAATCATATTAAGCTATTGTCAGGTTGTGTTCCTAGAATGTAGGATTGAGGATTAGAGATGAGTTGGGAAGTGTTGAGATAAGTGGTGAGGATTGGTGGGTAAATTATGAGGATAGAATTTTTAAGTTGTGTTTGTTGTTTCTAGAATGGATTCAGGAGGAAATAGTGCCCATGTCAGTGGCAGTGATGGAGCAGGACCATCAGGTACAGCTGGGACTGACTTTGACGCGGTATTACATAGCGTGGCTCAACAGGTTATGGCTAAGATCGCTAGGAGCTTGAGGGAGCAGAGTGGTCCATCTGAGGCCATGGGTGCACCATAGAGAAGTTTACGAAGATGAATCCTCCAGCGTTCTCAGGCGGAGTTGATCCTGTAGCCGCTAAAAACTAGATGCAGGAGATTGAGAAAATTTTGACTGTACTGCAGTGTACTGAGGAACAGAGGGTCCTCTTTGCCACTTATAGACTGACAGGAGAGGCCAAGATGTGGTGGACTGCAGTGAGACTATTGGTGCAGCAGAGGGTGACTCCGATAGCCATGACATGGGACCGATTTAAAGATTTGTTCTTTGACAAATATTTTCCAGCCATTATCAGGGAGGCTAAGGTAGAAGAGTTCCTGAGTTTAAAGCAGGGACAGTTATCTGTCCAGCAATATGCAACATGTTTATCGAGCTCTCTCGTTTCGCCTTGTATATTGTTCCTGATGAAGTAAAGAAGACGAGGCAGTTTGAGAAAGGCTTGAGGCGGAGTATATTCAAGCAGGTGGTGGTGTTATGGATCTAGGACTTTGCTGAGTTTGTTGACAGGGTGGTTTTAGCAGAGATTGGTGAGCGTCTCGATGTAGAGGAGCAGGGACAGAGGAAGAGATCTGTATCTATAGGCTACCAGCAGGGTCATAGATCGGGCTAGTGGAGGAGAGGAAACCATGGTAGAGGACGGAGACAGGAGATAGGAGGACGCGAGGTGCAGGCAGGACAGGGTCCTCCAGTCTGTCAAACTTGTGGTAGAAGACACTGGGAGGAGTGTCGAGCTGGTGGTATGGTGTGCTATCGCTGCGGTAAACCGGGGCATATGGTACAAGATTGCCCTACCCCACTAGATGCAGTTCCAGCTCCTAGACCATATCGAGGAGGTTATCAAGCGCCACGTGGGGGCCAGTAGAGGAATACGGCTCCAGCCAGGGTGTTTATTCTGACGCCGAGTGAGGTTGAGACGTTAGGTGATGTGGTGATAGGTATGGTCATTATGTTTTCTTTTAAAGTTATTGCATTATTTGATTGAGGAGCTACACACTCGTTCGTGTCTTCGGGGTGTGTTAAATTATGTGGGGCTGAAACACAGTCATTAGATGTTGAATTGTTGGTATCTACACCGACTGGGTTAGCAGTGAGTTGTAGTAGGGTGCTCTGAGATTGTCCAATTGATATTCAAGGGAAGATTATGTCTTCTGATCTGATAATGCTAGACATGCACGGGTTTGATATTATCTTTGGCATGGATTGGCTAGCAGCTAATTTTGCTAGCATAGATTGTCGAGCATGAGAAGTAATATTCAGATCTCCAGGGGAAGCAAAATTCAAGTTCGTAGGGTCGCGAGTGCAATCCCTGCCTCAGCTAGTTTCAGCTATTCAGGCCAGAAGACTATTGCTGAGTGGTTGTCAGGGGTTTGTGGCTGTGGTGAAGGAGATGTCATAAAATGAATCGAAACTTGCTAACACGCCTGTAGTAAAAGAATTTACAGATATTTTCTCAGATGAGTTACCAGGCTTGCCACCTGATCGAGAGGTAGATTTTTCCATAGATTTACTTCGAGGTACAGCGCCTATTTTCAAAGTACCTTATCGAATGACACTAGTAAAGTTGGCAGAATTGAAAAATCAGTTGCAAGATCTGATTGATAAGGGCTTCATACGACCCAGTGATCTCCATGGGGAGCTCCAGTTTTATTTGTAAAGAAGAAAGACGAGACTATGAGGATGTGAATAGACTATAAGGAGATTAATAAAGTGACAATCAAGAACAAATATCCTCTACCCCATATTGACGATTTATTTGACCAGCTCTAGGGTACACGGGTGTAGTTGAAAATTGACCTCAGATTCGGCTACCATCAGGTGAAAGTGAAAGCAGAAGACGTCTTGAAGACGGCCTTCAGGACCAGGTACGAGTATTATGAGTTTCTTGTTATACCGTTTGGTTTGACGAATGCTCCTGCGGTATTTATAGACTTGATGAATAGAATATTTCACCGATACCTAGACCAGTTTGTTGTTGTGTTCATTGATGATGTACTGGTTTATTTAAGGAGCTATGAGGAGCATGAGACGCATTTGAGGCAAGTGTTGCAGACACTTCGTGAAAATAAGTTGTATGCTAAGTTCAATAAGTGTGAATTCTGGCTCGAGAAGGTCGTGGTCTTGGGGCATGTGGTATCTGGAGATGGTATTTTTGTAGATCCTAGTAAGATTGAGGCTGTAGTGACATGGGCTAGACCGAGAAATGTCCAAGAGATCAGGAGTTTCTTGGGGCTAGCTGGATATTACCGTCGTTTCGTTGAGGGATTCTTAGCTTTGTCAGGACCCTTGACACGACTGACGAAGAAGAATATTAGATTTGAGTGGGACGATAGCTGTGAGCAGAGTTTTCAAGAACTGAAGCACAAATTAGTCACATGACCAGTATTAGTTATGCTATCAGGGGACGAGGGGTATGTTATTTACAGTGATCTGTCCTTGAAGGGACTTGGCTGTGTATTGATGCAGCGTGGCAGGATAGTGGCGTATGCATCCAGGCAGTTGAAAGAATATGAAAAGAACTACCCTACACATGATCTTGAATTGGCTGCAGTAGTAATTGCGTTGAAAATTTGGAGGCATTACCTGAATGACGAGCAGTGTGAGATTTTCTCCGACCACAAAAGCTTAAAGTATTTTTTCACGCAAAAGGAACTGAATATGAGGCAGAGAAGGTGGTTGGAGTTGATTAAGGATTTTGATTGTACCATCAGTTATCACCCGGGGAAAGCGAATGTGGTAGCTGATGCGTTGAGCAAGAAATCTAGAGAGCCAGTGTTAGTGGCTATGGGGATCCAGCATCCGATCATAATGGATCTGGAGAGACTCGGCATAGAGTTAGTAGAGAGTGATCTCCCAGTATGTATTGCCAGCCTAGTGGTACAGCCTACTCTGCAAGAAAGAATTAAAATCGCTCAAAAGGAAGATTTAGAACTAGTAGAGGTGATAGATAGAGTACAGAGTGGGCAGGGGGAGGAGTTCAGTATAGCAGATGACGGAGCTTTGCAGTTCTATTCTAGATTATGTGTTCCTACTGATACAAAGATCAGGAAGACTATTTTAGAGGAAGCTCACAGATCTTTGTATACAGTCCATCCCGATAGTACGAAGATGTACAGAGATCTGCGAGAGTCGTACTGGTGGAGTGGTATGGAGAGAGATCACCGAGTATGTAGCCCAGTATTTGATGTGCCAGTAGGTAAAGGCTGAGCACCAGAGGCCGGCAGGGCAGTTGCAGCCGTTATTTATCTCAGAGTGGAAGTGGGATCATATATTTATGGACTTCGTGTCAGGACTGCTGACGACATTACATGGCCAGAATGCCATCTGGGTGATTGTTGACCGTTTGACGAAGACGGCCCACTTTATTCCTATCAAGATCAGTTACTCCCTCAGCCGTTTAGCGGAGATTTACATTCAGGAGATAGTTCGTTCTCATGGGGTGCCTGTATCTATTGTGTCAGATCGAGATCCACGTTTCACATCACGATTTTAGAGAAGTTTGCAGGAGGCTATGGGGTCTCAGTTATCGTTTAGCACGACATTCGATCCTTAGTCAGATGGGCAGACTGAGAGGACGATACAGATACTTAAGGATATGCTCTGAGTGTGTGTATTGGACTTTGGGGGTAGTTGGACTCAGTTCATGCCATTGGTAGAGTTCGCGTATAATAATAGTTACCAGTCCAGCATTGGTATGGCGCCGTTTGAGGCTTTATACGATAGGAGATGTCGTTCTCCTTTGTTTTGGGATGAGGTGGGTGAGTGGCAAGTAGTGAGGCCAGAGCTTGTGCAGCAAGCGTGTGATAAGGTTTGGCTTATCAGAAACAGAATCAGTGCAGCTCAGAGCCGACAGAAGAGTTATACTGACCATCGCCGTAGGAATTTAGAGTTTGACGTGGGTGATCACGTATTTTTGAAGATAGCTCCAATGAAAAGAGTTTTGCGATTTGGAGAGAAGGGTAAACTTAGTCCTAGGTTTATCAGTCCATTTGAGATTCTAGATAAAGTGGGGCCGGTAGCCTACAGGCTAGATTTACCACTTGTGTTGCCCAGGATCCACGACGTATTCCATGTTACTATGTTGAGGAAGTACGTCCCAGATCCTTCTCATATCATCAGTTACGATGAGTTGGAACTTAGTGATTCACTAGGTTATGATGAGGTACCAGTATAGATTCTGGATAGGAAAGTACATGAGCTACGTAATAAGAAAATTCCCCAGGTAAAGGTTTTGTGGAGGAATCACGCGATAGAAGAGGCTTCTTGGGAGTCCGAGGAGTAGATGAAATAGAGGTATCCGCATTTATTCCAATAGATCTGATTGGGTAAAATGTAAGTGGATAAGTAATATTTCTTTTTGCCGGTACATGTAATGGTTTAATCAGTGTAGTATTTTTGTTCTGGGAGAAGTTTTCTTTTGTACATGTAATCTTCCAGGACTTGGAATGTAACCACGGTATTCCTCCGCCATAAGTGAGGGTAGGTAATAAAATGAGTAGACCCTTTTTCTTGGTTAAGGGATGACGAGTTGCGGGAACAATAAATTTCGAGGACGAAATTTTATAAGGAGGGGAGGATGTAATGACCCGAATAAAATGAAATTTAAATAATAAAGAAGAAAAGAAATGGAGACCGGAAACATAAGGAGGACTTCGTGTTCGTCGACGACATTGAACTTTGGGAGGAAAAATGGAAAAAGGGGATCAGCAGGACTTCGTCGACGAATACAGGGGATTCGCGTACGGGCCAAGATTTTATATGTTTTATATTTGTAAAATACTATGAAAATGATCGTATGTTGAATATGTGAAAATTCATTTGTGTGGCATGAGTAAAAATGTTGTGAAATACTATTTTCTAGGAATGTGGATGATATGGATTTTTATGATGGAAAACTGGCGTACGGGCCAAGATTTTTATATGTTTTGCCAGCGTACGGGCCTTGCTATGTGGATATGATTTTCCGGCGTACGGGCTGTGCTATGTGGATATGATTTGCCGGTGTACGGGCCGAGTTATGATAAAATGTGTAATACCGGCGTACGGGCCGATGATTTTCATGATACACGTATATATGCAAATGATATGATTGATATGAAAATGAATAATATGAGATATCTATGTATCACGATTTTAGTATATGCATATAATATCAGAACCTGATTGGCTTAGTCTAGGCTAGCACTTGCACGGTACCGTTGCTATGTGTCCATGGTCTTCGTGATCATGATATCTGTGTTAACGCCGCTGTATAGAGTGGTGTGAGATTGGATGGTCGATGTGGTTATTTTTCAAGAAGTGTGCTGTTATCGCCCCTGGTGTACAGACTAAGTCTAGTAGACCCATTGGACCTACAGACTAGACTATTGACTTGGCAGTGGTCAGCCAACCATTGTCGGGTCCCGCCTTCGGGCCACACAACCCGGTCATGTGGGGGTAATACATGACAACAACCAGCTAACCTACTAGGATTATTTTTTTTTGTGTTATTATTATTATGATATGAGATGAGAAATATTTATGAAAATGTAGTATGTTTTGCCATGTTTTGATATGCATATGTTTTCCCAGATTTGATAAACAGTACTGAATATGATATGTATGGTATATGTAAAACATGGTATACTCATGTTGCCACACACTAGTATTAGTTTATTTCCCTTACTGAGAGGTGTGTCACCCCTAAATTTTACAAACATTTTAGGAGCCCCTGATAGGAGAGCGGGAAAAGCCCCGCTGATCTAGAGTTGTTTGTCTGCCTTCTGCAAAGGGTAAGTTTTTGTAGGGACAGTTAGATTTTGAGGGAAACGTCCCTAAATATGATTTTTGGGATGTATGTACTGGGATATAATGATTGTAGTAACTCTGGTGTTGTAATACATGTTATGATGAAATATATAAGATTGTATGTTTTCTGCTGCTAGGGCTTCTGCTATGTGTTCTGATGTATCCCCGGTACCCACGGGTCCAGGTGGATTGTGACCTGCTGAGCTGGAATGTGAGATGTGTGGTATTGATTTTATGATGTTATTATTATAAAAAAAATGTGAAAAATGAGCAGGTCGTGACATATAGATTGCCATGTGAGAGAAGTGACTTTCAGACCTCCAAGGAAACCAAAATTCAAATTTATAGCAATCTCTACCTCAGTTGGTTTCTGTTGTACAGGCGAGGAGATTGCTCTTGAGTGGTTGTCAGGGATTCGTGGCCTTCGTGAAGGAAATAAAAAGGAATGAAGTGAAGTTCATCAATACACCAATAGTAAAGGAGTTTATTGATGTGTTTCCAGATGAATTACTGGGTTTGCCACCTGATCGAGAGGTAGATTTTCCCATTGATCTACTTCCAGGTACATCACCGATTTCTAAAGCACCATACTGAATGACGCCAGCAGAGTTGGCAGAACTGAATGATCAGTTGCAGGATTTGCTTGATAAGGGCTTCATACGACTTAGTGTATCTCCGTGGGGAGCTCCAGTACTGTTTGTGAAGAAGAAGGACGAGTCTATGGGTCTATGAGGATGTGCATAGACTACAAAGAGATTAATAAAGTGACCATAAAAAGCAAGTATCCTCTACCCCGTATAGATGACTTGTTTGACCAGCTCTAGGGTACACGAGTATATTCTAAAATCGACCTCAAATCAGGCTACCATTAAGTAAAGGCCAGAGTAGAAGATGTATCAAAGACGACTTTCAGGACTAGATATGGGCATTATGAGTTCCTGGTTATGCCATTTGGTTTGACGAATGCTCCTGCGATATTTATGGATTTGATGAATAGGATCTTTCATCCATATTTAGATTAGTTTACAGTTATTTTTATTGATGATGTACTGGTCTATTCGAGCAGCCATGAGGAGCACGAGATACATTTGAGGCAGGTCTTGCATATGCTTAGAGAGAAAAAGCTGTATGCTAAATTCAGTAAATGCGACTTCTGGCTCGAGAAAGTTGTGTTTGTGGGGCATGTTCTCTCAGGAGATGAAATTTCTGTAGATCCCAGTAAAAATGAGGCGGTAGTGAAATGGGCTAGACCGAGGAACGTCTAGAAGATCAGGAGTTTCTTGGGGTTAGCTAGTTATTACCGTCGTTTCGTTGAGGGATTCTCAGCTTTATCAGGGCCTTTGACACGACTGACTAGAAAGAATGCCAGATTTGAATGGGATGGTAGTTGTGAGCAGAGTTTTCAGGAATTGAAGTAGAGGCTAGTCACAGCACCAGTACTGATCATCCCGTCTGGGGGTGAGGGTTATATTATTTTTAGTGATGCGTCCTTGAAGGGACTTGACTGTGTATTGATGCAGCATGGCAGGGTGGTGGCATATGCATCCAGACAGTTGAAAGAATACGAAAAAAACTAACCTACCCATGATCTTGAATTGGCTGCAGTGGTACACGCATTGAAAATTTGGAGGCATTACTTGTACGGGAACAGTGCGAGATTTTCTCTAACTACAAGAGCTTAAAGTATTTCTTCACGCAGAAGGAATTGAATATGAGGTAGAGAAGGTGGTTATAGTTTATTAAGGATTTTGACTGTACTATCAGTTACCACCTAGGGAAAGCAAATGTCATAACTGATGCACTGAGCAAGAAGTCTGGAGAATCAGCATTGATGGCTATAGAGATCCAGTGTCCGATCATGATGGATCTAGAAGATACTCGGCATTGAATTGATAGAGAATAATCCTCCAGTATGTATCGTCAGTTTAGTGATACAACCTACTCTGCAGGAATGAATTAAAACTGCTTAGAAAGAAGAACCAAAATTAGTAAAGGTGATAGATAGAGTGTAGACTGGTCAGGGTGAGGAATTCTACATTTTAGATGACAGAACTTTACGGTTCCATTCTAGATTATGTGTTCCTGCTAATGCTGACATTAGGAAGACTAATTTGGAAGAGGCTCACAGATATTTGTATACGGCTCATTCCGGCAGTACGAAAATGTACGGGGATCTGCGAAAGTTTTATTGGTGGAGTGGTATGAAGAGAGAGATTGCCAAGTATGTAGCCTTGTGCTTGACGTGCCAGTAGGAAAAAGTTAAGCACCAGAGGCCAGCAAGTCAGTTGTAGCCGTTATTTATTCCATAATGGAAGTGGGATCCTATATCCATGGACTTCGTGTCAGGGCTGCCGTCGACATCGCATGGCCAAAATGTGATTTGGGTTATAGTAGATCGATTGCCACATAACTGTATTTAGTTTATTTTCTCTTACTGAGAAATGTCTCACCCCCGAACATTAAATAATTTTCAGGAAACCCAGAAGGACCGGCGGATCGTGGCCGCCGTTGAGTTTATAGAGTTACCCTGCTAGAAGGGTAAGTGTTGTGTTAGGATCAATGGTTTTTGTTGTAGGATCCTAGGAAATACTTTTTGGTGTTTTTGGGTATTTTGGAGATTGTTTATAAATACAGAACGTGATGGATTATAATTAACTCTGATATTATTATGTATTCTATGGTTTTGAGAATGTGATTTATATTTACTGCTGCTTAGGTTTCGCTGTGAATGACAGATGTCCCTGTTACCCACGGGTTTGGGTTGACTATTTTATTTATTTTGCTTATATTATATGAGTATATAAGTAGGTCGTTACAAAACCTGGCACACATAGCTCTCGGTTTAACACTACACACATAGCTCTCGGTATTTAACCGACACCTAGTTTTCCACATTTCCTGAAAAGCAATTTGGAACTCCATTTCCCATATTTCATGCCAAATATTCGACAAGTTCAGTTCATTCCCATTTAACATCTCATGTCACACTCATTTGATCTAATACGCAATAGTATAGTAAATGGTTCAGAAAAATATCATTTAATTTAAAAACAAGGGTTCAAGCATATCCAACCTTTAATATAATAAGAATATATGAGTTTTAAGAAAAATGGAGACCATAACCTAAAACCCTAATTTTCCCAAAACCGTAAACCGAAAAAACCAGCAATTTCTTCTAGTGAAATTTTCCAAATAAGTATACATATCATACCTATGACCATAAACTATAGTTTGACCAGTTCAGATCTAAAAAATAACAGATGTAAACAAATCCCCTTACCTTTTTCTCGAAAACAAACCTGAACGGTCTGAAAACGGAAAAACTTGGCTTTTCCTACCGATGAAAATACGAGACTTAACTAGCTGATGGATGAGAGAGACAACCGAAAGGTGAGGGAGAACTCGGAAGATCTTTTGAGTAATAAAATTTTGAAACCCTAGGAGAGAGAGAGAGAAGAGAGAGAGAGTTTCCAAAGAAAAATGAGCTCACTTCTATTTATAGGTGAGTAGCCCAGGAGAAAACCGTCGACGGTTTTCCTGAGATGGACAAAACTGTCGACGGTTTGGAAATTGACTCGCCCAGTTGACTGGAAACCATCGACAATTTTTCTCTCACTCTGTGAACCTGTCGATGGTTTAGGCTCTGCCAAACCAAAATCCTTCATTTTCTTTGATTTCCCTTTATTTCTCTTTTTTATATTTACTTCCTTTTATCTTCCGGGTAAGGTTACTACAATCTCCCATCCTTACGAAAATTTAGTCCTCGAAATTTGCTAACTATTTCTATCACATCCACTGAACTATCATTGATCTGACTCTAGGTAGAGTTGGTGGCCACCCACACAGTACCACGTCCCATGTTTATTACCTACCCTCACTTATGGTGGAGGAATACCGTGGTTACATACAATGTCTCAGTAGATTACAATATCCATACAAAACTCTCCTAAAGGCCAAACATACACGAAACTATAAACAAACCTACTTTAAACACTATACATACGAACCGATACTCACTTACTGTTCTACTCACCTATCTAGCTCTGAGTGTCTCTGAAAAATTGTGGATACTTTTGACATATCTCAGACTCTAACTCCCACGAAACTTCCTCCACTGCGTGATTATGCCAAAGTACCTTTACTAGCGGAATCCTCTTAGAACGTAGCTCCTGTTCCTTATGATTTAGGATCTGAACTGGTATCTCCTCATATGCTAATGTGTCCCTAAGCTCTAAAGACTAGTACTTGATCACATGTGAAGGATCCGGAATGTACTTCCTTAGCATGGACATGTGGAGCATGTCATGAATCCTAGACAATGTTGGATGTAATGCAATTCTGTACGCCACCAGACCAACTCTTTCCAGAATCTTGAATGGCCCGATGTATATGGGGCTTAGCTTCCCCTTTTCCCCAAATCTCATGACCCCTTTCATCGGAGCAATACTAAAAAATATGGCATCGCTTACCTCAAACTCCAGCTCTCATCGGTGTGTATTCGCATAACTTTTCTGCTGACTTTGTGTTGTCTTTATTCTTTCCTTGATAAACGGAACCTTCTTAAAGGTTTGCTGAATAAGCTCTAGCAATAAAATTTTTCCCTCACCGACCTCGTCCTAGTACGATGGAGATTGGCACCTCTAACCATATAGTGCCTCATACGGTGCTACCCCGATATAGGTTTAATAACTGTTATTGTATACAAACTCAACCAATGATAGATATTTAATCCAACGGCCCTCGAAATCCAGTACACACGCCCGCAACATATCCTCTAGAATTTGGATGGTCATCTCTGATTGACCATCAGTTTGTGAGTGAAATGCAGTACTGAAAGTGAGTTGAGATCCCAATGCTTCCTATAGACTCTTCCAAAATTGGGAAGTAAACCGTGGATCCCTATCCGAAATGATAGACACCGGCACCCCATGCAATCTGACTATCTCCCGAATGTAAAGCTCTGTCAGCTTATCCATGGAATAATTGACTTTAACAAGAACGGAATAGGCAGTTTTCGTCAGTTTGTCAACAACTATCCAAAAAACATTCTGCCCGTGAAGTGTTGATGGAAACCCGATGAAAAAATCAATGGAAATGTGCTCCCACTTCTATTTAGGAATGAGAAGTGGTTGCAACAGTCCCGCCGGCCTCTAGTGCTTGGCCTTTACCTGTTGGCATGTCAGACACTGTTCAACAAAACGGGCGATCTCTCTTTTCGTATTAGGCCACTAGAAAGATTCTCGCAAATCCCTGTACATCTTCGTACTCCTTGGATGCACTAACCAGTACCTCGTTTTCCACATTTCCTGAAAAGCAATTTGGAACTCTAGTTCCCATATTTCATACCAAATATTCGACAAGTTCTGTTCATTCCCATTTAACATCTCATATCACACTCATTTGATTTAATACGCAATAGTATAGTAAATGGTTCGAAAAAATATCATTTAATTTAAAAACAAGGGTTCAAGCATCTCCAACCTTTAACATAATAAGAATGTATGAGTTTTAAGAAAAATGGAGATCATACCCCAAAACCCTAATTTTCCTGAAACCGTAAACCCGAAAAACTGACAATTCCACCTAGTGAAATTTTCCAATTAAGTATACATATCATATCTATAACCATAAACTACAGTTTGACTGGTTCAGATTTAAAAAATAACTGATGTAAATAAATCCCCTTACCTTTTTTCCCCAAAAACGAGCCCGAACAGTTCAAAAACAACAAAACCCTAACTTTTTTGACCGGCGAAAATGCGAGACTTAACTAGCTGATGGATAAGAGAGACAGTCGGGAGGCGAGGGAGAGCTCGGAAGAGCTTTTGAGTGATAAAATTTTGAAACCCTAGGAGAGAGAGAGAGAGAGAAAAGAGAGAATTTTTAAAGAAAAATGAGCTCACTTCTATTTATAGGTGAGCAACCCAGGAGAAAACCGTCGACGATTTTCCTAAGATGGACAAAACCGTCGACGGATTGGCAGTTGACTCACCCAATGATTGAAAATCGTCGACGATTTTTCTCAAACTTTGTGAACCCGTCAACGATTTGGGCTTGCCAAGCCAAAATCCTTCCTTTTCTTTGATTTTCCTTTGTTTTTCTCTTTTATATTTATTTCCTTTTATTTTCGGAATTTGGGTTACTACAGAAGTTGTTATAGTTAAGTAAGATTAATTAGGTTTTATAAATTTTTTAACGTTCTAACATGTTACAAATATGAAACAAATTATAGTTTCAATAAACAAAATACACCACTTATGGTGTGTGTGTGTGTGTGTGTGTGTGTGAGAGAGAGAGAGAGAGAGAGAGAGAGAGAGAGAGAGAGAGAGAGAGAGAGAGAGAGAGGAGGAGAAGAAGAAGATATTATAGGGAGAAAACTTAATTGTTGTTCAAGCTTACATGCAACTTCAAGTTATTTTATACCATAAATATCCTTAATTTTTCAAATATTATAATTTTATCCAAACAAATTTTCATTTTGCTCATGTGAAATATCATTAAGCCTCTTACAAATATTTTTTATCAAAACTTTAGGATTAGATTTTTTTTTCTTTCTAACAATTCTTTTCTAGAAGTTCCTTTTATAAGCCATGATGGGCAAACTACAACCAAATACATTATGAATAAGACTTTATAAAATTTAAGTGATTTTGAATTAATTATACTCGTGCTTTCCAATATATTATTAGCAAATATTTTTGACATTATTAGTACAATAATCAAAATGCTATATTTCATTTAAAAACTATTATTTCAAATACTTGTAAGCCGAGTCAAACATTTTAAAGCAGAAGTAATTATTTAAACAAATTACTTCAATGAAAAATAATTTAAACCCTTGTGTGGGTTGTAAATCTTAATGTGCAGACCAAAAAATAAGAACAAGTTTTTCAATTTTTTGAGCATAAAATTAGGGGAAAATATTTTCTATCCATAATTCTTATAAGAATGATTGAAGAGTTGATTATTATTTATTAATTTCTTCCTAAATTTTGCTACTTGTCTTTTATTGTCACCATAAATTTCATGAAAAAAAAGGGAGAGGACTCCATTAAATATTTTGCCAAAAAAAAAAAGTAATATGAGTGCAATCAGAGTTGTATAAAACAAAAGTGATAAAAAGATTAAAATTATAAAAAACATTATATAATTTTTTTTTCAATATTTGAAACCTAACCGACTAATTTTGAATCAATACATAAACTCAACAAAAATCTAAAATTATTGAGTTAAATCATTCCATGATTATGTGAATTCTAATTCTCTCTCAAGAATCATTTAGATATAAAATGATAATTTTTCATTTTTCTTCTCATACTAATATAATTTTGTTGGCCTTACAATTCTTCTAAACTCCTATTCTCAATTAGTTAATTATATCTTTTTTTTTCTTGCAAAAATATAACTTATGGTAACACACTATAGTGATTATTGCTCTATATGTGTGCTTATTAGTTTGAAACTCTTCACTTTCCCTCTTTTTTTTTTTCGGCAATGTTCTTATAAAATTTTGGTTTGTATTAGTTGATTTATATCGGATTTGAATAAAATGTAATATATATTTAGATTAAAATTTTTTCAAAATCCACCCAAATTCAATTCATACTCCTGAATACAGCACTAATAAACTATGAATAGAAATTCCCTAACTCTCTTTGTGCAACATTTTGGAGAAATTATTTGATATTATGAATGAATTTAGTGAAATTCCTTTTACATTCAAAAAACTTAGTTCAATTCTTTTTTTTTTTTTTGGGTAGAACTATATTTTTTGTTCGCAAATTACTTCAACATCAGTTAATTTAAACCTTTGCCCAGGTTTATGGTCAATATTTTTTTTTTTTTTCATTTTTTTGAACGGTAAATTTATAGTCAATATTAGTGTGTAGAATTAGAAATTGTTTCTAGACTCTTGTATTTATACATACGCTATTACATTTAGTCTACTACGGTATATAGTAGAGAAAAATTTTGATCGAATTCAATAATTATAACACTGATCAAGCTTAAATTGAGTTGTGAATTAGAATATTTTTAATCAGACTAATTGATTTGAAATATTTCAATATATGGATGTTCCATTCAACTCTATATTCCGAAGGTCATATTTAGATGTCCAATCCAAAGATTAGGATCAAGTCTTTATTTATACGAAATATTATTTAATGGGTCTTATTGACACTCCAAAAATATTATTGATATTTTACATTTATCATTTTATATATTAAAAATGACTTTTCCTTTTAATTTTTTTAATTCCTTGATTTTCACTTTACAAGTGAAAAAAGAGAGAATAAATTTGTATTTCATTAAATAAGAAAAAATTATGAAATATTCATATATTAGCTAGATCGCATATAACATTTCTCTTATTTAGCCATGCAGTCTAAATAGATTTTAATTTTAGGGTCTTGATTGTAATTTCCTCAATTCCAATTTCCAACATTATTGTGATGTAATAGAAGTCTAGGCTTTGAATGAGTGAATTAAAGTTGGTTTGCATATTTTTCCTTCCAAACTTTCTCCCTTCACCTATCTTGCTTCCATCACCAAGTAATTATAGTCATGGCCTATCACTAATTAGGTTTTCTTTAATTATATATATACACACACACACACACATATGAAGTTAATTTTTTTTTTTTATAAAAAAGTTAGCACTTATTATTAACCTAAGATAACAAAAGTTCAACCTAGTGTTTTTTGCCCCCAATTCAAAGTTAATGAATTTGAACTGTATAAAAAAAAGTAAGATTTATATTGAGTAAAGTCAAACTTAGCCCTATTGAAATATTCTAAGATTGCGAGTTGTTGAAAATAAGTCTACATTTTTTGAAAATTTTGAAAGAAATATAATGAAAAATAATGTAATCTACGAAGAATAATACCTTCTAACATGTTATCTTTGGAAATTTTGGGAGGAACTCGTAGTAGAGCTAGAAGGAGTGAATGTCATGATGATGCATCAATATAGGGAGGGTAATAGTGCGGCCGATTTTCTTGCTAAAGAAGAAGAAATAAGAAACAATGTAATTTACGAAGAACAACACCTTCTACCATATTATCTGAAATGTATTCTTCAGATGGATAGGCGAGATCTCGTTTCCCTTCATTGTTAGTTCAATTCTAGATTTTGTTTGGTATTTTTTTTATTTTATTTTAGTTGTGCTTATGTTTTTATCTTCTTTGTTAGTTATATTTAATTTTGTTGTCTTAATTTGGTTGGTTGTTGGTGTTGATTTTTCCGTACTCTCCCTTTTGTTTTATCTTGTAACCACGGTATTTTTCTACCAAAAGTAAGGGTATATTAATAAATAAATAGAGATGTCGCCCTCTTTTAGTTAAAAAAAGAAGAAGGTATTTTTCAGATGGATAGGTGGGATTTCACTTCCGTTCATCGTTAGTTCAACTCTCGAGTTTTGTTTGGTGAATTTTGGTTTGTTTATGGTTGTTTTTGTCTCTATCTTCTTTGTTAGTTTTGTTGTCCTGATTTGATTGGTTGTTGGTGGTGTTTCTGGGAGAGTTTTATTTTATTTTATTTATAATATTCCTTTTACTTATATTGTAACTACAGTATTCTTTCGCCAAAAGTGAGGGTTTATTAATAAATAAATGGAATTATCGCCCTCTTTTATTAAAAAAAAAAATGTAATGCATTTTGCACTCAATTATATGGAGTTTTTTCCCGTTTTATTATTAAAAATAATTAAAATATCAAATAATACTTTGATTGAGAAAAATTTTCCCAAAGTAATGCTCACATAATCTTGCAGTTTGATGCTACGAGATTTAAATTGATGGGTTGCTGGAAAGATGACGTATGGTAAGGAGAGAACCAAATCTCGCAGTTCCAAGTTGCGAGATTTAAAGAGAGCAGCTAGTGGGAAGTTGATGCATGGCGCGTAAGGGGAGAAAATCTCGCAGCTCCAAGCTGCGAGATTTGGGAGAAGCCAGCGTCATCTTCCCGCTAATTGAGTTATGCAGGGAACTTACTTGGATGCTGTTGGAGGTGGGTAGTCAGATACAGGTTGTTGTGAGGGGGAGAAGGTTGGAATGTGATGGCGACGGAAAAGGATACGAGCAATGTGGGCAACGGTGCCGGCAAGGATGGTGAGCAACAACGGCGGCAAGGGGTGTTGGCGACGGTGGTGGCGAGGACTGGTTCTGCTTCAAGAGGTGTTGTAGGGTAAGGACGGGGAGGTTGCCTGAGGTGGTGATGCGTGGTGGTTGTGTCGGTTTTCTGGTGCAATTCGGAGTTGATAACGACGACAATGACGGTGACGATGGTTGCCGAAGTTGTTTGCAGTTGTGTGGTGTCGTGGCCGGATTTGCTGGTTCGTCGGGTGAGGTGGTGAAGTTGCCGCAAGGGAGGTTGGGCGAATGGAGCAGGGGGTTGTGGTAGTGCTGGTGATCGCGGCTGCGGAGCAGAGAGTGGCAGTTGCGGCTATTGTCGCTGCGAGTTGCCGAGAGGAGTGGGTTGTCGTCGGAGTTGCAGAGGCTTGAACTGACGGCGTTGGTGACGGCGAGGCTCGGCCCCTTTAAATCTCACAGCTTGGTGCTGCGAGATTTGCTCCCCTCCGCCATGTGTCACCTTCCTACTGGCTCTTCGGTTTAAATCTCGCAACACCAAGCTGCGAGATTTTCTTCCCTCCGTGCCACGCGTCACCTTCCCAGTGGCCCATTAGTTTAAATCTCGCAGCATCAAGTTGTAAGATTATGTGAGCATTAGTGTTGGAAATTTTTTTTCCAATCAGAGTATTATTTAATATTTTATTTATTTTTAATAATAAAACGGGAAAAAACTCCAATTATATGCTATTATGATTTTTTATTAATTAAAATTTATATTAAATTTGAGCTACTTCTATTTTATATTTGATATATTCTTTTAAATTTTTTTAACCATCCAAGAAGAATAGAAAATGGTATGTTATCACATCACTTGGTTTGGTTGCCGTTAGGTAAATGGAGAAATTGTAAGCCTACAAATATACAATGCCTTCGTGTATTTCGCATAGAGATATGAGTGACTTGCAAAATATTGAAAGGGAAAGCAAATTAAGCAATGAGGCGCCCGCGCCGTGTATTCTATAAAGAATGTGTGAACTCAATTTTCCGAACTGCTCCCATGACTAGGAGTATAGGACGTGGAAGCTACCTAGAAATTCCCATTTTCCTGAGAAACAAACACTAGATTTTAAAACGTATTAGTAGAATGTGTCGTTCCCAAAAGCATATTTCCGCGGAAAATGTTTCCAACTCAGGGAGAGGCCGAGGTCAAATGACCCAAAAAGCTAAGCAGGAAAAAGATCTTTGGACTCCAATGTGAAATGGCGCCATATCATTCCTCTTAAGGCTGGAAGATTTTTGTTGTTGTTGTTCTTCTTCTTTATATAAGTCCTCCAATGCATAACCCAGGACCCATAATCCCACTCCAGAATCCATAATTCATTCCATCTTCTCTTGGGCATTTTTCTCATTGTTTTGGTGTACCATGGGTTGCGAGAAGATCACATGGAGACGCATTTTCTCTTGTTATTTCACGACCAGGAACCAGAACCCCTTGCCGGCGCCGGAGCAGAAGGACCAAGTTTCGAAGCAGCAGTCCCCTCAATCCTCCTTCCGGAGGATATCACTCTCAGATTTGAGCGACCCCAGCTCGACGCTATCCTTCAGCGACCTCTCCGGTTCCGTCATCGGATCAAACCTCCATATCTTCACTCTGTCGGAGCTGAAGGTAATCACCCACGACTTCTCGTCCAGTAATTTTCTTGGGGAAGGAGGATTCGGACCGGTATACAAGGGGTTCATCGATGACAAGTTCAGTCCTGGGTTTAAGGCTCAACCCGTGGCTGTTAAATTGTTGGATTTGGATGGCACACAAGGCCATAGGGAGTGGCTGGTGAGCCTTTCCAGAACACCCTTTTAAATCTTAAGAGCCGTTTTGATGTTTGCTGCCAATTTTTAATTTTTTTTCAGGAGAAGTTTTTGGGTTTTCTGGTTTGGGAAGTTAAGTATTTTGAAATTGCAGACGGAGGTCATCTTCCTGGGGCAGCTGCGGCATCCCCATCTGGTTAAGTTGATTGGGTATTGCTGCGAGAATGAGCAGAGGCTTCTGGTGTACGAATACATGGTGAAGGGAAGCTTGGAGAACCAGCTGTTTAGAAGTACGTATGCCCTTCTGCTTCCAATCTGATAGTTCAGTGTGATCATGCAGGAATATAAAATTTCGACTTGAAAAAATTTCTGGGAATTTTAATTATGTACTCATAAACGATTTTCAATTAATGCAGGGTACTCTGTAGCCTTGCCATGGTCAACAAGAATAAAAATTGCCGTGGGAGCTGCGAAGGGTCTCGCCTTCCTCCATGAAGAAGAGAAACCAGTAATCTTTCGGGATTTTAAAGCTTCAAACGTATTGTTGGACTCTGTAATTAATCTATTCTCAAACTCTATTCATTTCCTCAGTTTTTCCAGTGTACTTAGGGTCCTGTGGGGGCGATTTCAGTCTTCTTAAGAATTATTAGAAGCATGTATTTTAAATGGAAAGCAATAATGAAATTGTACTTCCAGGATTACAATGCTAAGCTCTCAGATTTTGGGCTTGCAAAGGATGGACCAGAGGGAGATAACACACACATTACGACCCGTGTCATGGGCACACAAGGCTATGCTGCTCCCGAGTATATCACAACAGGTAGCACAGATGAATTTTGAGTTAATTACAATGTTAATTAGTAGATGGCAGCAATGGGTAGGATCTTGGAGAAAATATTTGAAGCATCTGTAGAACTCTTCTGACCTTAGGTTGCTTACTTTCAGGTCATTTGACAACAATGAGCGATGTGTTCAGCTTTGGAGTAGTCCTGTTAGAGCTTCTAACAGGTAGAAGATCCATGGACAAGAACCGTCCTAGCAGGGAGCAGTGGCTGGTAGATTGGGCAAGACATCTTTTGAAGGATCCCCAGAAGCTCGAACGTATCATGGATCCTAGGCTCGAAGGGCTGTACTCAATGGAGGGGGCGAAGAGGGCTGCTGCAGTGGCTTATCTGTGCTTGAGCAGTCACCCCAAGTCCAGACCCACAATGACTGGTGTGGTCAAGACCTTGGAGCCTCTCATGGATTTGGATGACATCCCCACTGGACCCTTCGTGTACATTGTTCCAACTGAGAGCGAGAAGGGTAAAAATGATGCACCCAAGAAGAAGGAGAAGAGCGGAGAAAGGCAGCTGGAAATGAAAGATGTCCACCACAAGGGAGAAGTGCAGGTGGAAAAGAATGAGGAGAAGCAGGAGGAAATGAAGGAAGAAGTCCACCGCAGGCATCAAAAGAGTCACAGGCACGGGAAGAGAATGAGATCATTCAGGTCTCGTGCTGTTCACTCTGATACTGCCTTGTATAGAACTCTTGCAATTGCAAATGGTTTGAATTCTCCCAAGCACCAACGGGAAAGACAATAGACTAATGGAATAGAGAATCTGCAAGCTCCTATTTTTTTTTTTCCTCCCATTCAGCAGTACAATCAGGATTTTGGTAATGTCTCTTATTCAAAATATACATGTATACATACAATGTATTTTCACTTCCACAATCGTAAATTATATGGGTGTAGCAGCAAAGTTTCAAACATTCAGTATATTAAAATTCAGTTGTCAGTTGCTTTCTTGTGTCACATAAGAAGACTTTCTCAACGGTTGTGAAAAAAAGAAAAAAAAGAAAAAAAACAAAGAACTAATGCATTAGTGCTAAACAAGACAACTAGAGATTGGAGCTATCATCGGTCAATCAACGTGTGGTGATTGACTCAGCTAATTTCTCTCCAACGAACACATAGTTTCCTTTTCATGATTGTATCTCCTTATTTAGAATGTGTCTATAGCTAGCATTTCCTTGTATGTTGCACTTATCAAGTCTTTCCTTATATGTAAAACTTCCTTGTGTAGTTTTTACAATTTTATAAATGAAACATGCAGAGAATGGTGTAGGCATCGATTGCTACACCATATTTGTACAATCTTTCATGGTAATTAGAGCTATACATGCCAATGCCCTTTCCTGCATACCTATACACTTCTGAAAAAATGTCTTCCCCATCCACCACTTTTAATCCCCCGAATATCGGACATCTCATTTCGGTACGGATGGATGGAACGAACTACCTAAATTGGGTTTCTTGATTACTTCCGATTTTACAGAGTAATGATTTGTTGGGTTTCGTGGATGGTACCAAACCGTGCCCAACTAAACTTCCTCTAGCCACTGGAAATGCTGGAACTTCTACTCCTAAAATTAATCCGGTTTTTCTCTTATGGACAAAGAAGGACCAATTTGTTCTCAGCTCGCTGAATGCCACTTTGGATGAGAAGGTTGTGTCTGTAACCTTTGGTCTTGATACTGCTCGTGCGGTTTGGCTTGCCTTAGCCAACAAGTATGCCTCACAGTCCCGTTCCTGCATCAATTACCTGAAGCACCAGTTGTAGTCTTTAAATCAGGAAGAAAAAAATTGCGGGGAATTTCTTTAGGATGCAAAGTCATGGGCAGATCAACTGGCTGCAGCTGAACAACCTGTAGAATATGATGATTTAATTCATCACGTTCTCAGTGGTTTGAATTCCTCTTTTTCATTTTTTTATTTTATTTCCAAGGGTGTTGTTTTGCGTGAAAAATCAATAAGTTTTGAGGATTTTTCCTCTGAGCTATTGTCCTGTGAAATTCAAATTCAAAGCAAGCGACCTGTGCATGTCCCACAGCTGCACGATGAAGGCACTTTTTCTATTATGACTCATCACCTTGGAGGCCAAAAGAAGTAGAACAAACCCTTTCAACCTAAGTTTCCCAATCTTCCTAGACAGAATCAAAATCAAGGCCCTCCTCGATTCCAAGGCAAGAATAATAAGCAAAAAAACAATCAATTTCAATTTCAAGGGAATTTTTAGTCATTCATAAACAATCAAAACTCGAATGGTGATGTTTTTAATCCATATGCTTGCCAGATTTGCCAAAAGGAAAACCACACTGCCTTGGATTGCTTTCATAGATTCAACTATAGCTACCAAGGTCAGCATCCACCGACTCAACTTGTTGCCATGGTAGCTCACTCGAACTCTCTACTAGAAGATAATAATTGGTTGGCTGATAGTGGGGCAAACAGGCACATCACCAATGATAGTGGTGATATGACTTTTCTAGTGACTCATAATGGCTTAGACATAGTTGCCGTGGGTAATGGATCGCAAAATGGAATGCCAACTGCTGGAAGGACACAATCCCTCACACAATCCATCATGATACTTGACCCCCTAGTTCTTAATAATCCCATTATCTCATCACCTGAACTCGTTATGATACCTGATCCTATGGACCTAAATCCCATTGTCCCATCTCCTAAGCCTTATGAATCCCCCTCTCCATTTAACCCACTTATACAAATTAACCCTCAGCCTAACTTGTTTCCAATGTCACAACCCGTGCCTCCTAAACCATGTATAGTCTCTAGATCCCAAACCGACTCCTCTCGTCCCAAGCCATACATAGACTATCATCTCTTCTATGCCTCCAAACACCCTATAAAAGCCCTTCACATTGTGCTTGAAATTTCTGAACCATCTTGCTACTCATGAGCTGTTGCGTCTAGTGATTGGCGCAGGGCAATGCAGGAGGAGTATCAGGCACTGATGGACAACGGAACCTGGCAGTTGGTTCCCCGACCTTTGAATGGAAAGGTAATTCCAGTGCACTGGGTATATAAGATCAAGTAGACTCGATCTGGGACAATTGAATGATATAAGGCTAGATTAGTGGTGAAGGGGTTTCATGAAGTTTTTAGGGTTGATTTTTTGAGACATTCAATCCTATTATAAAGCTAGCTACAGTCTGAATTGTGTTGACACTTGCAGTGCATTTTGGGTGGTAGGTTAAGCAATTAGAATGGTGTTGACACAAATTGTTCTTCTTAAATCTCTTGCTATATGGTGTGACAATGAAAGTGCACTTGCTATTGTTGCTAATCCAGTGTTCCATGCACACACAAAACACATCAAGGTTGACTACCATTTTATTCGTGAAAAGGTGGTCAATCAAGATGTTAACCTTCACTACATACCATCCAAAGATCAGATTGGCAACATTTTCACTAAGGGTCTCACCTCGAATCGCTTCCAATTTCTCAATTCCAAGATCATGGTGCATGAACCCCCCTTTCGCTTGCGGGGGAGTGTTAAACAAGACAACTCAGAGATTGGAGCTATCATCGATCAATCAACGTGAGACTGGAGCTGTAACGCCCTGACCCTCTACTCGGTCCTGGAGTGCTACTAAAACATAACATACAAATTTCTCGGATACCATAAATATATACAACCTGCCCTAACAAGGGAAAATGGGTGTTCCATCCTGATCATCATATATATACACAACGGAAAAATTTCTAATACATCAAACACTTACCAAAGTTTCTAACTGTTCCCAACTATATACCAAATCCATATCATAATATTACAAACCTCAAAGGCATAAAAAATGTTATCTATGTCTCACTAGTTCTGATAATATCTAACAACAGTCAATCACTAGCCTGACGGTACGCTAGAATTGATCCCTTAAAGGACTTAAAACATGATTTGTATCATAGTGTGGTAATACGGATAATTATAGGAATTATATAATAAAGAAAGGAGAGAGAAAAGAAAATTTCAAAGAAGACTCATTAGGGTCTTGTCAACGAAAGCGGAGCATTCGTTGGCGAACAATCTTCTTAGGCTCATCGATGTGGACACATGTCTCGTCGACGAGAACTTATCGAGAGGGTTGATCTCAGAACCTGAAACTTGTTGACGAGGGTTAGGTGTTCATCGACGAACCCCCTTCTTGGACTCGTTGATAAGGTGTCATGGCTCGTCGATGAGGCCACGTGGCAACGGGGTCTATAAATAGCTGAAAACAACGTTTTAAAGAGAAAAGTTCATTTTCTCTCACTTCTTCTTTCTCTTGCTCAGTTTCTCTCCCCTTCTCTCTAGATTTCTCGCCCCGTTACTCCTCGGTCCGATGATCAGAAGTCACCACATTGATCCTGGGGAGTTTCTCTACAAGTCTGGTGGAACAGATTGTTGATTGGGGCAATTTGGGCACTATCCCAAAATCAGGGTAAGTAGATTATTTGGGTATTTTCAGTTTTAACAGGCTTATTTGAGTTTGGATTTTGAGTTATATGGGAATATACTGGAGTTTTATGAAATAAAATTAGGGTGTTATATTTTCAGGGTTGGGGTGTTTTGGGACCATGTAGTCATGGGTTAAGGACCCTAACTGATATCTTTCCAAGTATATTATAATTTAGGAAATTATGAATAGACAGGTTTACGAAATATGAGTATGATGATTTTCTGGGGAAATTCAGTGTTTTATTGGGGAATATGTTTATATACATTATTGCAGGATTTTGGGGATAGTACGCCATGAGCATGAGAATAAAGTTGGAGGTGAGCCTCCCAGCTAATTAGGTAAGGGAAATATGCTATATCACATAAATTAGAATTTTTACTAGTAGAGATAATATGAGATTATGGGTATGTTTAGAATAGATATTATACAGTTATACAAATTATATTTAATGAGTTATTAATTGTTGTGTTGCATGAGTAATATGAGTATAGTACTAAATTTATGCAAATGTTACATAATCATGAATGAGTATACAGTTTTATATAATTAAGATATACATGATGTACAATTATTTACAGAGCAAATTATATAGTATTTATTCTAAAGCTATGACTATCTAGTATTTTACAGAATTATGTATTTAACACAGTTCAATAGAAAGTATAGTATACAGTTTTACAGTGAGCATGTTATATACTGTTACAGAAATCAATTATATAGTTTTCAGAATACCATGATATACAGATCCAAGAGCCATAACAAATAGATATACAGTGATACAGATAAGTTATTACAGTATATATTTAGAACAGACAGTACAACTTATACAAAATAATTATTCCAGTGTTATGGCTATTACAGTAGAAACAGAATCATGGTAAACAGTAAAATACATGTATATACCAAAGTATTTTATATATATATATAGTATCAGACCCTGATGGACCATTACAAATCAGATACAGAACACATTACCGTAGCTATATAATGGAGAGAGTGCAACCACACATCTTAGATGGAGTGTGACATTTTATGGTCGATTGTGTCATTGGAGAGATTGTAGACTCCTTGGTAATCTGATCCAGGTGGAGGGGAGCAATTGCAGTGCTCCCTGGACAGACCTAGGTTGAGGGGTCAATCGTACCTTAGTGGAGTTTTAGTTGACTTATTCTGGAGGGTCGACCAAGATCAAGTCCCGTTTACGGGCCACACAACCTTGTCACGAGGGGATTTGAATCATGACATACAGTTATCCATCTAGGGAAGCTTCATAGCTATTATATACGTAAATAAATGAGCAGAAATATTTATAGTTATTAAAAGTATGTTCAAATAGAAAAGTTTAGTAATAGATGTATTTTAAGAAACATAGATGTGAGTTATACTATATATCTTTGTTACATACTATTTTAGATTCAGTTATTTACAGTATATGGATACTTTACGGAAACTCTTATGCCACACACTGGTAATAGCATATTTCGTCTTACTGAGCGTTGTCTCATCCTAGTGATTTAATATTTTTCAAATGATCGAGCTAGACGAGCAGAATAAGCTCGTAGGTAGAGGAGCTATCAGTATTGCCTTGTCTATAGGGTAAGTTATTATGGGAGATATGTATTTTGTATAGATCCTAGAGGATATGGTATCTAAAACTAGAGTGATGTGTATAAGTATTGAGAAATTCTGGTATTGTGTTTCTGGTTGTACACTTTATGTTTTACTGCTACCTAGGTATATGAATATGTTACAGGGTATCAGAGGACAGGTTTCTTACCAATCAGCATTATTATTAAGGTTAAAAAAAAAATGGCATAAATAATGAGGTTGTTACGATTAGGGTGAGACACCTCTCAGTAAGATGGATCATATTATTTTCAGTGTGTGGCTAGCATGAGATTTCATGTAAACATATTACTGATAACATTTACATACATTTAACTAGTATTTTAAAACTGTACTGAACTGTATATTTGAAAGTTTATAATTTCTGAGTAATATACTGCTGGCTCAATATAGCCCATTCTATAGTAAATATGCTCATATATGCCTAGAAGATACAACCTGGACTGCTGAATTAGCGTCGTCACGCGTTCACATACTACTATGACATGCTTCCCCCCATGACGGGTTATGCGGCCCATAGGCTGGACCTAGCATATAGCCGGCCGACTATAGCTAAAATATCTCGTCCTTAAGTAAGTTAAATATCTCGTCCTTAAGCATGTTAAAATATCTCGTCCAAGATATTTATATATAAATATCTAAAAATATCTCCTCCAAGATATTTATTATTATATTTATTTATTTATTTATTATTATAATTTTTTTTTATGTTCGGGTTGCTACATTCTCCCCTTCTTATAAAAATTTCGTCCTTGAAATTCGCTAACTGACTCCCATCACATGCACTGGATTACTACTGATATGCTAATCCGACTTTAGGAAGAGCCGGTTGTGACGACTTGCTTTTTCTTGCTCATTTACATAAATTAAATGTAAAATTTCTACTGCTCTGATACCTTTTAATATAAAACAAACTAACATCAAGGATCATATAGGACCCGTGGAATCTGAGACACAATAAACCTCCTAAATAGCAAAAAGTAGATTACATACAACCATGCCAATATATACAATACCAAAGTGTCAAAATATTTTCCAAAATATACTTACTCAACCATTCCAAAATTACCCTCGACTGAACCTAGGGACTACTCAAATTGACTTCCAAAAAAAATACTCACCCTACAGATAGGGCAGTACAGAAGTCTCCTCTATTTGCGAGCCTGATTTGCTCGCCTAACTGGATCACCTGAAAAATATTAAATCACTGGGATGAGACAATGCTCAGTAAGACGAAATATGTTATTACTAGTGTGTGACAGATGAGTTTACATATTATAAAACTGATTTGGATATACTATAAATAATTGAATCTGCGAAACACATATAACATTTCATTATAGCTTATACCTATGCTGCTTAACATAAACTGGTTTTTTGAATTTTCTAAACACAATACTTCTAATATTCATAGGTATATCTATGATTTCTGTAAACTTGAATATACATATATATATATATATATATATATATAATAACTGAGAAAATTTCCCTAGATAGATAACTGAAAGTCATGATTTAACCCCTCATGATAGGGTTGTTCGGCCCGAAGGCGAGAGCTATCCTGGTTGGCCGATTAGGGTAAGTCAACTGAACTCTGAAAGTCAGATTGGCCTCCTCAACCCTTATCTGAAGGGGAGCTTGTCCACAACGTAGGCACGATCGACTGTTGAATACCACATACTGTCTAAGTAAATATGGTTGCACTTTGAACTAGAAATAGCTATGGTACCGTGCTCTGTTGATTAAATCTAGTCCATCAGGGTCTGATACTATATACATATATAACTGATATGTCAATATTACTGTTTTACCATGATTTTATAATAACTAAAACATTATAAAACTGATATGCTAATCTGAATAATTGACTGAACATTTAATGTCTATATATCTGATTATCTGACTGAAATCATGGTATTCTGAATATTTTGTAAATATATGTTTCTATACATATACTATAAATCATGGTATCATGGAAAATAGATAAATCATGGTATTCTGAATATTCTGTAAAATTTCTATCTATATGTATACTAAAAATCATCATTTTATAAAACATATATTTATTTTGTGATATTTTCTGCCTAATACACTGTAAAACATGGTATTTGTAAACTGTATAAATACTGTACTAGTTTGCTATAAACTCATGCCACACAATTCAAATAAATAAATTCACTTGTTCTAAAATCTATGTTTTCTGCTATACAAATATATTATAATATGAATAGTAATAATTTGGTAAAACATATAATTTTTGCTAACCGTCATACTAAAATTCCTAGCATAGCATATTTCCCTTACTTGACCATCCGAGCCCTAACTGCTATTTCCAACCTTACGTATGTGGCATTCATAACTTCAACATTCTAAGATAACACACGTATAATTTCCTAATCAAATAGCTGAATTCACCTAGATAATTATCACATACATATTCCCCAAATCCATACGCACAATTTCTAGATTATAACCATGATACCATTTTACCTAGGTTCCTGAAATACCATCCACTGGGGTCCTCAACCCTTGCCTGCAGGGTCCCTAAACACCTTATTCCTAAAAATATAATATCTTAATTTTTCTTCACAAAACCCCAGTATTTTTGCATATAATGTAGAATTTGACTTCAAATGAACTAGGTAATATTGAAAATGCTCAAATAATCCACTCACCCTGGTTTTGGGATGGTTCCCAAGTTGGCCTAACCAATAGATTACTCCGGCAGATTTGAAAAGAATCTTCCCAGGAGTGACGTGGTGGTTTTGGATCGTCAATTCGGTGAAGAACGGGGTTTAAATTGAGAAGAGAAGGTGAAGGGAACAAAAACCTAGAGAGAGAAAGAGCCACATGCAAATTTATTGTGCTGAAATCTGATTTTGGCATACTTATACACAGGTCTTCGTTGACGAGATACGTCACTTCATCGATGAGGTTAAGAAAGGAGTTCGTCGATGAACTCATAACGTTCATCGACAAATTTTAGGCCCTGAAATAGCCCTCTCGGTAACTCCTCGTCGACAAGACACGTGTCTCTGTCGACGATCCCAAGAAGCCACTTCGCTGACGAGGACCTGTTGTGACCCCCTTTACAATTAATTTTTCTCCCTCTTTATTATTTAAATATCATAATTTTTCGGGTCTCCACACTGGTGGCCACCCACATAGTAGCCTTGTCCCAAGTTTATTACCTACCCTCACTTATGGCGGAGGATACTGTGGTTACATACCATGTCTTAGGAGATTACAATAGCCATACAAAACTCTCCCTAAGACCATCCATATACCAAAACCGTAAACACACCGATAATTTAAACAAATCTACTTTAAACAACCTATATGTAAAATCAAACTTACCTAAGCCGTCATTCTTACCTATTTAACGCTGAGCCTCTTTAAATAACTATGGATACTTCTGGAGTATTTTTGTCTTTAATTCCTATGAAGCTTCCTTGACTGCATGACTACGCCAAAGTACCTTCATAAGCGGAATCCTTTTAGTACGTAGCTCCCATTCCTTACGGTCTAGAATCTGAACCGATATTTCATTATATACTAAAGTGTTCTTAAGTTCCAAACACTCGTAACTGATCACATGCAAAGGATCTGAAACATATTTCCTTAGTATGGACACATGGAACACGTCGTGAATCCTAGACAGTGCTGGGGGTAATGCGGTCCTATACACCACCGGACTGACTCTTTCCAAGATCTCAAATGGCCCGATATATCTAGGGCCCAGCTTGCCCTTCCTACCAAACCACATCACCCCTTTCATTGCAGCAATCTTAAAAAATATAGCATCATCTATATCAAACTTTAGCTCTCATCGGCGTATATTTGCATACCTCTTCTGCCAATTCTGTGTTACTTTCATCCGTTCCTTGATGAGCTTGACCTTCTTAGAGGTTTGTTGAACAAGCTCTGACCCCAAAATTTACTACTCACCAACCTTATCCCAGTACAATGGAGATTGGCACCTCTGACCATATAGTGCCTTATACGGTGCTATCCTGATACTGGTTTGATAACTGTTATTGTATGCAAACTCAACCAATGACAGATATTTAATCCAACTACCCCCAAAGTTTATAACACATGCTCGCAATATATCCTCTAGAATCTGCATGGTCCTCTCTGACTGACCATCGGTCTGTGGGTGAAAAGCAATACTGAACGTGAGTTGAGATCCCAACACTTCCTGTAGACTCTTCCAAAGTTGGGAAGTAAACCATGGATCCCTATCTGAAACTATAGATGTCGACACCCCATGCAATCTGACTATCTCCTGATTGTAAAGCTCTTCCAGTTTATCCATGGAATAATTAACTTTATTCGAAACAAAATGGGCATTCTTCATCAATCTGTCAATAACTACCCAAATAGCATTCTGCCCGTGAAGCGCTGATGACAACCCTATGAAAAAATCCATGGAAATGTGCTCCCACTTCCATTTAGGAATGAGAAGGGGTTGCAACGGTCCTGCCAGCCTTTGATGCTTGGCATTTACCTACTGGCATGTCAGGTACTGCTCAACAAAATAGGTGATTTATCTTTTCATATTAGACCACTAGAAAGATTCCCGCAAATCCCTGTACATCTTCGTACTTCTTGAATGCACTGTATAGAACAAGCGATATGCCTCCTTTAGAATGACCCATTTAATCTCAACATCATTTGGTACGCATATCCTGGTGTGAAATCTCAACACCCCGTCATCTGAGATATTGAAATTTTGTTTCAATCCATTCTGCACTGCCTCTATAACTTCTACTAGCTCTGTATCTTTCGTCTTAGTTGTTCTGATCCTTTCCCGTAAGGTCGGTTGCACAACAGGCTAGCAATGAACGCTTGGTGATTTCCTTCCACCATTTCCACACCCAACCTTTCTAGGTCTATATTGATCTGATGCTGAATTCCCACTGCCGAGACTAATGCATCTACTGACTTTCGACTCAGAGCAGTAGTTACCACATTAGCTTTTCTTGGGTGGTAACTAATGGAACAATCGTAGTCCTTTATCAGATCAAGCCATCTCCACTGCTTTATATTCAACTCCTTCTAGGTGAAAAAGTACTTAAGACTTTTATGATCCGTAAAAATCTCGCACCTTTCACCGTATAGGTAGTGTTTCCAGATCTTTAGTGCATACACTACCGTTGCTAATTCCATCTCGTGTGTCAGGTAGTTCTTCTCGTACTCCTTGAGTTGATGAGAAGTGTAAGCGATAACTTTTCCCTGCTGCATTAAGACACACCCGAGACCCTTTTTAGAGGCATCCCTATAAATCCTAAATCCCCTATCTCCTAATGGAATGGTCAACATTGGAGCAGTAACCAGTCATTGCTTCAGTTCCTAAAAACTTTGCTCGCACTCATCAAACCATTCAAACTTCATATTCTTCCTGGTGAGCTGTGTCAAGGGACTTGATAGTTTAGAAAAACCTGCTACGAACTAAGGGTAATATCCTTCCAGACCCAAGAAACATCTAATTTCATGCACATTCTTCAGTCTCACCCAATCAACTACCGCTTCTATCTTTTACTCAGGTCCACTGATACACCTTCTTTGGACACTATATGCCCCAAAAATGCCACCTACTCTAACCAGAATTTGCATTTCTTAAACTTTGCAAACAACCTTTTCTCCCTAAGTACCTGAAGTACCAAACTCAAATGAGCTGCATGCTCCTCAATACTCCTCGAATAAACTTGGATGTTGTCGATGAATACCACCACGAATTGATCTAGATACTCATGGAACACCTTGTTCATCAAGTCCATAAATGTTGTAGGAGCATTGCTAAATCCGAAAGGCATAACTAGAAATTCATAATGGCACCTAAAAAACTAGCGTTGATCGACCTCTCCCTAAGGTCTTTTTAAGGTCTTGAGCTTATAAGTTCTACATGCATGATATGTAGATTATTATATACCTTCTTGAAATAACATTATTATAGACCCAATAACATTACAACATATAATAAATGTGTCGGGTCTTCATTTTCTTCAAGTCTTTGAGTGCCATCAAATGATATTGTCAATGAAAACCTGCACAACAACTCAGCAGACATTAAATACCTAAGTATTTGTCATAATCAAAACAGGGTATGACCCATAGGGTCAACAATATATATATACGTAAAACTATAATTTCCATACCCATAACTTTCGTACTCTATATCATCTAGACAAATCATACTCTATAATCCTATAGTCGCATGTTATATTTTAATTGGTATAATTTTCTAAAATAACTAACATAACTTATTCCCCTTACCCTTTACCTGGAGCTATGCCTGCAGGGTTCCCAAAATTGTGTTTACGGCGCTTGTACAAACCCTGTATCCATGTACCCTAACTCAATCAGCTCAACCTCATAATATTCATCATTTTAATACTCCTAAGCCTATACTTTTCCAATAACTAATTAAACCGGAAAAACAATTTCCTTACCCTAGTTTTGGAGTTGTTCCTAGGAAGCCTAAACTAGTAAAATTGCTTCAGTTGAACTACTGAGAAAAGTTGCCAGGTTCCCTAAATGACGTTCCTTCTTCAATTTGAGCTAAAACTGAGCCACAAATTGAAGAGAGCGAAAGAGAGAGAGAGAGAGAGAGAGAGAGAGAGAGAGAGAGAGAGAGAGAGAGAGAGAGAGAGAGAGAGAGAGAGAGAGAGAGAGAGGGAGAGAGTTTAAATTTTACAAAAGAAATGAACTTGCATGCCTTATATAGGCCACATACCCAAAGCAAAACCATCAACAGTTTGGTTTAGAGAGACAGAGAGGGAGAGAGTTTAAATTTTACAAAAGAAATGAACTTGCATGCCTTATATAGGCCACATACCCAAAGCAAAACCATCAACAGTTTGGTTTTTAACCAAACCCTTTTTTACTATTTTACCTTTACTGAGCCACAGTAACTCAAAACTGTCGACGATTTGGCCTATGCCAAACCAATTCTCCTCTTTTCCTTTATTATTTCATTACTTACTATTTTCCGGGTCTCCACATTCTCCTCTCCTTATAAAAATTTCGTCCTTGAAATTTTCTAGTCAATACTTATATCAACAATTGAAAAAAATAATAATTAAATCTTTATTAATCACTCTCACTTATGGTGAAGGAATACCGTGGTTACATATACAAGTCTGGGAGATTACAATAAACCAAATTAAAACTCTCCCAAAACCCATTCAAAACACAAAACTATTACATGAAAAATCTATCATTAAACACACCTGATGTTACACAAAGCATACCATTGATTTCTTACCTAGGCTATTATGAAATCTATCTAACTCTAACTCCTGCTGAAAAAATGTGGATACCTCCGACGCATTTCGTCCTCTAGCTCCCACAAGACTTCCTCAACTACATGGTTTATCCAGAGTACTTTTACGAGTGGAATTTTCTTAGTGCGTTATTCCTGTTCTTTATGATCTAAGATTTGAACTGATACTTCTTTATACAACAGAGTATCCCCAAGCTCCAGTGCCTCATAACTTATTAGGTGTGACAGATTTGGGACGTATTTCTTCAACATAGACACATGAAATATGCCATAGATTCTGGATAATGCTGGGGGTAACGCTAACCTGTAGGCAACTGGACCGATTCTTTTCAGTATCTCAAACGACCCAATGTACCTAGTGTTTAGCTTGCCATTCTTCCCAAATCTCATCACTCCTTTCATTGGTGCAATTTTCAAAAACACATTATCTCCTACACAAAATTCTAGTGCTCGTCGGTGGGTGTCTGCGTAGCTTTTTTGTTAGCTTTGAGCGGTTTTAATTCTTTCTTGGATAAGCTTGATTTTCTTAGAAGTCCGCTATACAATCTCTGACCCCAAAATTTGTCTTTTACCCACTTCATCCTAATATAGTGGAGTTCGGCACCTCCAACCATATAATGCTTCATATGGTGCCATTTAAATACTAGTTTGATAGCTATTATTGTAAGCAAACTCCACCAGTGGCAGATACTGAATCTAGTTGCCTCCAAAATCTAACACACAAGCCCACAACATATCTTCCAGTATCTGTATGGTCCTCTCTGTTTGTCTATTGGTTTGAGGATGAAACATTGTAGTGAATGTCAACTGAGACTCTAGGGCTCCTTGTAAACTCCTCTAGATTTGGGATGTGAATCGTGGGTCCTGGTTAGAAATGATGGACACTGGCACGCTATACAGTCTAACTATCTCCTGTACACATAGCTTTGTCAATCTACTCATGGAGTAGTTATGTAACGACTGACCTATTTACCATAATTGTTTTTTTTTTCTTCACATACATAAATATCATTCTTAATAATAACCCAGATACCAATATAACAAAATCAACCTGAACCCGTAGGTGTCGGGGATACACTTGTTATACACAGTGGACACCTAAGTAGTGAAAATTATAAAATTACATCCATAACAAATAGTACCAAAGTTTTACTACAATCCATAACATTTCTGTAAATATTATATACAATCCTCCAAAAGACCAAAAGGAAAAACTATGATCATAATCCAAAAACTATTTGACCCTTGCTTAGTAACTCACCCTCCTACCGAGGTAGTACGAACTGTCTCTATCGACGCGGAGCTCGATCCGCATGTCTATCTGGGTTCCCTGAAATTTTTTGTAAGCTGGGGAGAGACACCTTTTAGTAAGGAAAATAAACTAATATCAGTTATGTGGCAGTATGAGTATATTCATTTTATAATAGATAAATAATACATAACACATGTCTGGATAAAAACTGGTGATATAGTACTGGATAAAACGTACATAATAATGATCATGTTAAATCATATTGAATTTCAATTATAATAAAATCATCTGCTATAACTGATAGTATTGAAATATTACTCAGGATAGATAGTTAGTTGATGTCATGTATTACCCCCCCATGACTAGGTTGTGCAACCCGAAGGCGGGATCTGACAATCGCTGGCCGACCACTGCCAAGTCAAATGTGTCTGTAAGTACGATGGGCCCGCCCCACCCTGCCAACTTGGGATGGTGCCTAAGTTGGCCCAACCAACATTATACTCCAACATATATGAAAAGAATCTTTCCAGGAGTAGTGTGGCAGCTTTGGATTGTCAATCCTGTAACATCCTACTTAACTTATCACATAATAAACATAAATAATAATAACATCAACTAGAACCCGTGGGTAGCGGGGATAGCCTGACATAAAACAACGAAAACCTAAGTAGCAGTAAAAATAAATTTCATCCATCAAAACATGAATTACATAATACCAGAGTTTACTACATCATCAAAATACTGTATTTATATACAACCTCCAAAACATCAAAATAAACCTAGTATCATACAACAAAAATCTCCTGATCCTAGATCAAAATCTTACCCTCCTAGTGGGGTATCTCAACTTACTCAACGGCGGCCACAACCTGTCGGTCTCTCAGGGTCTCTTGAAAAATTAATTTAAGTTCGGGGGTGAAACACTTCTCAGTAAGGGAAAATAAACTAAATAAATCTGTGTGGCAACATGAATATATAATGTAGTTATACATATACAATACATTTCATACATCTGTAAATATTCGTCATAACATACTGAATCATCATATACTTTCATATTTTTCTAGTAACTCATGTCATTCATAAATCGTCGGTTATATTTGATAATACTAAAAACATACTCAGGATGAATAGTTAGCTGATGTCATGTATTACCCCCCATGATGGTTTGTGCAGCTCGAAGGCGGGACCTAACAATGGCTGGCCAACCACTGCCGGGTAAAAAATGTCTGTAAGTACGATGGGCATGCCACACCCTGGTTCGGACTGCTAGGTGGACGTCTACAACTCTACACTGAAAGCCTCATCGACTATCCATCTCCCACCCGCTCATGGGGTGGTTAGCACAAGTTTGAACATAGATATCTGATTTATATAGCTACGGTACTGAGCTCTTGAAACTGAACTAAACTAACAATCAGGTTCTGATAGCATATAATACATGATATTATAGCGGCCTCGTGCTGATCATTTCATAAATATGGCCTTGTGCTGAACATTTCATAAATACGGCCTCGTACTGAACATTTCATAATTACAGCCTCGTGCCGAACATTTCATAATTACGGCCTCGTGCCGAATATTTCATAATTACGGCCTCGTGCCGAACATTTCATACATATCATTCTGAAAATAAATCAATTATCATGTATTTCAAAAAAATCATAGACTGCATTATTACGTAATTCCTGAAAACATGCTTTTCTCATAAAATTTCCATATCATAATACATTCATGCAAAAATAATATTCATGCCACACAAAGTTGAGTGAATCTGTAAATTTCATTCTAAAATTGTAATTACCATAAACAACAGTATTTTCCAAAATATGCATTTATTCTATAATATTCAAATTTCGAACATATTTTTCAGAAAATCAATTTGCTCATAAACAATGGTAATTTGCTTGAAAATAATTGCTTTAATTTATTCGCTTACCTGGCTACTGAGAAAGCCCCTAAAATATCATGGTCTAACACCCATAGGGTTTCCCGATCAATACCCTGAAAATGAAAACTCTCAGTGTTAAATTTTAGTATTTTCACGTGTATATGATTTCCTATAACTATCGTAAGACCAAATTTGGCTTAAAAAGCCTTACCTCAACTTAGGGATGATTTCCAACTTGCTTTCACCAACGATCCGCTCCGGAAGATTTGGATAGAACTTCCCCAGGAGCGTTGTGGTGGCTTCAGATCATCGATCCAGGGAAAATCCATCCCAAAATCGAAGGGAGAAGAGGAGGGAGCCGAAGGGTGAGAGAGAGAGAGAGTGAGAGATTACTTAAATTTGAAGTTAAAATTCGGATTTTTTATATTTATAGGACTGGGTTCGTCAATGATCCACGTCATGTCGTTGATGAGTCCTTTAATAATTTCGTTGACAAAATATAGATTGCTCAATACCTCTATTGGTATTTCTTCATCGACAAAATCTTGCCTTCGTCGACGAGGTCCTCCTATGCCCTTGTCGACGAATCCCCTGTGTTCGTTGACGAGTCCTCTGATAATTTCCCTTCCTCTTTATTATTTTAAATACCATTTTTATTTGGGTTGTCACAAAACTAGTGAAGAACCGAGGCAAAAATCTAGAGAGAAGGCAAAGGGGGACAGGTTTTAGAGAGAGAAAGGGGAAATCTACATGTTTCTCTCACATAAAATGATTTTTGGCCTTTTATAGAAATTCTTGTCAACGTGGCCTCGTTGACGAGTCCAACAAAAAGTTTCGTCGAAAAACACTTATCCCTCATTGACGAAATTCAGGCACTGGGAAACAGTCTCTCGGTAAGTTCTGGTCAACGAGACGCATGTCTCCTTTGATGAGTCCAAAAGCCCGTTCGTTGACGAATGCAACTTCCAGATTAAAATTTCCTTTCTTTTCTCTCCTTTATTATTTAATTGATTTAATTCACTGGATCTCTGCATTCTCCCCTCCTTATAAAAATTTCATCCTCGAAATTTACTATTTGTATTGACACCATCCTTTAAAGGAAAATGGGCTACTTATTTTATTACTTACCCTTACTTGTGGCGGAGGAATCCCGTGATTACATTTAGGGTCCTGGGAGGTTACAAATACATAAACTAAAATTCTCCCAAAACTAAAATACTACCTACTACCAAAAGATTATTACATGTATTGATTAACATGCAAAAGGAACATTACATACTTATTTGCATCTTTTCCTAATTACGGCTAAACCATACTGAATAAATGCAGGTATTTTTGTCATATCTGCTCCTCGAGCTCCCAGGAAGCTACCTCTACCGCATGATTTCTCCATAAGATTTTTACTAAAGTAATCTTCTTATTGCGCAATTCTTGTTATTTCCTGTCCAGAATTTGCACTGGTACCTCCTCATACGTTAGAGTATCCCTGAGCTTGATCTCACCAAAACTGATCACATGGGAGGAGTCTAGGACGTATTTCCTCAACATGGAAATATGGAATACATTGTGTATTCTAGACAAAATGGGTGGTAAGGCTAACCTGTAGGAAACTGACCCCACTCTCTCAAGGATCTCAAACGGGCCAATAAACCTAGGACTAAGCTTACCATTCCTTCCAAATCTCATAACTCCCTTTAATGGAGCTATTTTCAGAAACACATGATCTCTCATATGCTTGCTGCACTAGCTCTAGCCCCACAATTCGCCACTCACCCATCTCATCTTAGTATAATGGGGAACGACACCTTCTTTCATACAACGCTTTATAAGGTGCCATCCTGATGCTGGCCTGGTAGGTGTTATTGTACGCAAACTCCACCAGTGGCATATACTGGGTCCAACTACCCCCAAACTCTAGCACACAAGCCTGTAACACATCTTCAAGAATCTGGATCGTCCTCTCATTCTGCCCATCTACCTAAGGATGAAAGGTCATGCTGAAGGATAACTAAGACCCTAAAGCCTCCTGCAAGCTCTTCCAAAATTGTGACGTGAAACGTGGGTCTCGGTCTGATACTCTATACATTGGCACACCATGAAAACGGACTATCTCCTGAACAAAAATCTCTGCTAGTCTGTCCATAGAGTTGTTGATTTTAATGGGAAGGAAATGGGTGGTCTTTGTTAGATGATCCACGATCACCCAAATTGCATTCTGACCATGTAATGCCGAAGGCAGCTCCATAAAAAAATCCATAGATATGTGATCCCACTTCCACTCTGCAATGAAAAGTGGCTGCAACTGACCCGCCGGTCTTTAATGCTCAACCTTAACCTGCTAGCACATCAAGTACTGTGCTACAAACTCGGTAATCTCCCTCCTCATGCCGCTCCACCAGAAAAATTCCTGAAGGTCCTTATACATTTTCATACTGTCAGAATGAACCATGTATAGAGATCGGTGAGCCTCCTCTAAAATCGTTCTCCTGATATCAACATCTGCAGGCACACACAATATGATGCGAAACCTCAGAGCTCCGTCATCCGAAATACTGAACTCCTCTCCCTGACCACCCCGTACTCTGGCTATTACCCCTGCTAATTTTGGGTCCTTTTTTTGAGCAGCTTTAATCCTTTCCTGTAATGTAGGTTGCACCACTAAGTTGGCAATAAATTCCCAAGGATCACTTTCTACCAACTCTACACCGAGTCTCTACAGATCCATCTAGATCGGATGTTGAACCTCTATAGCTGCCAGTGTTGGTCCCACTGATTTCCTACTTAGAGCATCAGTTACCATATTTGCTTTCCCTGGGTGGTAACTGATAGTGCAGTCATAATCTTTAATATCTTCCAACCACCTCTTCTATCTCATGTTCAACATCTTTTGAGTGAAAAAGTACTTCAAACTTTTGTGATCGGAAAATATCTCACATCTCTCATCGTACAAGTAATGCCTCTAAATCTTTATTGTGTGTACCACTACAGCTAATTTTAGATCATGGGTAGGGTGGTTCTTTTCATACTCTTTCAACTGTCGGGAGGCATAAACTACAACCCTACCATGCTGCATCAATACACAGTCGAGCTCTTTCAAAGACGCGTCACTATAAATTACATAGCCTATAATGCCCCGAACCCTTAAACCCGGGTCCGGTGCGTTATACCTGATAAAACCCTGATAATCCATAAATCAATATATGAGCAATGAAAAACATAAACATAATCTCTTCGTAAATATAATACTAGAGTCAACTATTTCCTATCTACAATCCATATTATCAATTCATCACTTGCATTTCCATATATACACATATCTCCAAAATATTTCAGTATTCACAATCATTCCTTTCTCAGTAGGCTTAAAACATAAAAATATAAAACATAAAATATTTACATCCCCAAAATATTATCAAAAATATACCCTTTCTCTTTATAATCCTCAAAATTGCTAAAAACTCTCGAGCTCTCTAAGCCCGACCTCGAGGATGTCGTGAAAAAGAAATAATCATATTCGGATGAGACACATCTCAGTAAGGGAAGAAACAATATATTAAAAATAGCGTGTGGCTAACATGAGATTTATAGATATCATTTTAATAACATGTGCAAAACATTATAATAACACTGAAACCATTCTTTAAACCTAATCAATCACATGCAAAGATTTAACCCACGAGATTACCCAAGGATAGGGGTGATTACCCGCCAAGACAAGTAGCATCCCTCTGCTCTGATACTTAGGCAACCCTAGGGTCACTGTTGAAGCATACCAAGGTACTTACTTTACTCAGTAAGCCCTTAAGTATTAAATTGATCTTGTACTCACACAGTTCAAACAAAGGTTTACCAGAAAATTCCCCAAGGATAGGGAAATTTACCTGCCCATACAAGTAGGTTCCGTTTACCTTAGTACGTTATGCAGCTATTGCTACATTTGAAGTTACTAGCGCACTCGCCTTTCTCAGCAAGCTCTCAAGCGAAGAGTACGCCCTGCTCAATCATAACATGTTCTGCGTGCATAGATACCTCTAATATCATAATACATTATTCTTTTTGTCATTATTCAATCATTCACATTTGTTCATGTTCATAGCTTAAATATTGCATTGCATTTCACTTTAAATGACTCTTTCCCATTTATATCATTCACATTTCACATTTCATTTCATTGTTATTTCATTCCATTTTCATTTCATTCATTCATTCTACAGTCGCTCTTTAGCCATCATCAGTTAGTCCACATATAAATGAGTTAAAATCTACTAACACGGCTCCTTTTAACTGTCATTAGTTTGTTCATATAGAAATGCGCTAGAATCTGCTAACACGGCTTTCAGCTGTAATACATGGTTGCATTTAACATACATAAGCAGCATGGTTCATATCATATTTTATTCTCAATGCATTACTTACTTAATCTACATCTCATACATATAACGTATATTTGCACAGAACTTACATTTACTCATGCCACACAATTTAACAGTAAAATTCATACATATTCTTGTAAAATAAGCCAACCCACATTTAGCATTTAAATATTGAAAATATAATTTCCATTTCTTACATAATTTCCCAGAAAATACCTTTCACTTTCATCAATTCATTTCCACATATACATAGCTAAATAAATGGTCTTAGGCTCAGAAAACATAATTTACTTGGTTGACATTTTAATAATCCACACCAAAACATACACATAAATATAACATAATTTACCTTTAATTTCATAAAATCTGGTTTAATATACAATTTCACCTTACCTGTATCCTTGAACTATACCGACAAGAATCCCACACAGATGCTCATGGCGCTCACCCGGACCCTAGTTCAAAAACCCTAGTTCCATTAAATTAACCCTAAATGAAATACTATTTTAATATTTTTTAGGGCCATAAATTCCAAATAAATAGTTATACCCTTAAATATAATCAATTTACCTAATTTCCCAAATCCCACTTTCGCTTTGGAGTGGGGCCTAGAAAACCCAAATTAGAAATTTACTCACGCCAAAATGACGACAATCGTGACTAGGATCACGTGGTGGTGTTTGATCGTCCATTTAGCGGCATATTTAAAGAGAAATCGAGAAATTAAGGGAAAGTTGCCTTATCCTAGGAATGGTGCCTATGCCACTCCTACGACAAATCCGTTTCAGTAGAAATGTCGGTGGCGGAGCTAAGAATCCAATGACGCCTTCTATTTCCTGATCCGTCGCAAATCCGTCAAGAAATTGAGAGAGAGACAGAGAAGGATGAAGATGGAGCAGGAGAATTCAGGCGGGGGGGGGGGGGGCGTCCTCTGTTCTGAAATTGAAAAGTTTAATTGATCCTAAAGCTTTATATTATATTATATAATTTAATTAATAATAATTATTTAATTAATTAATTAATTTAATTTTAATTTAAATTAATAAAATAATTTTATTTTTTTATTTTATTTTTATTTTTTGTTTTAGATCACTACATAGTCATCACCCCCCGATGGAATCATCAGTACTAGTGCAGTGACGAGCTGATGGTTTAATTCTTGGAAGCTCTGCTCGCATTTATCATCCCATGCAAATCTAGCATTCTTCCTAGTCGGTCGCATCAAAGGCCCTGATAGCCCTGAGAATCCCTCTACAAACCGATGGTAATATCTCGTCAATCCCAAGAAACTCCTGATCTCTTGAATGTTCCTCGGCCTTTCCCAATTTACCACTTCCTCAATCTTACTGAGATTCACTGAAATTCCATTTCCTGATATAACATGTCCTAGAAATGCAACTTTCTATAGTCAAAATTCACATTTGCTAAACTTGACATACAATTTCTTTTCCCTGAGCATCTGAAGTACCAGTCGTAGATGTGTCTCATGCTCTTTAAAGTTCTTCAAGCAAACCAGTATGTCATCAATGAAAACTACAATGAATTGGTCTAAATATTGATGAAAAATTCTATTCATCAAATCCATGAATACAGTTGGAGCATTCGTTCGACCAAAAGGCATAACAAGGAATTCATAATGCTTATACCTGGTCCTGAAGGTTGTCTTCAAAATATCTTTAGTTTTAACTTTTACCTGGTGATTACCTGACCTAAGGTCGATCTTGAAATAGACTCGTGTACCCTAAAGCTGATCAAATAAATCGTCTATACGAGGTAGAGGATACCTTTTCTTAATTGTTACTTTGTTAATTTCCCTGTAATCTATACATATCCTTATGGACCCGTCTTTCTTCTTTACAAATAGTACTAGAGCTCCCCACGGTGATACACTGGGCTGAATAAAACTTTTATCCAGCAAGTCTTGCAACTGATCCTTTAGCTCTCCCAACTCTGCTGGAGCCACTCTATAAGGAGCTTTAGAAATCGGTGCTATCCTCGGAAGTAGATCAATAGAGAAATCTACCTCGCGATTAGGAGGTAACCTGAGTAGCTCGTCTGGAAAGACATCTAAAAACTCCTTCACCACTGGTATATTAGCAAGCTTTAATTCATTTTCTGAAATTTGCTTTACAAAGGCCACGAACCCTTGATAACTGTCCAGGAGTAATCTCCTCACCTGTATAGATGATACTAACTGAGGCAAGGATTACACTTGCGATCCCATGAACCTGAATTCTGGTCCTCTCGAAGGTCTGAATATCACTTCTTTCAAATGATAGTCTATACTGGTGTAGTTAGCTGCCAGCCAGTCCATACCAAATATTACATCGAACCCATGCATATCCAACCCTATCAAGTTAGCTGGCAAGACTTTCCCCTGAATATCCACTAGATAGCCTCGGAGCGCTTTACTACACCTCACTACTGACCCTATCGGTGTAGTTACTAATAGTTCGGTGTCTAACAAATGTGTTTCTGCTCCACATAATCTAATACACCTCTTAGACACAAACGAGTGTATGGCTCCTGAATCAAACAATACAATAACTTTAAATGAAAGTATGCTAATAATAGTTGTCACCACATCACCGGCTGTCTCAGCATCACCTAGCGTCAGGGCGTAAACTCTCGCTGGAGTCATATTCCTCTGCTGACCCCTATGGGGCACCTAATAACCTCCCCGAGAAGGTCTGGGAATGGGAGTAGCTCTAGTCTGAGCTTGACAGCCTCTCATCATATGCCATGGCTCCCCGCATCGGTAGCAGATGCCTTACCCAGCACGATACTCTCTTGGGGGTTTCCTTCCACAAATCTGATAGCCTGGATATGTCCGCATACCTTGAATCCCACGGATCCCCGACTCTCGCTTTCGATCCTTATAATAGCCACCCTTCTTCCACGAACCCCGACTGGATCCCTGCTAGAAACCTGAAGGCATGGATCTTTTTTTCTATTTCTATTCCTCAGCATCCATCCATTCTCCGGCTTCTGCCACAGCTGCTCTGTCTACCAGCTCGGCAAAGTCCAGTAGTTTCAATATTGCTACCTATTTATATAATTCTCGCCTCAGGCCTCTTTTAAACTATCTTGTTTTCTTCATCTCATCTGGGATAATATACGAGGCAAAGTGATATAATTCAATGAACCTAGTTGCGTACTGCTGCATTGTCTGTTGTCCTTGTTTCAGATTCAGTAACTCCTCTACCTTGGCTTCACTGTATTTCACCATCTCTTGACCCCTCATGTCAGTTTAGACGTGGCAAATAGAACCCTCTGCTCCTCAGTATACTGCAGCAGTGCCAACACCTTTTCAATCTCCTGCATCCAGTTCTCAACGGCTGCAAGATCAGTTCCTCCTGAGAAAGTTGAAGGATTCATCTTTGTAAACTTCTCAATCATACATTCGTGGCCTGCAGACGGACCTCCCTGCTCCTTGGAGTTTTTGGAAATTTCAGCTATGACTTGTTGAGCCACACTGCGTAATTCTGCGTCTGAGTCACCACCAACTACACCCGAGGGCCCAACACCCTCACTACCACTTGCATGTGCGCTACCACCTCCAAGGTCCATCCTGAAAAGATAGTAAACTTTGCTTTAGGACCCCATTACCCTAACATGTCCGACACATATCATCTAACTAGTATATCATGTCCTTAATTAATTTATCACCCCTGATCTTAATTTAAAGTTCAATCCCACAACCTAGACACCCAACCCGACAATAGTTGCTATGGCTTTCTTGAAATCGTCACCCCAGGAAAGACATATAAACCATCACGGAAGTCCTACATCTATACTACAAAACAAAACCTCAAATTCCTTCGTCTTATACTGGTATTATTTCTGCTGTATTCTAAAGTCTACAGAACCTAGCTACCTAGGCTCTAATACCAAACTATAACGACCTACCTATTTACCATAATTATTATTTTTTTCTTCACATGTATAAATATAATTCTTAATAATAACCCTGATACCAATATAGCAAAATCAACTCGAACCTGTGGGTGCTGGGGATGCACCTGTTATACACAGCGGACACCTAAGCAGCGGAAATTATAAAATTACATCCATAACAAATAGTACCAGAGTTTTACTACAATCCATAACATTTCTGTAAATATAATATACAATCCTCCAAAAGACCAAAAGGAAAAACTAGGATCATAATCCTAAAACCATTTGACCCTAGCTCAGTAACTCACCCTCCTACCGAGGTAGTATGAACTATCTCTACCGACGCGAAGCTCGGTTTTCCTATCTATCTGGGTTCCTTGAAATATTTTGTAAGCTGGGGTGATACACCTCTCAGTAAGGGAAATAAACTAATATCAGTTGTGTGGTGGTATGAGTATATTAATACTATAATAGATAAACAATACATAACACATGTCTGGATAAAAACTGGTGGTATAATACTAGATAAAACATACATAATCATGATCATGTTAAATCATACTGAATTTCAATTATGATAAAATCATCTGCTATAACTGATAGTACTAAAATATTACCCAGGATGGATAGCTAACTGATGTCATGTATTACCCCCCCTAATGACTAGGTTGTGTAGCTCGAAGGCGGGACCTGTAATGGTTGGCCGATCACTGCCAAGCCAAATGTGTTTGTAAGTATGATGGGGCGACTCTGGTCTGGACTGCCAGGGGGACGTCTACAACACTACACTGAAGCCATATCGACTATCCATTTCCCACACTCTCTACTGGCAAGTGTGGTAGCACTAGTTTGAACTGAACTGAATAGCTATGGTACCGAGCCTTGAATATTGATCTAAGCTAAGCCACCAGGGTTCTGATAACATATAGTATGTTTACATATACTGATTTAACATGAAACTAGAATGATAGCATTTTTCTGAATTCTGACATATCATACATAATCACGATCTTGTGTCAAATAACATACATAATTATGGCCTTGTGTTGAATAACATACATAATTACGGTATTGCACTAGCTATTAATCATGACCTTGTGCTGAACATATCATAATATATTGAATTGAAATTTGTACTGTTTATCATAAAATTCTGAAACCATAATTTCTTGTATTATTTTTGGTTTTCCTGAAAAACTGTTGTAAACATGCTTTTACTGAAAATCTAACATAACATAATATTCATAAAATGATACTCATGCTACACCGTTTTAAATAGTATTAAAACTGAATACCTAAGCTGAATACATTTATGATTAAAAAAATTTTTAAAACCATTTTCTTGTTCAACAACAGTATTCCCAAATATTCTAATATAGCATACATAATTACTGTAAATACATGCTGTTTTAAAATAATAAATTTTTATAAAAATAAATGACTTAATTTATCCTCTTACATGGCTACTCAAAAGCCCACAAATTTAACCATATTTACTCCTGTGGCATTCCCAGCTCAACACCCTGAAATTCACATTTTTTCCTAGTAAAACTTCAGTATTATTTCATTTACTACACCTCCTCAGTCCATAAATACCAAATACCTTATTAAAATTAAAATAATTAACTTACCCAAATTTTGGGATGGTGCCCAAGTTGGCCCAACCAATTATCTACTCCAGCAAATATGAAGAGAATCTTCCCAGGAGTAGTGTGGTGGCTTCGAATCTTCGAATCGGTGAAGAACCATGCAAAAAATCTAGAGAGAAGGCAGAGGGGGATGAGTTTTAGAGAGAGAAACGAGAAATCTACATGTTTCTCTCACAAAAAAGTGATTTTTGGCCTTTTATAGAAATGCTTGTCCACGTGGCCTCATCAATGAGTCACATCTCCTCGTCAATGAGTCCAAGTAGGAGTTTTGTTGACGAACGCTTATCCATTGTTGACGAAATTCAGGCCCTGGGAAACAGTCTCTCGGTAAGTTCTCATCGATGAGACGCATGTCCTCGACAACAAGCCTAAGAAGCTCATTCATCGACGAACGCGTTGCGTTCATCGACGAGACCTTGCTAAATTTCCCCTTTAAAATTTCCTTTCTTTCCTTTCCTTTATTATTTAATTGATTTAATTCACCGGGTCTCTACAAGTTAACTCTAATTGGAAGAAAATGGGCAATCTTCATTAGTCGGTCAATGACTACCCATACGACATCCTGCCCATGGAGTGCCAATGGTAACCCTCTGATGAAGTCCATAGAAATGTGCTTCCACTTCCATTCGAGAATGTGAAGTGGTCGCAATGATCTCGCCAGTCTCTGATGTTCATCTTTCACCTGCTAATAGGTCAAACACTACTCTACATATCGGGTAATTTTTCTTTTCATGGTGTTCCACCAGAAAGATACCCGCAAATCCCTGTACATTTTTGTGCTTCCTGGATGTATCATATACAGGGAACAGTGTGCCTTTTCCAAAATGATCTTTTTAATTCCAGCGTCATAATTATAGGTCCATCCGAACATCGTATTTTTCCTCATTAACTATGTCAAAATACCGGATAATCTATAAAATCCTTCCACAAACCGTCAATAGTATCCTGCCAGACCCAAGAAACTTCTGATCTCCCAAACATTCTTCGGTCTCGCTTAATCAACTACTGCCTCTATCTTACTTGGATCTATAGAGATACCATCCCTGGAGATCACATGTCCAAGGAATGTAACTTCTTTCAACCAAAATTCACATTTCTTGATTTTAGCGTACAACTTTCTTTCCCTCAACACCTGCAGTACCATCCTCAAATGATCTTCGTGCTCCTCAGAACTCTTTAAATATACCAAAATATCATCAATGAAAACCACTACAAACTGGTCTACATACTGATGAAAGACCCTATTCATTGGATCCATAAATGCTGCAGGAGCATTCGTCAATCCGAATGGCATAATCAAAAACTCATAATGGCTATACTAAGTTTGAAACGCTGTCTTTGAAACATCCTCTACCTTGACCTTCACTTGATGATACCCAGATTGAAGATCAATCTTTGAGTAGACCCATGTTCCCTATAGCTGATAAAATAAATCATCAATATAGGGAAGAGGATACTTATTCTTAATTGTCACTTTCTTCATCTCTCTGTAGTCGATATACATCCTCACTGTCTCATCTTTCTTCTTTACAAACAAAATTGGTGCTCTTTAGGGTGATACACTAGGCATGATAAATCCCTTATCTAATAATTTCTGCAATTGTTCTTTTAACTCCCTCAGCTCTGCTGGAGCCATTCTATAGGGAGCTTTAGATACTGGTGCCATCCTTGAAAGTAGGTCAACAACAAATTCAATTTCTCGATGAGGAGGTAATCTAGATAACTCCTCTAGAAAGACATATTCCCTCACTACTAGAATGTCTGCAAGTTTCAATTCCCCTCCTGACACTTCCTTTATACAAGCTAAATATCCTTGGCACCCATCCTGCAGTAACCTCCTTGCTTGCATAGCCGACAATAACTATGGCGAGGAGCGCACGCACGACCCCACAAATCTATACTCGTGCTCCCTAGGAGGTCTGAATACCACTTCTATCTTATGACAGTCGATGCTGGCATAGTTGGCGGCTAGCCAGTCCATTCCCAAAATCATATAACATTTTCCCTTGAATATCCACTAGACTGTAACGACCCCAAAAATAGTTATACTTGATTTATGATCTTAAAAATTTTAAAAATAAAATGAAAATTAAATTAATTAAAAATTAAAAATAAATAAAATTATTTATTTAAACTTAAAATTAAATAATATAATATAATATAATATATTAATATAATAATATAATATAATATATTAATATAATAATATAATATAATATATATAAGCACTCAGGAAGTCTTACGAACTTCCTGAGTATCAATTCAATTGGGATTGAAATCCTAGAATGCTGCACCCTCTCTCTCTCTCTTACACACACACACTCTCTCTCTCTCTCTCTCTCTCTCACTCTCCTCATTTTCTTGATGAATTCTCGATTAATTGAAGGATGGAAAATACCACTAGGTTCCATTCTCGGCCACCAATATTTTAACCGAATTTCTCTCTCTCTCTCTCTCTCTCTCTCTCTCTCTCTCTCTCTCTCTCCTCATTTTCTTGATGAATTCTCGACTGATTGAAGGATGGAAAATACCACTAGGTTCCATTCTCGGCCACCAACATTTTAACCGAATTGGATTTGTGATCAGAGTTTCGTAGGCACCACTCCTGGGATAAGGTAAACCCACACTCTCTCTCTCTCTCTCTCTCTCTTCAATTTCTCCCTAATATTAAGCCAAATTGACGATCGGACACCACCACAGGGTCCTGGCTTCGATCCTCGTCAATTTAATCGGAGCACATTTTTGATTTGGGGATCCAAGACATCACTCCAAGGCTAAGGTGAGGAGTACAAATTATGTCAGTTATTTTAGAAACTCACCTAATTAAATCATAGTATATAATAACTTGAATACTGTATATGGATTCTTGAATAATTTTATCGGTATGAAAATTATGGTTTATTTATTAAATTGCAGTATTTGATTATATTAGATTTTTGGAGATATTCCTGGAATTAAATTAAATTGAAGGATTGGATTATATTAGATTTTTTGAAATATTCCCGGGATGTAATTAAACTGCAGGGATTTGATTAAATAGAATTTTTGGGGAATATTTTGGAATTAGGTTAAATTATAAAGATTTGATCATATTGGTGTTTTTAAATATGTTAGAAATTAAATTTAAATATGGAAAGTGGATCATACCTGCATTTTCTTTAGAATTTAATCGGTTAACGAGAGCATGTGAGCTCAGGGATGTTAGGATAGTAATTATTCTGAGGTTGAACTGATTAAATTAGGGTGTGCGAATACAGGGATTTGTGCGAATGTCGTACGCACTGCTTTAGGATCCCTGTGGGCATTTTTCCAAGAATTAGGTAAGGGGAAAAAATTAGGTCAGCTTATTTTCTGAAGCTTAACCATTTAAAACTGAGATTTAAAGTATCGAAATGTTATACATGATTTTCTAAATGGTTAGGCATATGGAAATTTTGGATTATTATGGTTATAAGTATATTTGTGGGAAATAGGTATTTTGGGATTGAGTAAAACTCTGGAGTTTATTATTCTATTATTTTCAATAATATAGTTATCCCATGCATATTTTCTATTATGAATTATTATTCAAATTAGGTGGCATAAGAATACATATTTTTACTGTGTATATATGTATGTTGGATTATGTTATAATTGCACAGAAAAAGCATGGTTTGATAACAATTTTAGAAGGTTATGAATATTATAGAAATTACGATATTGTTTAGTATATTATAATAGTATAGCTGGCCCAGTTCCGTGATTAGTACACTCAGCACAGTGTCGTGACAGTATAGCCGACCTAGTGTCGTGATCAGCATAGTCGACCCAATGTCGTGATCAATTGTTATATGACAATATTTTATATAGAGATACGATATGATAAAATTTAACAGAGTTATATAAAGTGTTTAATACAGAGCATTAGCATGATAGTGTTTTTATATACAAGAGTTGTGGTATGATAGTTTGTTATATTCATGCAGATGATTGGAAAATTATAGCTTGACCACTTGCGAATACATTTAGAAATCCTTACCTTATACACAAATTATATAACCTAAATCAGACAAATTATAAAACATGAAACATATAATCTTAAACTATGAAACATGTAATAACAATAATGATAATACACAAATTACGCTTAGGATAACCCAAATTGCAAATATAACTACACGATGAAAATGCTCACCGAAACATAATGTTGTTCGTCATGGTAGCACTACGAATGGCAGGTCTGACGGATGGCGGTACGAAATGCCTCAAACTCAGAAAATGTATATGATGATTGGCTGGTTTGAGGGATGGTGGTATGAAACGCCTTAAACTCAGCGAGAGCATAGTATGAATAACTGATTGAGGGATGGCGGTACGAAACGCCTCAATCATGCAGAAAATGTTTGATATGAATCATGGAATATGTATGTGAGGAATATGAATAGCTGATTGAGGGACGGCGGTACAAAATGCCTCAATCATGCAGAAAATGTTGATATGTATCATAGTATATGTATGTGACGAATTGTGAATTGAATATGAATAACTGATTAGGGGATGGCAGTACGAAACACCCCAATCTCAGAAATTGATTTATACGTGTACACATCATTTGTTGACCTTATAGGTCACACACAGTTTTAATTATGACAAATACTCTTGGTACTAATGGATGTACTGAGAATTGCATACAGGATCACCTTGTGCGCGCTTCAGGACTAAAAGATGTATCATGATGGTGTGTGGTGTTCATGCCAAAGGATGAAGATCTTTGTGTTGTAATTTATACTCATTTGATTATTTCTTCATTTTGGGATGTAATTTATTATGAACTGTGCATGTGTATAGCTTGTAATAATTTGCATCATGCATGGTAGATAGGTATGCTCAAAACGACCTTAGTCGGACCTTAGGTACCTACACTAAGGACACAAAGTTCCCTACATCACTTATCTTATTAAGGGGAATCAAACTTAGGATAAAATGCACTTAATGGGAAAAGCTGAGAGGGTTTGGGTGATCGAACCTTTGCCATGTAAATCAGCCTGAGTGACCGAACCAATCAACATGTTAACTTGGTCTTTGGGCACCCAAACTCTTTTGAATGTACCTTCCTTGGGCACCCAAAAGCCAATCAGGACACTCTTCAAATACTCGGGCGACTGATGGTTTACGTTCAAATACAGGCTCGGGGGACCGAACTGCCTGGTTCGGTTAATCGAACTATGAGTCGGTCACCTGAATTATCGAACATTTGCTATTGACTTTGTCGACATGATTGGTCACGCCCCGTTTTGATAATGACAAATACTCTTGGTACTAATGGTTGTACTAAGAACTGCATGCAGGTTCACCTTGTGCGTGCTTCAGGACTAAAAGACTTATCATGATGGCGTGCGGTGTTTGTGCCGATGAATGAAGAATCGTGTGATGCATTTGTATTTATTATTTAGTTTCTTCATTCTGGTAAGTAATTTTATTATGGATTGTACACTCATATGACTTGTAATAATTTGCATCATGCATGATAGGTAGGTATGCTCAAATCAACCTTAGTTGGACATTAGGTACCTACACGGACCTTAGAAAGACCTTAGGATTTTCCCTTAGGTCGACCGACACCGGACTTTTTCGGTGTCTTCAAATTGGACCCCAAGTGATCCTAGGACATACACAATTACACATATGTTTGTTAGGCACTTGAATAGGGCTTCTTTGTTTCAAAACGGGACTGAAATGCACACATGGTGCATTTTCGGTCGACCAGCAAAGTCAATTCATTTTGACCTAATCGACCGAAACATTTGGTCGACCAAAACAAATAGTTCAAAAGGCCTCGGTCGACCGAAACATCTGGTCGACCAAAACAGATAGTTCAAAAGGCCCTGGTCGACTGAAACTCTTTTTGGTCAACATTTTGACCACCTGGTTGACTGAAACATGTAGTTCAAGAAGCCCTGGTCGATCAAAACCTCCCTGGGTCAAAGTTTGACCCTTTGGTTGACCGGACCAGGTAGTTCAAAAGGCCCTGGTTAACCGAAACCTCCCTGGTCAATATTTTGACCATCTGGTCGACTGACCACTTTTGTTCTCCAACTACCTAGTCGACCGAAGGGTCCTCGGGAGAATTCCCAGCGGTCTGGTCGACCGAACCAGACAGTTCAAAATGCCCTGGTCGACCGAAACTCCGAAAATTAGAAAATCGTCCTCTCTGGTCGACTGAGGCTTTCAGTTCAAAAGTCCCTTAGTCGACCGGACCATTTGAAACTTGGTCGACCGAAACATTTCTGGTCGACTGGACCTCTCGGGTTGTCATCATTTTTACCGCGGGTTAAAATTTTTAAATAGGGTTAAAAAGCTTTAAACATCATTAAAATTTTCTAATAATACCCAATAGGTCCCCAACGGTCATATTTTCTCCCATGTCTATATATATGAGCCCATTTGAGAAAATTAAAAAAGGGATCAGCAAAACTTGATTAGGGCAAAACTCTCTCAACTCTCAAAATCTTATATTAGCCAAATACTTCTTGTAAACACTCACATACTCTTCAATCTTGATTTCTCTAAGCATTGTGAGTATTTCTATATGGCTATAGTGCGTAATCTCTCTAGCTCATACTCTCTTTTGGTATAAGATTTGATTGATTTTATTTGAGAGTATAGCCTAAAGTTCTTCCACAGATTTCATTTGATAAATATTGTGTGGGAAGACTTTGAGGGTTATGGTTCTTGCATTGTTGTTGCAAGATACCTAAACCTAGATTTTGTGTGCAAAAATTCTTTTGCGAAAAGCTAGTCTTTCAAACAACTCCATTGTGCTTTAGACATTGAAATATTGTATTGAGTTTGTTTGATCCATCTTGCTTAGCATATTTGAAACCCTGATATGATTTTGTGATATTTGAATATTGTGTTTCAAATCTTGCTTAGATACACACTCTAGATCTTGATTGATTATCATACTTGATTGAGTGTTTAGCACACATTAGAGCACTGAGCATATCTACATATCATTCGTGCTTGCTTTATTGATTGAGCTGTATTGGTGCACACATCTGCTTTTCTAGAAGCATATTTTCGTGTACAAATTTGTACACATTTGTTGTGTTTCCAGGCATGAGCCTGAAGAGGGAGACTAGCCCTGGAATAGTCCCGGATTGACTTAGATCAGGTTAGGAAAGTTAGGTGCGTCATCCTGTTAAGGTGTGTAGGTTGAGGTCAGCCCTGCTAATTGACATGGTTAAGGTTGAGGTCAACCCTGTGTTAATTTGACCTGGTTGTAAACGGTGCTGCTCCACCCTTAAGTGAGCTATTAGTGGAATCTTCTAACTTGTGAGCTAGAGGCGGGGATGTAGGCACAGTTGGCCGAACCCCGATAACATATCGTGCGTGTTCTTTACATTTCCGCAATTTACTTACTGCACGTGTATGTTATATTGTAAATAATTAGGTTTACATTTGCATAGACAGACTCTAGGTCAAGTAATACTGCTTATCTGGTTTAACCTAGGCGATAAATTTTAAATACCCAATTCACCCCCCTCTTGGGATTGCACCAAAGCTAACAGATTTTGTTTCAGCCGACCGACTCATCATTTAGGCACCCGAGCTGCAAAAAGTTGTTTTCTTAACTGTGTCTATTGGCACCCGAACCCCGCGGGTTAAAATAATTTTTACTTAATTTTTAAAAGGGGTAAAAAGAGTTAATGTTCTTAATGGTCTTTAAAACAAATCTAATTATACCCATTATATCCCCAACGGTAAAAAATTCCTCCTTGCCTATATATACTTATTCATTTGTCTTAATTAGCAACAATTAGCAAACATGATTAGGGAAAAAATTCTCTCATCATTCAAAATCCTTTATTAGCCATATAATGCTTCCAAACACTCACATACTCATTCTTGATTTCTCCAAGCATTGTGAGTATTTTCCAAGGCTATTGTGTTTAATATCCATAGCTTAAACTCTCACTTGTATTATTGGTTGATCGATTTCCTGAGAGAGTTTAGCATTAAGGTTCTTCCACCAATTTCATTTGATAAATTTGGTGTGGAACAACCTTGAAGGTTGTGGTTCTCGCATTGTTGTTGCAAGGTACCTCATGTCATGACCTGCTTATTTTTCGCATATATTTTTTCTATATATAAATAGAAATCATCATCATACATTCCAGCTCAGCAGGTCACAATCCACTTGGACCCGTGGGTGCCAGGGATAAATTAGAACATACAGCAGAAGCCTTAGCAGCAGAAAACATACAATAATGTACATCTCAATACCATATATTACAATATACCAGAGTTGCTATAATCCACAATATTTCCATATATACATCCCAAAATAAATTTAGGGACATTTCCCATCAAATCTAACTATCCCTACAAAAAGAAACTTACCGTTCAAGAAGGGCAAATATCCAGCACAAGGTCAACGGGGCTTTTCCCGCTCTCTTATCAGGGGCTCTTGAAAAGTTTATAAGATTAAGGGGTGAGACATCTCTCAGTAAGGGAAATAAACTAATACTAGTGTATGACAACATGAGTATATCGTATTCTATATATATACCATACATATCATATTCAGTACTGTTTATCAAATCTAGGAAAACATATGTATATCAAAACATGGCAGAACATACTACATTTCATAACCATATCTCATCTCATATCATAAAAATAACATAAAAACATCTCTAGTAGGTTAGCTGGCTGTTTTCATGTATTACCCCCACATGATTGGGTTGTGTAGCCCGAAGGCGGGACTTGACAATGGTTGGCCGACCACTGCCAAGTCAAATAGTAGTCTGTAAGTCCGATGGGTCTGTCAGACCTGGTCCGTACACCAGGGGCGATAACAGCACACTTCTTGAAAATAACCACATTGACTATCCAATCTCACACCACTCCATACAACGGCGTTAACACAGATATCATAATCACGACGACCATAGACACATAGCAATGGTACCGTGCAAGTGTTAGCCTAAACGAAGCCAACCAAGTTCTAATATCATATAATATATACTGAAATCGTGATACATGGATATTTCATATCATTAATTATCAAATTAATCATATCATTTTGCACATATACATATGTCATGAAAATCATCGGCCCGTACGACGGTATTACACATTTTATCATAGCTCAGCCCGTACGCTGGCAAATCACAGTAACACAGCATGGCCTGTACGCTAGAAAAACATAGCACAACCCGTACACTGGAAAATCACATCCACATAATACGGCCCGTACGCTGGCAAAACATAGCACATCCCGCACACTGGCAAAACACATCAACATAGCACGACTTGTACTCCGGTAAAACATATAAAAATCTCGGTACGTATGCCGATTTTTCATCATAAAATCTATATCATCCACATTCCCAGAAAATAGTATTTCACAACGTTTTTACTTATGCCACACAAACGGATTTTCACATATTCAACATACGATCATTTTCACAGTATTTTGCAAATATAAAACATATATATATATATATATATTTATTTTTCCTGAAATGAGATGCTATATATATATATATATATGTATATATATATATATATACATGCATTTTCTCAAAACAAAACTAGCTTAGTTTATCCCCTTACCTGATTCCTGGAAAGCCTCTAATAAAACTGCCCCACACTTGCAGCGTTCGTAACTCAACACCCTGAAAATGAAAACTCTCAGTATTAAAATTTAGTATTTCAATGTCTATAACATTTCTTACAACTGTCACAACTCCAAATTTGGCTTAAAAAGTCTTACCTCAACTTAGGGATGATTCCCAACTTGCTTTCACCAACGATCCACTCCAGCAGATTTGGAGAGAACTTCCCCAAGAGCGTCGTGGTGACTTTGGATTCTCGATCCGGCGTAAATCTGGCCCGAAATCGATGAAAGAAAAGAGAGTGAACCGAAAGGGAGAGAGAGAGAAGAGAGTTAGCTTCTTAAAGATGCATAAAATGCAAATTTTTTGTATATATAGATAGGGGATTTCATCAATGAGCCCGTAATTCGTTGACGAATTCTTTATTAATTTCGTCGACGAAATTCAGTCTTCGTCGATGAATTTTCTTAAGCCTTCGTATTCGTCGACGAAGCCCTGCTAATTCCCTTTCCGTTATTCCTTCCAAGTTGACTTCTTCCTTCTGTTTCCAGCTTCTAGTTCCCTTTCTTTTATTATTTAAATACCATTTTTATTCGGGTTGTTACATCCTCCGTTCCTTATAAAAATTTCGTGTAACGACCCGAATTTTAAATGAAATTTAAGTAATAAGAGGAGGGGAAAAATGAAATTTAAATGATAAAAGAAAAGGGAATTGGAAACGAAAGCAGAAGAGGGAAGCTGCCAAGCTTCATCGACGAACACAGGGTTTCGTTGACGAAGGCTTAAATGATTTCATCGACAAACATAGGGCTTCGTCGACGAAGAAATACCTAGAAGGGGGTTTTGAGTTGACTGAATTTCGTCGACGAAGACTGGATTTCAGCGACGAAATTTGTGAAGAACTCGTCGACGAAGGTCGGGCTCGTCGATGAATTCTGCAGCTATAAATATGAAAAATTGATTTTTATTTCATATAAGCTTCCTTCTCTCTCTCTCTCCTCTTTGGCTCTTTCACTTTCTCTCTCTTCGATTTTGGGCTAGTTTTTCGCTGAATTGAAGATCTAAGGCTACCACGATGCTCTTGGTGAAGTCCCCTACAAGTTGGGGAAACGAAGTTGGAAATCATCTCAAAGTTGAGGCAAGACTTTTTAAGCCAAATTAGATTTCATGATAGTTATAGAAATTGACGTATGCATAAAAATGCTGATATTTAATACTGGGAGTTTTGAGTTTCAGGGTGTTGATCAGGAACCCATACGGGCGTTAGCCTAGGATATTTTGGGGGTTTTCTCAGTAGCTAGGTAAGGGAGTAAACTAAAGTAGTTCTTTTCCATGCAAACTATTATTGATTATGAGTAGATTTATTTTCAGAAAAATATATGATATATTGGTTTATTATGAATGAAATGCATGATTGGGAAAATATTGCTATGATGCTTAAAAAGTATATGTATGTATGAGATGTCAGAAAATCATAATTTCAAAATATGAAGTATGACTTTTAATAGAGCATGTGTGGCATGAATATTATTTTACGTGAAATGAGATAAGATATGAATGCTTTTACGAGTAAAACACATTTTCAGGTATTTTGGAAAGATGGGTTATGTTATATTAAGTTGACGAATATATGATAAATGAGTTATTTTCAAATGTAATTACCTGAAATGTATTTGGCGTGAGGCCGTATTTATCATGTTATCGGCGCGAGGCCGTATTTATTATGTTATCGGCACGAGGTCGTATTTATGTTATCGGCAAGAGGCCATATTTATGTTATCGGCGCGAGGCCGTATTTATTATGTTATCGGCACGAGGTCGTATTTATGTTATCGGCACGAGGCCATATTGATATTATTGGCGCGAGGCCATATATATATATATTTACTATGATATTGGCACGAGGCCATACGTTTGATTTCGGCGCGAGGCCGTACTTATGTTTTCAGCACGAGACCATGTTGATGTTACGTATGTTCATGTATTATATGTTATTGCAACCAGGATGTTAGTTTAGTTCAGACTAGGAGCTCGGTACTATAGCTATGGGTAGATCAAATTTGGCACGAGGCCGTATTAGTGCTAACCATTCCACGAGGGGATGGGAGATGGATAGTCGATGTGACTTTCAGTAGAGTGTGGACATCCACCTAGCAGTCCGGACCAGGATGTGGCGGGCCCATCGTACTGATAGACATATTCGATTCGGCAATGGTCGGCCAGCCATTGTTGGGTCCCGCCTTCAGCCTGCACAACCCGTCATGGGGGGTAATACATGACATTAGCTAGCTATTAATCATGGGTTGATTTTTCAATATTACAGTTGTAGAAGATGTTTATGTACGTTATGAGTTATTAACAGATATGAAAAACGTATGATTATTCAGTATGATATGATGAACGTTTTTTTTTTTTCGATTTATGAGATGTACTGTATATGTAAAATGCATTAAATATTCATGTTACCACACAACTATATTTAGTTTACTTTCCCTTACTGAGAAGTGTCTCACTCCCAACATTATTAAAATTTTCAGGAGCCCTAGAGAGACCGGCGGGTCAAGGCCGCCGTTGAGTTAGTGAGATTACCCGTGAGAAGGGTAAGATTTTGTACTAGGGTTAGAGTTATTTTGTGTGACCCTAGAGATATTTTGATGTATATGGATATGTACAGAAGTACAATATTATAATGTTATAAAAGCTCTGGTATTATGTTTTTATGGATGGATGTATGGATTTTATGTTTACTGCTGCTAGGAATTCTGTTGTATATGACAGGTGTCCCCGTTACCCACGGGTTCGGGTCGACCATTTATTTATTATGTGATATTTTATGTTATAAATTGAGGGACATTACATTTCGTCCTCAAAATTTACTGTTCCCGTAACTCGTCATCCCTTAACTAGGAAAAAAGGTTTACTCATTTTATTACCTACCCTCACTTATGGCGGAGGAATACCGTGGTTACATTCCAAGTCTTGGGAGATTACATATACAAAATAAATTTCTCCTAAAACTAAAATGCTACTCTAATTAAACCATTACATGTACCTGCAAAAAGAAATACAACTTAACCACTTATATTTTACCCACTCAGACCTCTTGAAATAAATGCAAACACGTCTACCTCATATGTTCCTCAGACTCCCAAGAAGCCTCTTCTACTGCATGATTCCTCCACAAAACTTTTACCTAAGGAATCTTCTTGTTACGTAGCTCCTGTACTTTGCTATCCAGAATCTGTACTGGTATCTCCTCATACCCCAGTGAATCACTAAGCTCAAACTCATCATAACTGATGATATGAGAAGGATCTGTGACGTATTTTCTCAACATCGTAACATGGAATACGTTGTGGATCGTGGATAACACAGGTGACAAAGCTAGCCTGTAGGCTACCGGTCCCACTTTATCTAGAATCTCAAATGGGCCGATAAACCTAGGATTAAGCTTACCCTTCTTCCCAAATCGTATAACCCGTTTCATCGGAGCTATCTTCAAAAACATATGGTCCCCCACGTCAAAATCTAATTTCCTACAGCGATGGTCGGGATAACTCTTCTGTCGGCTCTGAGCTGCACTGATCCTGTCCCTGATAAGCCAAACCTTATCACACACTTGCTGCACAAGCTCTGGCCCCACAACTCGCTACTCACCCACTTCATCCCAAAACAAAGGAGATCGACATCCCCTACCATATAGGGCCTCAAATGGTGCCATGCCAATGCTGGACTTGTAACTATTATTATACGCAAATTCTACTAATGGCATGAACTGAGTCCAACTACCCCCAAAGTCCAATATGCACGCACGAAGCATATCCTCTAATATCTGTATTGTCCTCTCAGTCTGCCCATCTGACTGCAGGTGGAATGCCGTGCTAAACGATAACTGAAACCCCATAGCCTCTAGCAAGCTCCTCCAAAATCGTGATGTAAAACACGGGTCTCAATTTGACACAATCGATACTGGCATCCCATGAGAACGAACTATCTCCTGAATGTAAATCTCTGCTAAACGGCTGAGAGAGTAGCTGATCTTGATAGGAATAAAGTGGGCAGTCTTAGTCAAATGGTCAACAATCACCCAGATGACATTCTGGCCATGTAATGCCGTCGGCAGTCTTGACACAAAGTCCATAGATATATGATCCCACTTCCACTCTGGAATAAATAATGGCTGCAACTATCGTCCTGGCCTTTGGTGCTCAGCCTTTACCTGCTGGCATGTCAAACACTCGGCTACATACTCGGCGATCTCTCTCTTCATACCACTCCACCAGAACGATTCTTGCAAATCCCTGTACATCTTCGTACTACCGGGATGAACTGTATACAAAGATCTATGAGCCTCTTCTAGAATGGTCTTCCTGATCTCAATATTGGCAGGAACGCATAATCTGGAATGGAACCGCAAAGCTCCGTCATCTGCAATACTGAATTCCTCTCCCTGCCACTCTGTACTCTGTCTATCACCTCTTCCAATTTCAGATCTTCCTTTCGAGCGAATTTATTTCTTTCTTGCAGAATAGGCTGTACTACTAGGCTGGCAATACAAACTAAAAGATCATTCTCTATCAACTCTATGTCGAGTCTCTCCAAATCCATCATGATCGGATGCTGGATCTCCATAACTGCCAACACTAGTTCCCTGGATTTCCTGCTCAATGCATCATCTACCACGTTTGCTTTCCCTGGGTGATAACTGATGGTACAATCAAAATCCTTAATTAGCTCCATCCACCTTCTTTGCCTCATATTCAATTCCTTATGCATGAAGAAATACTTTAAACTCTTGTGGTTAAAGAAAATCTCACATTGCTCGCCGTACAGGTAATGCCTCCAAATTTTCAATGCGTGTACCACTATAGCCAATTCGAGATCATGTGTAGAGTAGTTCTTTTCATATTTGTCAAGATCAAGCGCTATCGGTTCTTCTAAAACCAATTGGTGGTAGAAGGGTCGCAACTTTTTCCTTTAAAGGGCAGCATAGAGCCCCTCACTAAGCATCGGGTGGACATGAGGGGCTGCACCAATTCTAAGCAGGGGTGCCGACGGGCTGGCACACCAAGCACTGTTGAGTTAGGGCCCACTGTTATGATCCCTCGCAATAGGGTTGACTGTTGACTTCCCATAAAGCCAACAATCACCCCCAGTAGCTACCTTAGGAGCGCTCGAACCCGTGACCTCGCTCTGATACCACTTGTCAAGATCAAGTGCTACCGGTTCTTCTAAAACCAATTGGTGGTAGAAAGGGCACAACTTTTTCCTTTAAAGGGCAGCGCAGTGCCTCGCACTAAGCGTCGGGGTGCCGACGGGCTGGCACGCCAAGCACTGTCGAACTAGGGCCCACAGCTATGATCCCTCGCAACAGGGTTGATTGCTAACTTCCCATAAAGACAACAATATTCTTTCAGTTGCCTCGACGAATATGCCACTACCCTACCATGCTGCATCAATATACAGCCAAGTCTCTTCAAGGACGCATCACTGTAAATAGTATACCCCTCACCTTTAGAAGGGATAATCAACACTGGTGTTGTGATTAACCTCTGCTTTAGCTCCTGAAAACTCTACTCACAGCTGTCATCCCACTCAAACCTGACATTCTTCCTCGTCAGTCATGTCAAAGGTACTGACAAAGTTGAGAATCCTTCAACAAAACGGCGATAATAGCTAGCTAACCCTAAGAAACTCACGATCTCCTGGACGTTTCTCGGTCTAGCCCAATTCACTACCGCCTCAATTTTACTGGGATCTACAGAAATTCCATCTCCTGAGATAACATGCCCTAAGAACACGACCTTCTCCAGCCAAAATTCACATTTACTGAACTTGGCGTACAACTTCTTTTCCCGAAGTGTCTGCAAAACTTGCTTCAGGTGCGTCTTCTCCTCATAGCTCCTCGAATAGACCAGTACATCATCAATAAAAACAACAAAAAACTAGTCTAGGTATCGGTGGAAGACTATGTTCATCAAGTCCATAAATACTGCAGGAGCATTCGTCAATCTAAACGGCATAACGAGAAACTCATAATGCCCGTACCTGGTCTTGAAGGCCGTCTTCGAGACGTCTTCTGCTTTCACCTTTACCTAATGGTAGCCGGATCTGAGGTTAATCTTCGAATACACCCAAGTACCCTGGAGCTGGTCAAACAAATCGTCGATACGGGGTAGAGGATACTTGTTTTTGATGGTCGCCATATTAATCTCTCTGTAATCTATACAAGTCCTCATAGTCCCGTCTTTCTTCTTCACAAATAGAACAGGAGCTCCCCACTGAGATACACTGGGTTGTATGAAGTCCTTATCAAGCAGGCCTTGCAACTGATTCTTCAATTCTACCAATTCTATTGGCGCCATCTGATACGGTACTTTAGAAATCGGCGCTGTACCGGAAGGTAGATCAATAGAGAAATCTACCTTACAGTCGGGTGGCAAGCCTGGTAACTCATCTGGGAAAACATCTGCAAACTCCTTTACTACAGGCGTGTTAGCAAGTTTCGATTCATTTTTTGACATCTCTTTCACAACAGCCACAAATCCCTAACAACCACTCAATAATAATCTTCTGGCCTGAATAGCTGAAACTAGCTGAGGCGGGGATTGTACTCGCGACCCTACGAATTTGAATTCAGTTTTCCTTGGAGATCTGAATATTACTTCTCGTGCTCAGCAATCTATGCTGGCAAAATTAGCCACTAGCCAATCCATGCCAAAAATAATATCAAACCCGTGCATGTCTAGTATTATCAGATCAGCAGACAAAGTCTTTCCTTGAATATCATCTGGACAACCACGGAGCACCCTACTACACCTCACTACTGACCCAGTCGGTGTGGATACCAAAAATTCAACATCTAATGACTGTGTTTCAGCCCCACATAATTTAACACACCCCGAAGACACAAACGAGTATGTAGCTCATGAATTAAATAATGCTATAACTTTAAAAGAAAGCATAATCACCATACCTGCCACCACATCATCTGACGTCTCAGCCTCACCCGACGTCAAAGTAAACACCCTGACTGGAGCCGTATTCCTCTGCTAGCCCCCACGTGGTGCTTGATAACCTCCCCGGTATGGTCTGGAAGCCGGAACTGCATCTGGTGGGGTAGGGCAGTCTCGTACCGTGTGCCCCGATCTACCGTAGCGATAGCACATCGGAACTGCATCTGGTGGGGTAGGGCAGTCTCGCACTATATGCCCTGATCTACCACAGTGATAGCATACTACACCACTAGCTCGACACTCTCCCCAATGGCTTCTACCACAAGTCTGACAGACTGGACGTCCCTGACCTATTTGCACCTCGTGTCCTCCCGTCTCCTATCTCCGTCCTCTGCCATGGTTTCCTCTCCTCAACTAGCCCGGCCTATGACTCTACTGGTAGCCCATAGATGTAGATCTCTTCCTCTGTCCTTGCTCCTCTGCATGAAGACGCTCACCAATCTTTGCCAAAGCCGCTCTGTCAACTAACTCAGTAAAGTCCTGGATCCGCAGCATCACCACCTGCTTGAAAATACTCCGCTTCAAACCTCTCTCAAACTGTCTCGCCTTCCTTACCTCATCAGGAACAATATATTGGGAGAAACGAGAGAGCACGATGAAACGTGCTGCATACTGTTGGATGGATAGCTGTCTCTGCTTCAAACTCAGGAACTCTTCTATCTCAGCCTCCCTGACAGTAGCTGGAAAATACCTATCAAAGAATAAATTTTTAAACCGATCCCATGTTACGGCTATAGGAGTCTCCCTCTGATGCTCCAATAGTATCACCGCAGTCCACCACCTCTTGGCCTCTCCTGTCAGTCTATAGGTGGCAAAGAGGACCTTCTGCTCCTCAGTACACTGTAGTACGGTCAAGATTTTCTCGGTCTCCTGCATCCAGTTCTTAGTGGCTACAGGATCAAACCCACCTGAGAACGCTGGAGGATTCATCTTCGTGAACTTCTCTATGGTGCACCCATGGCCTACAGATGGACCACTCTGCTCCCTTGAACTCCTAGCGATCTCAGCTATAACCTGTTGAGCCATGCTACGTACTACCCCATCAGAGTCGGTCCCAGTTGCACCTGATGGTCCTGCTCCATCACTGCCACTCGCATGGGTACTATTTCCTTCCAAATCCATCTTGGAAACAACAAACACAACTCAGTAATCGTATCCTCATAATTTACCCACCTATCCTCACCACTTATCTTGACATCTTTAACTCATTTCTAATCCCTAGTCTTACATTCTAGGAATACAACCCGACAATAGCTTAATATGGTTTTCCTGAAATCATCACCCCAGGAAAAACACAGAAACTACCACGGAAGTCCTGTATCTAAACTGTAGAACAAAACCTCAAATCATTTTCTAAACTCTGGTATTGTTTTCGCTGCATTCTAAAGTCTACAGAACCTAACAACCTAGGCTCTGATACCAAGCTGTCACGACCTGCTCATTTTTTGCATATATTTTTTTTTCTATATAAATACAAATCATCATTATACATTCCAGCTTAGCAGGTCACAATCTACCTAGACCCGTGGGTGCCAAGGATAAATCAGAACATACAGCAGAAGCCCTAGCAGCAGAAAACATACAATAATGTACATCTCAATACCATATATTACAATATTCCAGAATTTCTATAATCCACAATATTTCCATATACACATCCCAAAATAAATCTAGGGACATTTCCCACGAAATCTAACTATCCCTACAAAAAGAAACTTACCCTTCAAAAAGGGCAAATATCCAGCACTAGGTCAGTGGGGCTTTTCCCGTTCTCCTATTAGGGGCCCCTAAAAAGTTTATAAGATTAAGGGGTGAGACATCTCTCAGTAAGGGAAATAAACTAATACTAGTGTGTGGCAACATGAGTACCGTGTTCTACATATACCATACATATCATATTTAGTACTGTTTATCAAATCTAGGAAAACATATGTATATCAAAACATGGCAGAACATACTGCATTTCATAAGTATATCTCATCTCATATCATAATAATAACATAAAAACATCCTTGGTAGGTTAGCTGGCTGTTGTCATGTATTACCCCCACATGGCTGGATTGTGTAGCCCCGAAGGCGGGACCTGACAATGGTTGGCCGACCACTGCCAAGTCAAACAGTAGTCTGTAAGTCCGATAGGTCTGCCAGAACTGGTCCATACACTAGGGGCGATAACGGCACACTTCTTGAAAATAACCATATCGACCATCCAATCTCATATCACTCCGTACAGCGGCGTTAACATAGATATCATGATCACGAAGACCACAGAGACATAGCAATGGTACCGTGCAAGTGCTAGCCTAAACCAAGCCAACCAAGTTCTGATATCATATAATATATACTGAAATCATGATACATGGATATTTCATATCATTAATTATCAAATTAATCATATCATTTTGCACATATACATATATCATGAAAATCATCGGTCCGTATGTCGGTATTACACATTTTATCATAGCTCGACCCGTACGCCGGAAAATCACAGTCACATAGCATGGCTCGTACGCCAGAAAAACATAGCACAACCCGTACACTGGCAAATCACATCCACATAACACATCCCGTACGCCAGAAAAACATAGCACAACCCGCACACTGGCAAAACACATTAGCATAGCACGACCTGTACGCCGAAAAAACATATAAAAATCTCAGCCCGTATGCCGGTTTTCCATCATAAAATCCATATCATCTACATTCCTAGAAAACAGTATTTCACAACGTTTTTACTCATGCCACACAAATGGATTTTCACATATTCAACATACGATCATTTTCACAGTATTTTTCAAATATAAAACATATATATAAATATTTATTTTTCCTGAAATCAGATGCTATATTTTCTCAAAACAAAACTAGCTTAGTTTATCCCCTTACCTGATTTCTGGAAAGCCTCTAATAAAACTGCCCCGCACTCGTAGCATTCCTAACTCAACACCCTGAAAATGAAAACTCCCAGTATTAAACTTTAGTATTTCAACGTGTATAACATTTCCTACAATTGTCACAACTCCAAATTTGGCTTAAAAAGCCTTACCTCAACTTAGGGATGATTCCCAACTTGCTTTCACCAATGATTCGCTCCAGAAGATTTGGAGAGAACTTCTCCAGGAGCGTCGTGGTGACTTTGGATTTTTGATCCGGTGTAAATCTGGCCCGAAATCGACGAAAGAAAGAGAGGGAATCGAAGGAGAGAGAGAGAGAGAGAGAGAGAGAAGAGAGTTAGCTTCTTAAAGAAGCTTAAAATCCGGATTTATATATATATATATATATATATATATATAGAAAGGGGATTTCGTCGACGAGGCCGTCCTTCATCGACGAATTCTTTATTAATTTCGTAGACGAAATTCATTTGGCTCAAACCCTCTCTCGGTATCTCTTCATCGACGAAATTCAGTCTTCATCGATGAATTTTCTTAAGCCTTTGTTGACGAATCCGCTGTATTCTTCAACGAAGTCGACTGCTTCCTTCTATTTTTGGCTTCCATTTCCCTTTCTTTTATTATTTAAATACCATTTTTATTCGGGTAGTTACACCTCAACCTAGATTTTGTGTGTGCAAAAATCCTTTTCAAGCTAGTGATTCAAACAACTCCATTATGCTTTGAATATTAGAATATATTGTTGAGTTTGTTTGCTTGAACTTGCTTAGCATATTTTGAAAGCCTAATATGATATTGCATTATTCACATAGTGTGTTTCAAATATTGCTTGGGTATACACTCTATATCTGAACTGAAATCTTGTACGTGAATTGAGTGTTTAGCACACATTAAAGTACTGAGCATATTTACATATCATCTGTGCTTGCATTATTGATTGAGCTATACTGGTGTACATATCTGCTTGTCTAGAAGCAAATTTTCGTGTACAAACTCTTATACACATTGGTTGTATTCCAGGCACGGGCTTGAAGAGGGAGACTAGTCCTGTGGAATAGTCCCGGATTAACTTAGACTCGGTTAGGAAAGCTAGGTGTGCCATCCTGTTAAGGCGTGTTGGTTGAGGTTAGCCCCTTGAGTTAACCTAGTTGTATTAGGTGACGCTCCACCCGTTTAAGTGAGCATTATAGTGGCAATCCTTGTACTTGTTAGCCAAGGCGGGGACATAGGCAATTTGGCTGAACCTCGATAACATATCGTGCGCGTTCTTTACATTTTCGCACTTTCTTTATTGCACGTGTATGTTTATTTGTTAATCGCATAGATTGACCCTAGGCTATGTTACACTATTGTTAAAACCTATAGATATAAGCGATAAATTTTAAATACCCAATTCCCTCCCCCCCTTTCTTGGGGTTGCACCAAAGCTAACATATTTGACTAGCAATTTATATGTATAGGGCTTTTAAGCCGAGTTATGAGCTGAAAAAGAATATGTGATATGAAATTGTACAAGCATGAGTATAGTTTAAATTGCTATGTCATTTAAGTAATTAAGAGATGAATCATACGTTTATATATATAAATTCATTGCCACACACTAACACTAATTTCTTCCATATTACTAACAGGTGTCTCACCCCATTAATATTTCAAAATTTTAGGATCACCCGGTACCTAGACCTAGAAGGTCGGGGACAAGGTGAAGATATTACAAATAGGGTAAGTATTAGTCTGGATCTATGCATATAAATTTTTAGAGTTTTAGATTATAGTTTTGTCTGAGGAGATGGTATAATGGTTGAGAGGTAGTACTTTGGTATGTACAGTTATGGATATGACTATTTTTTCTTTCGCAGGCAGTGAATGGGCAGATATAATATTTTTATTGTCATATATATATATATATATGTGTGTGTGTGTGTGTGTGTGTGTTGTGATTAAAATGAAAAAAAAATGGGAATGTAAAAGTATTGTATCAGAGATGTCATGATGGTGTATTATTATTATTATTATTATTATTATTATTATTATTATTATTATTATTATTATTATTATTATTATATCAACAGATATTTTTTGCATTGTTACAATTGTGGTATTAGAGCCTAGGTTGTTAGGTTCTATAGACTTTAATGGATAACACTACCAAAGTATAGGAATGAGTGGTGATGGGAATAGAAATGGAATAGGTTATGTGTTGTATGGTGGATTTGGCTAAGGATGTATAGTGAAATGAAGTATCTGAAGTAAGTTGAAATTTTAGGTTTTGTCTCATAGCTTGGAGGCAGAAATCCATTGACAGTCCTTTGTGATTTTCCTGAGATGACGGTTTCAGGAAAATTATAGCAAACCATTGATGGTTTTTGTTTCTGAACAAAGGGATTGAAACTTGAGATGTTAGTTGGTTGGATAGGTCATAATTTCTGCGGATTCGGGGCTTGGTCCTTAAATGGCTAAGGGCATATAAAAAGGAGGATGGTGAAGGGTCTTGGGCCAAACCGTCGACAATTTGATGTGATAGATACAAACCATCGACGGTTTTGTGAGTGAGTTGTGTGTTAAGGCTTACCATGGAAATGTGGATGTTTAACTGTATTCTTAATTGGATAATTGTATCAGTTACATCAAGAAATTTTTTAATTTAGGTGTAATCCCAATAGGGGGGGGGGGTGAATTGAGTATTTAAAAATATTTTGGTATTTCAATCCTTAATTGAAAATCCAACCATACATTCACAAATTTGGATATATACCGATTTCAGTATTATGTACATAGTGGATATCTCAATTAAGTATTGTCCAATTATTCTCATGTATTTTAGATATTCATATATATAAGGATAAAAGTAATAAGTGTGTGTGTGTGTGTGTGTGTGTGTATATATGTATATAATATTAATATAATATAATATTATAAAATTATAATGATATATATAAAAGTAAGTTTCTTCCTCAAGAATCACAATTGCCAATTTGCAATTGTAGAGAGAGTCTACCCCCCTCCCCCTTTTCTTCTTTGGTTGTGAATTACTCTCTCTCTCTCTCTCTCTCTCTCTCTCTCTCTCTCTCTCTCTTCATTTTCTCCCAAATCTTCTACCAAATTGACGATCAGACACCACCACGAGGTCCTAGTTTCGATTCTAAGCAAATTAATCGGAGCAGATTTTTGATTTGGGGATCCTTGACACCACTCCAAGGCTAAGGTGAGGATTACAAATTATGTCTATTGTTTCAAAAAACAAAATTAGCCGATTAAATTCTAGTATTTAATTATTAAATTGTAGTATTTGACTATATTAGATTTTTGCAAATATTCCTGCGATTAAATTAAACTACAGGATTTGATTATGTTAATTTAGGTGTAATCCCAAGAGGGGGGGGGGGGGTGAATTGGGTATTTTAAAATTTGTGTCACTCAAGTTCTATTTTAGGTGTCAAACAGTTCAGTATTTCTTAACTTATCAATTTTAAAGTGTAATTTTATTAATCAATCAATCTTACCCAATTACTATATTAACGTACTAACTAGTTAACACATACACAATAACCACAGAATTAAATGCAAGAGGAAATTGAAAGAGTTAAAGGAAAAAGAGATGCAAATTGAGTTTTTACGAGGTTCGGCCAACCTGGCCTACGTCCTCGTCTTGAGCAACCCACTCAAGGATTTTTCTAATCTCGCTCCTTTAACTGAGACGGAGCTTCCCATTACAGTTCGCTGCTTGCAAGAGGCATAACTTCTTCCTCACCCTGATTCACAACCCAAACCATCAATACAATAAAAATGATTACAATTTTCTGCAAAACTCAAATGCTCCATAACAAGCTAATGAATACAATTGAAATCCTAATACATACTCAGATGATATAACATGAAGCTCAATGAGTGTATGTGATGTTGTCAATGAAATTCTTTTAATAATCTTTATATAAATATAGTTACAGCTATTTTGCTTCAAAGTTTAAATTCAACTAAATGATCTTTGTAAAAATATATGTAACACAATTTAGTTCCAAAGATCTAATCAAATATGTTTTGTAATACTTGAGCTGAGATGAAAACTTTGAATAAAAGTGAATACTTTCAAATATTTAAACTTTGATAAACCGTTTAAAAATCTCTTCACGTAAAAATATATATATGAAGAACTCAAGTTCTTGCTCTCAAGAAATATTTAACAATAGGATTGTGAGAGTATAAAACTTTGTGAATAAAGATCTATATATGCAAAATAATACTTTGATTACTAAACCTCAATACCCAAGTTGTTTGCAAAAGATATGAGTGAATGCCCTTTGAACTTGAAACTCAACGCACAAAATGCCCAAACTTGATGTGAATGCTTTGGAGTGCAGGAAATTTTTTTTTTTAATATGTTCAAAGCTCTCAAGAAGTATGCAAAAAGTGATGCCTTAGGGTTTATAGGTTATGTTTATGAGTGTTCTCGCCATTTGAAGATTTCTGGCCACTGACAGATGGAGTGTCGTTCAACACGACGTACTCATCGACGAGTGCACACATTTCGTCGACGAGTGTTCAACACTTCTTCGGTAATGAAACCAGGGCATTCGTCGATGAGGAACTGACTGAAATTATTGAGGCCTCGGTATTTTCTTGTCAATGAGAACAAAGCATTCGGCGATGAGTGGCCTTCATGCATTCGTCGACGAGGCTAAGGATTCATCGACGAGCTACCTATTATCCAGCCCGATTCAACCTAGGTTAATGCATATAAATATGTCAAGAACAACTTGCATTCTAAGGTCAAACTATATGCCATTTTGAGCTTCTAACTATATCATGTGAGATATGTAAATACATTCAAACCTAAATACCCATTATACTTGAAAAACTTGAATCTTGTTTCTTCATCCTTTAGCTCTTTAAGTTCCATGGAGTGTGCCAGGTTGTATATGCTTTAATCCTTATGGCTTCCATGACTTCCTTACCTTTCGTGCATACTAAGTAACGATCATGTTTACAATCTCAATGCACAGGTAAGATACAATGTGATTTGCCATTATCGAAATGGGATTAGACTCATAGAGTCAACAATTTATATTAGATTTTTGGAAATATTTTTGGGATGAAATTAAACTGTAAGATTGGATTATATTAGATTTTTAGAAATATTCGTGGGATTAAGTTAAACTGCAGGGATTTGATTAAATATAATTTTTTTAGGGAATATTTTAGAATTAAGTTAAACTATAGGGATTTGATTAAATTAGATTTTTGGAGATATTTTGGAATTAGATTAAGCTACGGGGATTTGATCATATTGATGTTTTTAATATGTTAAAAATTAAATTTAAATATGGGAAGTGGATCAAACCCGTATTTTTAGAATTTAATCAGTTAATGGGAGCGTGTGAGCGTAACAATATTAACATAATTGTAATTATGTGATTGAGCTGATTAAACTGGGAAAATATGATTTTAGGGTTTTGAACTCCAAAAAACCGTGGTCGTTGGTTTAGAGAACTTAGCAGGCACTGTAACGTCCTCCAAATTTACATCATTTTTCATTCATTTTTTTATTTATATATAATCATACCTATGCAGTGGAAACATAAGTTATACAACCATATATACTATACAATACCAGAATTCAGTACATACAAACCATAGCCATATAAAACAATTCCCTCCAGTATCATCTACTCCAAAAATACAAAACTCTGTTACAAACTCACCCTACAACCAGGGTAATCAAGTAAATTCTCTATCCGTGAGCCTAATCTGCTCGCCTAGCTGGCTCACCTGAAAAATGGTAAAGTAATGGGGTGAGATAACGCTCAGTAAATGGAAATATGCTATTACTAGTATTTGGTGACAGAGTCGTATAACTATAATAATAATATTTGAAACTACATGATCTAAAAAATTTATAAAACACATATGTCACATATATAGTAGCTTAAAATATTCATATCATCTGAACTTTCTATCATTCATACTGCTAATATCATACTACATACAACAAAAGTTGTAAAACTGTATACATATACATATACTTAACTGTGCTCTTTCCCTGGCATTCTATATGTCATGATTTGACCCCTCATGATAGGGTTGTGCGGCCCGTAGGAGGGACTTAACCTGGTCGGCCCTCTAGGTAAGTCACTATACTCTGCTCTACCTCAGTCCGGCCAAACTGCATCCACTCCTAAGCATGGGACTGGCTGCTACCTCATCTAACCCCCCCTCAACCCAGTGAACTGGGGAGTTGCATCCTCTCTAAGCACAGTTAGATGGTACCCACACACTTTTTAAGATATGTGGTTGCACTCTATTCTGTATATAGCAACGGTACTGTGCTCTGTAACTGTATCTGTCTATAATCTTTTCCATAGGGATCTGATACTATATATATATATATATATATATATGTATGTATGCATATACTCTTTATACTGTTTTCATTATGTTTCAAAAATAATCGTAACACTGTAATTATGTACTATAAATACTGTAATATCTGAGTAACTGTAGCATCTTGATGCTAAACTATATCATTTGTCTATATACTTTGTCTGTATAATCTATCTATATACTCTGAGTGTTATAGCATTTAGGAAAATATAGTTTTCTATATACACTGTATATACTGATCTGAATAAACATCTGTATACTGTTATATACATCTCTCTGGGTAATCGTATGAATAAAAACTGTATATGTATAATATAAAATATGTAAATATCTAACTATATCTGCATAACTTGATATACTGAAAAACTGTATAAAACTCTATACCAGATAATATCTACTCAGGCCACACATACTTTAAAAATTCATATTCTATATAATAACTTGTATACATGCATATATACATATATATATATATATATATATATATATATATATACATATAAAATTTCTGATAACGTAAGTAAATCTCCTAACATAGCATATTTCCTTTAGTTTCTAAAAAGCTCTCACTGAACTCTGGCCCTACACCCGCAGGGTTCTCCACTCAACACCCTAAAAATGACATCCCCTAGAACAAAACATCAGTATTTTCCTGCATACAACATTCCTTATAACTGCAGGGAAAGCTTATTTTGAGTAAAACACCTTATCCTGAATTTAGGATGAATTTCAATCCACTTCCACCAACGATCAGCTCTAGTAGTCTTGCAGAGAACTTCACTAGGAGCGTAGTGGTGGCCTTGGATTTTTGATCCAACGAGAAACGGGGCCGAAATCGAAGAGAGAAGGAGGGAGAGGCGTTTAGAAAGAGAGAGAGAGAGAGAGAGAGAGAGAGAGAGAGAGAGAGAGAGAGGAAGATTTATGCCAATTTTTTTTTTTTGCAAATTAACCTGGGTTTTCACTATTTATAGGTTTGGATTCTTTGATGAGACACATCATCTCGTCGACGAGTTCTTAAGTTATTTTGTCGACGAACCTTATTTCCTCGTCGACGAATTTTAGACTGCCCAAAACCTCTCTTGATATCTTCTCGCCGACTAGACATGGTTTCATCAATGAGGTCTCCTTATGCACTCGTCGACAAACTCCTTATGTTTTTGTTTCCATTTCCCTCCCTCTTTATTATTTAAATACCATTATTTTTCAGGTCATTACATTCTCCCCTCCTTATAAAATTTCGTCCTCGAAATTTACTATTCATATAACTCATAATTCTTTAAAGACAAAATGGTTTACTTATTTTATTACCTACCCTCACTTATGGTGGAGGAATACCGTGGTTACATACTATGTTCTGGAAGATTACACAAATAAAATTAAAAACTACTTACCAACTAAATAGTACATGTACCTGCAAAAGAAACATTACCTAATTATTTACTTTACCTGATTACTTTTGGAATAAATGTGGGTATTTTTTTTTACTTTCATCCTCGAGTTCCTATGAGGCTTCTTCCACAACATGGTTCCTCCACAGAATCTTCACTAGCTGAATTTCTTTAGTACGCAGTTCATGTATCTTTCTGTCTAAAATCTGTACTGACATCTCTTCATAAGCTAGTGAATCCTTGAGTTCTATCTTTGCATAGCTGATTATGTGGGACGGGTTTGGGACGTATTATCTTAACATAGCAACATGAAATACGTCATGAATGTGAGCCAGAGCTGGTGGCAAAGTTAGCCTATAGGCAACTGACCCCATTCCCTCTTATATCTCAAAAGGGCCAATATACCTAGGGCTCAACTTGCTTTCTTCCCAAACCTCATAACTCCTTTCAGAGGATCTATCTTCAAAAATACTCGATCTCCCACCTCAAACTCTAGTTCTCAGCGGCGAGTGTTTGCATAGATTTTCTGTCGACTCTGCATGGTACTAATTCTTTCTTTAATTAGTCGGACCTTGTCATACGTTTGCTGCACTATCTCTGGACCCAAAACTCGCCTCTCACCTATCTCGTTCCAGAAAAGAGGAGAGCGGCATCTCCTGCCATACAATGCCTCGTAGGGTGCCATGCGGATGCTAGCTTGATAGCTATTATTATAAGCAAATTCGACTAACGGCATAAATTGAATCCAACTGCCTCCAAAATCAAGAACACAAGCATAAAGCATATCCTCTAGTGTCTGAATTGTTCTCTCAGTCTGTCCATCTGTCTGGGGGTGAAAACCAGTGCTGAATGCTAACTGTGTACCCATAGCTTCCTGAAAACTCTTCCAAAATCATGAGATAAACCGAGGATCTTGTTCGGAGACTATGGATACCGACACACCATGAACGTGAACTATCTCCTGAATATATATATTTCTACCAATATTTCCACGAAATAACCGACTTTAATCAGAATAAAATAAGTGGTCTTCGTCAAACGATCAACAACCACCCAAATCGCATTCAACCCCTGTCGCGCTGGTGGTAATCCCATAATGAAATCCATTGAAACGTGATCCCATTTCCACTCGAGAATAAACAATGGCTGCAACTGCCTTGCTGGTCTCTGGTGCTCAGCTTTAACCTGCTGGCACGTCAAGTACTGTTATACAAATTCAGCTATCTCTCTCTTCATTCCACTCCACCAGAAGTACTCTCGTAGATCCTGATACATTTTAGTGCTACCTAGATGTATGGTGTATAGGGATCTGTGAGCCTCCTCTAATGTAGTTCTCCTGATCTTGGTATCTACAGGAACACAAAGCCCAGTACGGAACCATAGGGCTTTGTCATCTGATATGCTGAATTCCTCACCCTGACTATCTCGCACCCTAGCCATTACCTCTGCCAACTCTACATCATCACCCTGAGCTGCTTTAATCCTCTCGTATAGTGTAGGCTGAACCACTAGACTAGCAATGACTGCCTGAGGACTTTCCTTGATTGATTCTATGATGAGCCTCTCCAAATCCATCAGAGTTAAGTACTGAATCTCCATAGCTGCCAGTACGGGTCCCTCTGATTTCCTGCTCAGAGCATCTGCCACTACATTTGCGTTCCCTGGATGGTAACTAATCGTGCAATCATAGTCTTTAATAAGCTCCAACCACCTTCTTTACCTCATATTCAGCTCTTTCTAGGTGAAGGAATATTTCAGGCTTTTGTGATCCGTAAAAATCTTGCACTTTCCACCATATAGGTAATGCCTCCAGATCTTGAGAGTGTACACCACTATAGCTAGTTCTAAATCGTGGATAGGATAAATTTTCTTATACTCTTTAAGTTATCTAAAAGAATATGCAATAACCCTACCATACTGCATCAATACACACCCCAGACCTTTCAATGCCGCATCACTATATATTACAAATTCATCCTCCCCTGATGGAATAGATAATATCGGAGCTGAAACTAACCGTTGCTTTAATTCTTGAAAACTCTGCTCGCAATCATCGGTCCAGTCAAACTTTTCATTTTTCCTCGTAAGCCGTGTTAATGGACCTGATAGTCTGGAGAAACCCTTTACAAAGCGCTGGTAATAGCCTACCAATCCCAGAAAACTCATGACTTCCTAAACATTTCTCGGCCTTTCTCAATTCAGTGCTGCTACTATTTTACTTGGATTGATTGATATACCCATCTCAGAGATCACATGACCGAGAAAGGTAACCTGTATCAACTAGAATTCACACTTCTTGAACTTCGCATATAACTTTCTTTCTCTTAATGTTTGCAATACCAGCTGCAAATGATGCTCGTGCTCTTTAAGACTCATTGAGTAAACTAGTATATCATCAATAAATATAACTACAAATTGGTCCAAATACGGAGATTCATTAAATCCATGAATACCGCTGGTGCATTAGTCAATCCAAATGGCATCACTAAGAAATTGTAATGCCCATATCGGGTTCGAAATGCGGTCTTCGAAATATCCTCTGCTCTAACTTTCACCTGATGGTAACCTGACCACAGGTTAATTTTAGAGTAAACATGGGTCCTCTGAAGTTTATCAAATAAATCATCAATCCTAGGAAGAGGATATTTATTTTTGACTGTCAGTTTGTTGATCTCCTTATAATCGATACACAGTCTCATGGTCCCTTCCTTCTTTTTCACAAACATAACTGGCGTTCCCCAGGGCAACACACTAGGACTGATAAACGCCTTGTCCAGCAATTCTTGTAACTGATCTTTCAACTCTTTTAAGTTATCTGGAGCCATACGGTACAGTAATTTAGATATTGGCACAGACCCTAGCAATAAATCTATAGTAAACTCAATCTCATGGTCAGGCGGCAAACTAGGCAATTCTTCTGGAAAAACATTTGGGAACTCCCTCACTACTGGTATGTCAGCTTGTTTCAACTCTTATTTTGGCAATTCTTTTATGTATGTGACATACCCTTGGCAACCACCCTATAGCAGTCTCCTCACCTGAATGGCCAAGACCAGCTGTGGCATGACACGTACACTTGAACCCACAAATCTATACTCTTGTTCATCCGAGGGTCTGAAAATTACTTCTTTCTGGTGAAAATTTATACTGGCATGATGAGTGGTTAGCCAGTCCATGCCCAGTATCACATCAAACCCCTACATATCTAGGACCACAAGATTGACTAATAGCACTCTCTCCTGAATACTTACTGGAAAATTTCGAAGCACCCTCCTGCATTTTATCACAGATCGCATCGACGTACCCACAAATAATTCTATATCTAATAACTGTGTCTCTACCCCAGTTATTCTAACATACCCCGCTGATAAAAAAGAGTGGGTGACACCTATATCAAACAAAACAATAATTTTATATGGTAAAACAGTATGGGTACCTGTGACCACGTCTCTAGCCGTCTCGGCGTCTCCTGGCGTCAACGCATAAACCTTCTCTGGCGCAGTATTTCTTTGCAGACCTCCACGGGGCACCTTATATCCTCCCCAAAATGGTCTAAGAGCTGGTACATAACCCAATGGAATCTGATAGGATCGAGCCATATGACTAGGCCTCCCACAACGATAACAAACATTCTCCCCCAATTAGCACTCACCAGGATGTCTCCGTCCGCATCTAGCAAAAATAGTAGGAAGCTATCCACCTTGAAATCCACCGTGCTCTACCACATGTCTATGGCCTTCGCCAGATCTACCTCCTCTCCAAGGGCCTCGACTGGGACCCACCTGAAAACTTGAAGGCGCAGTCCTCTTCCTCTGACTCTGTGTCTCAGTCTCCCTGAGTAGACTTTCCTCCTCTATAGTAGCCCTATCAACCAACTCTACAAAATCCTGGATCCTCAGTACCGCCACTTGCCTATAAATATCCCGCCTCAAGTTTCTCTCGAACATTCTGGATTTCTTCACTTCATCGGGGACAATATATGAGCAGAAACGCGAGAGCTCGATAAATCTCATCGCATCCTATTAGAATGTCATCGACCCCTGGGACAGACTCAAAAACTCCCGTGCCCGAGCCTTTGTGACTGAGGCAGGATAGTACCTATCGAAGAACATCTCCTTGAATCTAGCCCAGGTCATTGGCACTAGTATAGCCCTCTGCTCCTCCAATAGCTTGGTAGCTATCCACCATCTCTTGGCCTCCCCCCACCAGTCTATATATAGCATATAAGATCCTCTGCTCATTGGTGTAGTGAAGTACTATCAGGATCTTTTCTACCTCTTTCACCCAGTTCTCAGCAACTGTAGGATCAGCTGCTCCAAAAAAGGCTGGCAGATTCATTTTCATAAATTTCTCCATGGTACATCCCTGAACTGGAGATGGACCTCTCTGATCTCTAGAGCTTTGCACTATCTCAGCTATAACTTGCTAAGCCACACTACGTAGCACAGCATCTAAATCTCCACCCCCTGTGCCAGAAGGACACGCTCGGTTATCACCACTGACGTGAGCGCTACTGCCTCCTGCGTCCATCCTGAAAATATGTAGAAATCATTTCAAATTCCTATTTCCCATACAGACCTAACTTATTCCATTCAACTAAAACTTCAAATTTTCTATTAACCATTCCTCCTGTTCCTAACCCCAAATCAAATTTTGCAACCCAAATACATGACTCATTGATAGTTTACTATGATTTTCTTGAAATCATCACCCCAGGAAAAACAATTAAACGACCACAAAATCCTGTATCCAAATCATAGAACCAAAACCTCAAATTCTTTTTTCTTATATTCCAGTATTGTTTCCCGCTACCCTCTAGAGTCTATAGAACCTAGCAACCTAGGCTTTGATAGCAAAATATAACGTCTTCCAAATTTACATAATTTTTCCTTCATTTTTATTTATTTATATATAATCATACCTATATAGCAGAAACATAATGAAATTGGGAATAGCTTCCCAAGAGGGGGGGGGGGTGAATTGGCTTTTAAAATTTTTTTTAATTCCTTTTTAGAATTCTTAAACTTATTTTATTTCTTTTAACCAATTCGTGACTGATTTGTTTAATTTGTTAAGCACTCAAGAACTTAGTTTCTTTACTTATTTTTTAACCATTCAAACATCCAATCATTCAACCAAACCAATCAACTAAAATTCTAAAGTAAACAAACAAGTCAATACACAACACTTATGTAATATAACAACTTAAGATAGTTGCTTGTTTATATTGGCCAAATTTGAACCAAGTCCTGTAGTGAATGAGAATTTATACTTGCAGATGTAAAGCCCTGTATAGATGAATCAAATCACTCTTTCCAAATATTTAGAACTCAAATAAACTCTTGGTAAATTTATCTTTGGGATGTTAACCAAGTAACGTACTCCCGTAAGGTTTCCGCAAGATAAGGTGTAACCAACGTACTCCCTTTTGGTTTTCGCAACCCAAATCAAAATTAAACCTTAAGTTTGTTTGATTTCCAAATATTACGTAGTATATATGATTATCAAATAAACCATCCACGCAATTTAAATATGCTAAAAATAAAGAGTAAAGGAAAGAGAGAATGAGATGGAGATTTTTACGAGGTTCGACTTATACCTAGCCTACGTCCTCGCCCTTGGAAAACCACCAAAGGATTCACTAAACCTGTTCCATTTACGAGTGGAACAAACCTTTACAACCTCCTTGGTTAAGGCTAGAGCCCGCCTTCTCCAAACGATATTCCCTCATTCGGTCACTCCTTTAGGCTAGAGCCTGCCTCTCTAAGCAATATCCTTTTACTTAGCCAACAATTCAAACAATCCTTGGAACGTCAAAGAACTACAAGAAATACAAGATAAGATCTGTGTACAAGTATACTCTCTTAAAGAGCAAGTTAGTACAATATCAGCACTATATACTTGAATGTAAAATATCAATATGAAATACAATGAAGCTCAAGTGTAGAATTCACCAATATCCTTCTTAGATGAGGATTAGCAGTAGAAATTCAAAGGAGGAATGATTAGAGTTTCAGAATATCTCAGCAAAATAGTTTTGCAATGAGTGAACAAGAGAGCTTTGGAAGAACAAGAGTGCTTTCAGCTTTTCAAGCAGATTTTTCAATTCTTGGATGAGTTTTGATTTGCAAAACCATGTATTCATAGGCTTTAAAAATTGTTTCCATGTTGCAAAAGTTTCCTTATAGAATTTTCCAATTTTTTAGAAAGTTTGGAGTTCAAACGGCTATATTTTAGAATTTAAAAAATTTTCCCATTGAACAGTGTTCAGACGTCTGACAGCAGTGACCCCGTTTTAGTGTTTTGGTTATAACTTTTTATGTATAACTCCAAATTAGGTGTTCTTGGTGTGAAAAGAAAGCTAATAGAAAATAATACAACTTTAATGGTTACTATGTTTTAAAATAAAGAGTTTTTTATAGAGAAAAATTTACCTAAATGCGGCTATATAAAAACTGACAGCATTTGGGAAAACTCTTTTTGGTAATTTTTATTCCAAAAATGATTCTAACCTTTTTTAAATAATTTTTGACCTTATAAAAATAATTTTCAGGTATTTTAAAAGGTATCTAGTTCTAAGAAATTAACCTAAGAGTTTCAAAATATTTCAAACGATATTTTAAACATTAAAGTACTTACATGAGGCTTATAAGATATTAACATTCTAAGTTCTTGAGTTTTTATGCTTTGTCCTTGGATTAAGTCCATCTTTTCTTCAAGCTTCCATATTCTTTGAGCTTTCTCACTTTGCATTTCTTTGGCTCTTTTGACTTTAATATGCCTTGGCTTTCAACAACTTATTCATGTCCTCATATTCTTCAAGGTTTCATATATCATCTTTAAATCCATGCTTTGACTCTTTTAAGCTTCATTTGATCCTTGTGAGCACTTTAACCTTACTTTCTCATATATGAGCCTTGAAATATCATTACTCACACAAATATATTAAATTTCACTTGTTTGTTAGCATCAAAACAAGATAATAAGATTTTAAACCTTGTAAGGCCAACACATAAGTCATACAACCATATATACTATGTAACACTCCAACCCCGAGGGGCCTGGGATATTAACTTTTTACTAGTGATTTACAGCGGAAGCAAAATAAACTCAATTATTATTAAACCAGAGCACTAATTATCCATATTACAATCATTTATTTCAAAAGAAGAAAAATTACATAAGCATAAATATTTTGCATCATACTAATATTTCTAAACAATTTTTATTTTTCTATCCCCACCCGCGTGCTTGCTAAGCCTGATTTCCAACATGCTCTTCAGAGTTATCTGAAATAAAAATATAATTGGAGTGAGACGACGCTTAGTAAGTAAATAAGATTATTATTAGTGTGTGGCAAAAATGAGTTTTTTAAAAATTTCGTAAAACAATATTTAACATTATAACTTAAAAACTGTCTCTAGAATAAATATAAATTTAAAAATTTCTACATAAAACTTTTACCATCAACTATAACAGTAAAATTTTATAATCATGTACTATAACTGTTAAATTAAACTTTTAACTTTAAAACTGTATAAATATTTAATGATAAATATACATATACTTTTCCTTATACATTTTCTTTAGATCGTCATTTAAGCACTAAAATGATCATTTTCATGTAAACTTATATTTTTCCTTCAAATCATCAGTAACTTTGTACACGTAATTAAATATGTATAAACATATATTGTAAAAACCACCCTTAGGCCTATTTGCCGTAAGTCATGTTTACCCCCATGATTGGGTTGTGCGGTCCGAAGACTGGACTGAGTTGGCTGGCCGACCAAACTAAATCAACGTACGTAAACTTTAAGTGAGATTTTCCTTATTAAGTCCTGGTCCGGAACCAGGTGTGCACTCAGGAGAAATCCACTAACATAAATAACCACTCTGTAAACAGTGTGGGTGCACTCTGATCCGTATAAACTTTAAGCTGCGGTACCGAGCATCTGTAACTTTGAACTTTCATTGCCATAAGGGGTTTTAAAATCATCTTATTATAATTTATGCAATTTAAAATAATATCGTGAAAATCTCATCTTTACTCATATTTTCATAAAAATGCAACGTAAAAATAAACTCATGCCACACAATTTTTGTGTTAAAAATATATATAATTTTATTTTTGAATAGAAAGAAATGCTAAAAATTTACCCGAGGGGATTAGAACATTTCTTAACCCAAAAATAGATGCAAGTATATTAAAGATAGAACTGGTATAATTAAATATGCGTAAAAACAAACTCATGGAAATTTTGTGGAACTAATTAACATAATTGAAATTTACTTATAAAATAAACTCGGGTATGAATTTTAAATAAAAAAAAAAAACTAACATAATCAAAATTTACTTACCTTCTTCCTTACGAGCATTGTAACTATCTCTAAGAAATGAGATCGGAAAGAGTGGGTGATTGAGAACTTACTCAAAAATTCTCTCTCCACCACAATTTCTTTCACTCACTAATTCTTCTCTTCCTTGGAAAATTGTTATGAAAAATGAAGGTTGAGAGTTCCCTATTTATAGGAAAATTTTGGGGAAGAAATGAAATTTATAAAAGTGTGGGGAGATGAGTGAAATTATAATTTTTAAAAATTAAAGAATAGACAAGGTATGGGTTGAGTATGGGATAGGGATGGAGGTCATGTGGGAGTGCTTGCCACCATTCCCACTAAATAATTCTTTAATTAATTACTTACCTAATTACTTAATTAATTATTTTATTATTTTATTATTTTTTTTCTAATCATTATTATCATTATTATTATCATTGTTATTAATTTTTAACTACTTTTAGTATTTATTTATTTTATTATTTATTTTTGAACAAGAATTAAATTTAAATTTTGAAAACTCATGTGGGCCCCACGTAGTCTTGTGGGCCCCACACAACTTCGAGACCCAAATGAATCGTACGTAACTCCAATAATTCTTATACGATTTTATGAGTCCTACATAGTTTCGAGACTCGTGTAAACCTCCATACGGCTTCGGGGCTCATGTGGGCCCCATATAGTCTTGTGGGCCCCGCATAGGATACCTATATTATTATTATTTTATCATATATTTCTGCAAATTATGTTAGTCAAAACATTATTTTATGTACTTATTTACGTGTACAAATAGTGTCTATCTTGTTTATCCTATGAAATTCCATTTTGACCAGACTGACCTCCAGGGAGCGACTGAGCCGCAATGGTCTCTGAGCACTCGCTAAGACAAGGTCTTTCTTAGGCATCAAACATGAAATCAAGGATTCTACAGAAAAACACTTCTGTATTGATATTAACTTAATGACTATTTTTATTATTTTATTATTATTGTACTTTAATTATATATATTTTTGGGTCATCACATACTATACAATACTAGTATTTAGTACATACAGACCATAGCCATATAAAACAATTCCCTCCAGTATTGTCTACCCCAAAAATACAAAATTCTGTCACAAACTCACCCTACAACCAGGGTAATCAAGTAAACTCTCTATCCATGAACCTGATCTACTCGCCTAACTGGCTCACTTGAAAAATGGTAAAGTAATGGGGTGAGACGATGCTCAGTAAGTGGAAATATGTTATTACTAGTGTCTGGCGATCGAGTCGTATAACTATAATAATAATATTTGAAACTGTAGGATCTGAAAAATCTATAAAACACATATGCCACATATATAGTAGCTTAAAATATTCGTATCATCTGAACATTCTATCATTCATACTGCTAATATCATACTGCATACAACAAAAGCTGTAAAACTGTATACATATACATATACTTAATTGGGCTCTTTCCTTGAGACTCTGTATGTCATGATTTGACCCCTCATGATAGGGTTGTGTGGTCCGTAGGCGGGACTTAACCTAGTCGGCCCTCTAGGTAAGTCATTATACTCTATTCTACCTCAGCCCAGCTAAACTGCATCCACTCCTAAGCACGGGACTTACTGCTACCTCGTCTAACCGCCCCCCTTAACCTAGTGAACTAGGGAGTGAACTATCTAAGATATGTGGTTGTACTCTATTCTGTATATAGCAACGGTACCGTGCTTTGTAAATTGTATCTATCTATAATCTTTTCCACAGGGATCTGATAATATATATATACACTATACTATACTCTTTATACTATTTTCATTATGTTTCCAAAATAACCATAACACTGTAATTTTGTACTGTAAATACTGTAATATCTGAATAAATGTAGCATCTTGATGCTAAACTATATCATCTGTGTGTATACTCTGTCTCTATAATATATCTGTATACTCTGAGTGTTATGGCATTTAGGAAAACATAGCTTTCTATATACACTGTATATACTAATCTGAATAAACATCTGTATACTATTATATACATCTCTCTATGTAATTTTCTGAATAAAAACTGTATATGTATACATATTTTGTCTGTATAAAATCTGTAAATATCTAACTATATCTGCATAACTTGATATACTAAAAAACTGTATAAAATTCCATATCAGATAATATCTACTCAGACCACACATACTTTAAAAATTCATATTCTGTATAATAACTGGTATACATGCATATATATATATATATATATATATATATATAATTTCTGATAACGTAAGTAAATCTCCTAGTATAGCATATTTCCCTTACTTAGTTTCTAAAAAGCCCTCACTGAACTCTAGCCCTACACCCGTAGGGTTCTCCACTCAACACCCTGAAAACGATATCCCCCAGAACAAAACATCAGTATTTTCCTGTATACAACATTCCTTATAACTGTAGGGTAAGCATATTTTGAATAAAAGACCTTACCCTGAATTTAGGATGAATTTCAAATCACTTCCACCAATGATCAACTCTAGCAGTCTTGTAGAGAACTTCACTAGGAGCGTCGTGGTGGCTTTGGATTTATGATCCGGTGAGAAATGGGGCCGAAATCGAAGAGAATGAGGGAGAGGTGTTTAGAGAGAGAGAGAGAGAGAGAGAGAGAGAGAGGAAGATTTACGCCATTTTTTTGCAAATTAACCTGGGTTTTCACTATTTATAGGCCCAAATTCGTCGACGAGACACATCATCTTATCGACGAGTTCTTAAGTTATTTCATCGACAAACCTTACTTCCTCATCGACGAATTTCAGACTACCCAAAACCTCTCTTGGTATCTTCTCGTCGACGACACATGGTTTTGTCGATGAGGTCTCCTTATGCACTTGTCGATGAAGTCCTTGTGTTCGTCGACGAGGCCCTGTGTAAATCTTCTGGGTTATTACATCCAAAGTGCAATGTCGTCGACGAAGCCTGCTGCCTCCTTCTGTTTCAATTTCCTTCCCTCTTTATTATTTAAATACCATTATTCTTCGGGTCATTACAGGCACCCTTTTAGTAAGTAGGTAAGGGGAATAAATTATAACAGATATTTTTGGAAAATTAACTGGTTGACCTAATGTATGTGAAAATTGAGAATACTGTTTATGGTTTTGGAAAATTATGTTATGGATATTTTCCTTGTGATTATTATATTATGATTATCAATCTAAAATTGTGTGGCATGAGGAATATGAAATAACAGTTTTATTTTGAGAATGTGATTGATACTGAAATATATGATTTGCACTAAGAAATGACGTGCGAGAAACACAGATATAATTTTATACAGTAATGAAGTTATGAGATATACAGATATGTTTTTATATAGATATGATAATATGAGATATACTGATATGTTTTATATAGATATGAAGATATGAGAAACCCATATATGTTTATATAGAAATGATGATATGAAAAATATAGATATGTTTTATACTGAAATGATGATGTGTGATATACACATATGTGTTTATATAGAAGTGATGATATGTGATATAGATAGTGATGTTTTATACAAAAAGGATGAAATGAGATATACACAGACATGAAATGAGATATAAACAGATATGGTGAGAATTATACAAAAATGATGAGATATACAGACATGACGAAATATGAATGCAAAAATGTGGAAATGAGAACCTTCATGAACCAGAGATATATAAAGAGCATGGTACTGTTGCTAGTATATGTATTAGTGCAACCACACTTCTTATATAGAGTGTGGTGAGACAGTTGATTGGGCCTGGAAAGAGTAGAGTTAATAGCTAGAGTCCAGACCAGGATTGGGTAGGCCAATCGTACTACAGACGCGTTTAGTTTTGATCTAACCTGGTAGAGCAGCCATGATTAGGTCCTGCCTACGGGCTGCACAACCCAGTCATGTGGGGTGAATACATGACGATGTGACATGAATATCCTCAGGATGGTTCCTTATTACAGACGCGATAATTGTATGTTACAATATGATGAACAGTCATGAGTTACAGACGTGTTGTGCTATATGTTGGTGGATACTCATAGGTTAGAATATGAAAATGAGAAATGAAATGAAAAAAAAAATAAAAATGAACAACCATGAGTTATAGATACATTGTGTTATATACTGGTGGATACTCATGAATTAGAATATGATTATGAGAAAGGAAAGCTTATGAAATTGTGTTTATATATATATGATTATAAGTACAAATCTATATGTTTTTCCCAGTTGATATAATTATTTAAATGAATGTGTTATGATATATATATCAAAACTCATGTTGCCACACACTGTCAATAATTTTTTTTTTCTTACTAAGAGGTGTCTCACTCAGGATTTAAACATTTCTGGAAATCAAGTCAGACAAGCAGAGAGGGCTCTGAAGTAGAGGAAATCTTGTTACCCTAGTATTCAGGGTAAGTTATTGGAGTTGGGGATATGTTTTTTCTATAACTCCTAGAGTATTTTGTGACTTTTTGGGGATGTATATGTACATGTAGGAACATTATAGCACTCTAGTATTGTATATGGGTCTCAGACACTTTATGTATTCCGCTGTTTGGATAGTATGTTTTGATGAACAGATTTCCCGGTACCCCACTTCGGGTCGGGTTATGTTAATATATGGTATCAAAGATGTTTGTTAGATGATTTATTATTATTGTATAAAAAAAAATGGTAGGAAATCGGGTCGTCACAAAATATGTTGGCATTATGGGGGTGAAGAAAGAAAGCAACCACCAAATAATCAAATGTGTACACGGAGAGAAAAGTGTAAAACCAAAACCAGCCAAACCAAAATTAATTACAATGGGTATGAAGAATTTGAAAGCTACCTTACTAATAGGATGTGCTACATGGAAGGGTGCCAACACAAGAAACCGAGCAAGGATGGACTGTTTTTGCACCAGAGCTTAGTCCATACCCTGCGCATAAAGCCTAAGAGATAATCTATGGAAAGTAAAACTAATAAGCAACAGCGATCATATCTTATATATTAGCAGATCAAATATCAAATTACATTTGGCAACATAAAAGTTTACCTAACCAAAAGCAGGAATTAAGTGACTTCCTATCAATAAAAACATTCATCACAGTTTGAATATAAAATATTGGGGTTAGGGAACTCAAGATTTTCACTCCACATATTGAATTTAAAATCTGCACAAACTCAATAGTCTAACAAATTAGGGTGCATAAAAATTATAGCAACTACGTAAAATCCCATCATCCCATATTTCTGGTCATGCATCACATCCAAATAATTGGATTGGCACGCTTAAGGATGGTAGGCATACATCATTTTCTCAGCACAAATTCATTTTCCGTACCATGAAAAATTATTGAAGTTGAAGGATAGGAGAATGAGTAGGAAAATCTCAACATCTGCAACTTGGAAAGCTGAATCTATATCCAAGCAGTTTTTGGTCCTGGCTTGCTAAGATAAGATGAGGGTTGAGGAGTTTTAATGTAAGCAAGCATATAGACCTACATCTTCTTTCCTCACACTGAGATGCACTTTCAAAGTTGCCTTTAGAAATAAGACAAAACTAAATGAAGAGTTTATTGAGAATTTAATTAGTTTTTCTCAAGTTATATTTTTCACTAATGCTATTGTTCAGTGTATAGAACGGAATAGAAAAGTCTAAAGTTTAAATAATTTAGTTAAATATTCTACTTTTCGGGTTTTCTTAAACTGTTTGATCCATTGGATCTCTGTATCAAATTTATCATTACAAGTTTTATGCAGACGTCTTGTTTTGTTTACCATATATTTTCATTTTCTTTTTTTACTCACTAAGCTCACCTCCATTTCTCACTTGCACCTCCTTTTTGTGATCTCTTTTTTTCCCCTGTTAATATTGATACAAGCTGAATTACAACCATCTATTATAAATAATTGGTGCCTTAATCTGCATTGCCCAAACTAGGGGTGAGCATAATTCGGTGAAAACCGAATTAACCGGATTAACCGGCCGAAATTGGTCGGTTCGGTTGGGGTAAAAAATCCGGTTCGGTCGGTTCGGTTAAAAATCTACAAATTTTCGGTTAATCGGTTTCGGTTCGGTTAACGGTTAAAAAAATATCGGTTAACCGATTAACCGAATTACTAATACTTTATATTTTTAATATAATTCATAATAGGGCAGTTGGGGGTGGCCGTCGGGCTCGGGCGACTCGGTTTCTCAGTTTCTCTGCACTCTGCCGAGTGCCGATCTGCCCTGCACGGCGCACCTCGAGTCCTCGGTTGTCTCTTCATCGGAGTCCTCGAGTCCTCGAGCTCTTTTGTCTCTCCATCGGAGTCATCGACTCATCGGACCACCTCTCGGAGAGTTGGAGTTGGCAAATCCCATCTGGCCTCTTCGTCGTCTTCGGCAGCTCGGCTCTCCAGAGTCCTCAGCGTCTCAGACACTCAGCCACTAGCTCGCCGTGCAAACTCGAACGGCCAGACCCCAGTAACTCAGTAAGTCTTCCTCTTCTCCTCCTCCTCGAGTCCTCGGTTCCTCCTCCTCCTCCTCCTCCTCTTCTTCTTCTTCTTCTTTTGTATAATAATCAATTTTAAATAAAATCGGTTAAAATGGTTAACCGAATTACCCGTTCGGGTAATTCGGTCGGGTCCGGTTCGGTTTCCGCAACCAATTCGGTCGGTTCGGTTAATGCTTTTATTTAACCGAATTTTTCGGTTAATTCGGTTAATTACCCGAACTTGGCCGAACCGACCGTTTGCTCACCCCTAGCCCAAACCTCAGATTGCCAAGCAAGGAGGACGAGTGCATAATCTAACATAAGCTTTTGGGCTGAGCTGAGCCCATTAATCCATATAAAGTGCATGGGTTCCCCAGGCCCAATAGCTTCTGATTAGCCCAAACGTCTCCTGTTGGTTTTCTAATCCAAAAATTCAATAGTTCAAGTAGTATTGCTAAAGAATCCCCCTTTTCTGCATCCCATTTCATTCTCTTCAACTACTGCTGTTCAGATCCTGTTGGTAGGTAAAACTTCATTTCAAGGACTGTATATGGAATCATTCCTCATAAACTTTCTTCTCCATCAGAAGCTCTGCAAATGCCTGAAAGAGTAATTTAAATCTCCCAAGAGCAGTAATTGGAACAGGAGAAAGATTTTCAAATTAAGACAGGCAGAGGATATCATTTTCTATGATGTGGGCCATGGAGAAAATAGCTATTCTTGTTTAACCAACTGTATGGGGGAATAATTGCTGAGTCTAGCCTGGGAAGGATATGCCCTTGTAGTCTTGTGGCAGATACTTTTGGCAACAGCAGATTACTTTTGGTCTTTTTCCATTTTTGAATTTATACACGAAGGATGGAATTCTTTTGGGGATTGAATGATAAAGAGAGTCTAGTATCAAGAAATGCTGGTTTTGAATTTTGGTTTCTTGGGAAGTTTTACTGTAAGATAAACCCTAAAAAATAAAAATAAGAAAAGGTATTATGATTGAACCACTGGAGTTAATTGCAAGTTAAGGCCTTGTCATTTCAGTAAAGGTAGTGGTCAGGAGCATGAATTTCCATCCTTCAATTTGGATTTGGATTTAAGTGAGGATTTGATAAATTTTATTGCAATTTTATATTATTTATATCTTATTCAAAACCAACACCATTCCAAATCCAAGACGTATCCAAACATAAGAAAAATGTTTATTTGCCATGGAAGGTAAAATTTAATACTGACTGAACTTGTGAGCTTCTTGCCAACAAAAACCCAGTTTGATTCAAATTCTGGTACTGTCATCTTATTGGAAGAAAGGGCTTCACCCCTTAGATTTAGGGTTTGGATCCTTCAATAATTTGACATTATTATCTACATCGCCAGAGAGTTTCGTTTCATCTTCTTCTAGTAAAGCAGTGCAGAATATAACACCTAGCAAAGACTAGGAACTCATTAAAGTAGCTTGCTCCATCTCAATTCCTTTAAACTTCTACAAATTTTCTTGTCCATATAAAAACAGGGCAGTTCATATTTCATAATCGGCCCCTTCATTCTATGAACTTGCTAATTGTATGTTTATGTTTTCAATATGATACAGTTTTTTAAATCTGGTTGGTAGCTGCTTGTGTGGTTTCAGGCGATTACCAAGTTATTGAAAGATTGTACAAACACGATATAGCAATTCATGTCTACACCATTCTCTACATGTTTCATTTGTTGAATTGCAAAAATTATACAAGAAAGTTTTACATACAAGAAAAGACTTGATAAACGCAATATACAAGAAAATGCTAGCTATAGACACGTTCTAAATAAGGAGATATAATCATGAAAGGAAACAATGTGTCCATTGGAGAGAAATTAGGCGAGTCAATCACCATACGTTAATTGACCGATGATAGCTCCTGTAGTAACTTGAATAGAAAAATAAAATAAAATAATAAATAAATAAATAAATAAATAAATATAATAATAAATATCTTGGAGGAAATATTTATAGATATTTATATATATAAATATCTTGGAGGAGATATTTTAAGTTACTTAAGGGCTAAGTTATGTTTTTATTTTATAACTCTCATTTCCTCTCTCTCTCTCTCTCTCTCTCTCTCTCTCTCTCTCTCTCTCTCTCTAAGTCCTCCAGATCACTGATGAGTGCTCCTCGATTCTCTCTCCCTCCTCCTGGCTCGTGGGATCTCGTTTTCAAGCCCCACTCCAAAAGTGAGGGTTTCGTTTTTTGAGAATTCTGAGTCGATTTTTGGGAATCAGGTAAGGGAATTATCGTATGTCAGCTAACCTTATGAGTTCTACTGATTGAAAATACAATATATGTTTATATGTATATAGGTACGAGTTTTCTAGGTTTTTCGAGCCTAGGGTTCGGTTAACCGATGTTATTTTCAAAACCAACAGATTAAATTCGAATATGATATTTTTGGATTAAAGCATTAGGCTTTCTGAATGTTTTCACTGGTTGGAATTTGTGATTTCAAACTGTAAGCATGTTTTAATACGAACCAAAGGCGATAGGGTTGATTATCTTCGTTTTTCCTGTACTTAACTACGTATCTATATTTTAGTAAAGAGATACTCATACCCCTATTTTCAGCATAGTATCTATTTTCTCGAGTAGTTATTTTATTTATGATTTACCAGGTGAAAAATTGTGTGGCATGAGTACAGTTTTAATTGGCATGAATGAACATGTTTTGTGTAATATTAAATTGTAATGGCTATGAGCCTAGATTAGATATGACGGCCAAGGGCCGATGTTAGTAAATAGAATATGACAGGTATTCCACATAATTACGAACAGTTTATGTTTTATATAGCTTTATGAAAATGAATTATGATTTTAGTTTTATGATGTAAATTGCCATAGATGATTTTAGAGCCCTGCGAATATGATGTTATGTTATGAGTATGGTACCATAGTTATATGTTGGGAGATAGTGCAACCACACATCTTAGAGAGAGTGTTGGTATTGAATAGTCGATTGGAGACCTAGGTAGTTCTCCCCGATGCAGAATTCTAGGGGCCCATCCGATGCAGAATTCCGGGTGACCCTCCTGATGGAAAATTTTGGGTATAGGGTAGGCACAATCATACTTACTACTTAGTTTGACTTAGCTATAATCGGCCGACCATATGCTAGGTCTAGCCTACGGGCCGCACAACCCGTCATGGGAGGAAACATGTCATAGTAGTATGTGAACGCGTGACGACGCTAATTCAGCAGTTCAGGTTGTATCTTCTAGGCATATATGGGCATATTTACTATAGAATGGACTATTTTGAGCCAACAGTATATTACTCGGAAATTGTTTATTTTCAGATATACAGTTTAGTACAGTTTTAAAATGCTAGTTAAATGTATTTAAATGTTATCAATAACATGTTTACACGAAATCTCATGCTAGCCAAACATTGATAATAATATGATCCATCGTACTAAGAGGTATCTTACCCTATCATACATATCATGTTTCAGGTCCTTCAAGGGATCGAGTCTAGCGTACCGATGGGCTTGTGATAGACAGTTGTTAGATATTGTCAGAGCTGGTGAGACATATATAACTGTTTTTATGCTTTTGGGGTTTGTAATATTATGATATGGATTTGGTATGTAGTTGGGAACAGTTACAAACTCTAGTAAGTGTTTGATGTATTAGAAATTTTTTCTCTATGTATGTATTTGATGATTAAGATGGAACACCTATTTTCCCTTGTTAGGGCGGGTTGTATATATTTATGGTATCATAGAAGGTGTATGTTATGTTTTAGTAGCACTCCGGGCATGAGTAGAGGGTTGGGGCGTTACAGGTGGTATTAGAACCTAAGTTTGCTAGGTTCTGCAAACTAAGTCAGATGGTCTTTCCAGAGTATAGGTGTCAGAGTAGGACAAGGATAGGAATGAGTATGATAGAACTCTCAAGTTTAACTTCATAAGATTGGAGGCAGGAATCCATTGACGAACTTCTATGTTTTTCCGTATCAATTGACGGTTCAGAAAACCATGACAATCCATTGATAGTTTTGTTTCCAAGCGAAAGGAGCAAGAACTTGAAAATTAGAATGGGAATGTAAGATTAGCAGAGTACGTTGTTAATTAGGGACAAAGGATTTAGACTGGCAATTGGGATTTATTTTAAGTGAGTATTTTGTGTTATAATTGCACCAGACATGTTAGGATATGAAAATTCTAACTCGTTTGGTTCTTTTTTCAGGATGGATCCCAGGGATAGTAACACTATCGCCGAAGGAAGTAGCAGTGAGGGAGCTGCCCATGAGGGTGGCAATGATTCAATACTGGCATTTCGAAATTTTGCACAGCAATTTATGGCCGAGGTTATGCAGAATTCTCAGGGGCAAGATCGTACCACTACTAAGCTAGGAGATTCTATTGATAAGTTCACGCGCCTAAAGCCTCCTATCTTTGCGGAAAGTACCAACTCGATTCTTGCGGAAAATTGGATTCGGGAGATAGAAAATATCTTGGCTGAACTGCGATGCACCGATGAGCAGAAGGTGTTATATGCTATATTTAAGTTGACCGGAGAGGCCAAAAGATGGTGGGAAGCGGTAAAGCTGCTAGCGGAGCAAAGACTAGTACCAGTGGCTATAACATGGAGCCGTTTCAGAGAAGTGTTCTTTGATTGGTATTTTCCAGCCTCTGTCAGGAAAGCGAAGGCAGATGAGTCCCTGAACCTGACTCAGGGATAGCTGAAAGTTCAAAAATACGCAGCTCGATTTGTGGAGTTGTCATGCTTTTCTCCGTACATGGTACTAGATGGGTATGCGAAGGCTTGGAATTTCGAGAGGGATTTGAAGCAATAGATTAAAAAGAAAGTGGCGGTGCTTCAAGTACATTAGTTCGCCCCATTGGTAGATAAAGCTACCGTGGTAGAGGTCATCTTGCTAGGGGATGTAGAGGCTGAAAACTCGAAGGAGAGGCCAATGCCATCTAGTTCTCATACAAGTGCGAGGCAAGGTCCTTGGAAAAGGTATAGTGGTGGTGGAGGCCAACAACGAGAGATGGGTGGAAGTGCATCTTAGGGTACCATATCATACCCTGCTAGTCCTACTTGTGGCAATTGGCATCTAGGGAAGTGCATGGTTGGATCAAGCGTCTGTTACCAGTGTGGTCAACCTAGTTGCCTGTCGGGGAGCAACGCACCCCCACAACAACCATATCAGGGAGGTAATCAGGCACCGCAAGGTGGATATCATATGGGTACAACCCACGCGAGGGTGTTTTCCTTAACTCCAAGCGATGCTAAGAATGTAGGAGATGTGGTGTCAGGTAACATTTACATGCTTTCAAATAAAGTTGTTATAGTATTTGATTCAGGAGCGACACATTCGTTCATTTCCCGGGCATTTTTCAAATTATGTGGGGTAGAGGTGCAGTTATTAGGTGCCAATTTAGTAGTGGCTACACCGTCAAGGTCAGTAGTAGTATGTAGTAGGGTGATTAGAGAGTTTCCAGTGGAGATTCAAGGGAGAGTGCTGCCAGTCAGTTTAATTATTTTTTATATGAATGACTTCGATATCATTCTAAGGATAGACTAGTTAGTGGTCAATTATGCAAGTATCGATTGTCATAAAAAAGAGGTAGTATTCAGACCTCTCGGGAAGCAGGAATTCAAGTTTGTAGGATCATGTGTGCGCTCTACACCACGGATCCTTTCAGCCATTCGTGTGTGCACTCTGCACCATGGATCCTTTCAGCCATTCAGGTGAGGAGGTTACTTTTGGTGGGATGCTAGCGGTACCTTGCATTTTTGAAGGAAGCGCCAAGGGAAGAGCTTAAATTAGAGGATATTCCCATTGTGAGGGAGTTCTCAGATGTGTTCCCAGAGGACTTACCGGGATTGCCTCCTGATCGTGAGGTGGAGTTCGCTATTGAGTTAACTCCAGGGATGGCACCAATTTCAAAAGCTCCGTACCGAATGGCCTAAGCAGAACTGAAGGAGTTAAAGGAGCAGTTACAGGAGTTACTTGATAGGGGTTTCATCCGGCTGAGTGTATCACCCTGGGGAGCACCGGTGCCATTCGTGAAGAAGAAGGATGGGTCAATGAGGATGTGCATCAACTACAGGGAGATTAATAAAGTAACAGTGAAGAATAAATACCTGTTACCCCGAATTGATTATCTGTTTGACCAGTTATAGGGCACAAAGGTCTTCTCCATGATTGATCTGTGATTCGGGTATCATCAGCGGAAGGTGAAATCAGAAGATGTACTGAAAACTGCTTTTCGTACTAGGTATGGCTGATTTACGCGCTAAAACTGCGTAATTAGGCATCTTAATCCAGACATTATGGCTTCTATTTTTAATTAAATGTCTAATTACGTCCAATATTTTAAAAAAGTGTCCTATTTATCATTTTTTATTTTCATTGAACAATTTATGAATTTTTGGTAATTTTTTATCGCAGAAAAATTCCCGAGAGTCAAAACCGGCACCAGTTCGTAATTCATGCATAACTTTTCCGTGCAAGTTTCGATCGAGACGATTCAAATTTTTAGAGAAAGAGGAAAGGATTATCTACAACTTCTATGAGAAACGAGCTCCAGAAAGGTCAAAATAGGCCCTCTTCGCAGAGAACAAAAATGAAAAAAATAATAATAAAATTGTGGGTGATGTGACCCCACCATGCATGACCGGGTTGGGTCGTGGATCCTCCAGCTGGTCTAGGGCAAAGTCTCCCATCTTCTTCATTTAATCCCCCTAATCACCCCTGCGTAGGGTGTGCCCCTGGCACCACCCCTTTCCCTTCCTTCTCCCTCTCTTCCTTTCTCTTATACTCTTATCCGCACCTTGTACTAGCTTCCGCACACAGCCCCTCAGCCTCCACACCACGAGCCTGAGACTCTTGCAACCGCAGCACCAGCAGACCTGTGGGCTTCTTCTTGCTCCAGCTTGACCCGAGGCCAGCCTTCCACACAGCAGATCACCCGAGGCCAGAATAACCTCCAACAACCTTCTCCTAGCCGCAGCTCCCACGAACCAGAGCAACCTCTCGAACACCACCAATTTCCGAGCCAACCAAGATGCTCCTCTAGTACAGGCAGTCATCATCGCGAGCCAGGCCTCTGTTTCTGTGTGTGTGTGTGTGTGTGTGTCTCTCTCTCTCTCTCTCTCTCTCTCTCTCTCTCTCTCTCTCTCTCTCTCTCTCCTTTCTTTCAGCTTTTGTTTTTGTTTTATTATTATTATTTGATTACGCGTCAAAACTGCGTAATTGGGCATCTTAACCCGGGCTTTACGGTTTATATTTTTAATTAAATGTCCAAAATTACCCAATATTTTAATAAAGTGCCAAAATCATCATTCTTGAACTTTATTGCATTATTTAAGAAGTTTTGGTAATTTTTTGTTGCAGGAAAAATCTCAGAAATCAAAACCAACACCTGTTCGTATTTCATGCATAACTTTTCCGTATGAGCTCCGATCGAGACAATTTAAATTTTTGAAGAAAGAGGAAAGGATTATCTACAATTTTTGTGTTTTTCATTTTGCAAGAAACGGCCTCTGGAAGGGTCAAAACAGGCTGTGAACATAAAGAATAAATAAAATGAGAAAATAAAAAATATATATATGAATGGGTATTTGGTGTGACCCGGCCATACATGGCCGGGTCGGATTGGGTAATCCGGGTCTAGGGCAAAAGCCCTCTTCTATTTATTTATCCCTTTCCATCCTCTGCTCCCGTGTGCCTTCGGCACCCTCTCTCTCTCGGCTCTTCTTCTCCTTCTTCTACTTTCTCGTAGCTTCTCTTCCGCGGTTCCTTCTTCTCTTCGAACCTTCTTCTTCTTCTTCTTCTTCTTCTTCTTCTTCTTCTTCTTTTTCTTCTTCTTCTTCTCTCCTCCTTCCTTTTTTGTTGTTTCTCTTTCCTTTCTTCTCCTCTCTGCTCTTCCCCTTTCCCCTGTTTCTCCATAGCTGCAGCACCCACGGACCAGCCCCATACCAGCAACTCCAGTAGCACCCGAGCACTCCACCAACTTCCATAGCAGCAGCAAGCCCCGGATCTCCTCTGTAGATTAACCATAGTAGCCCGTGCACCAGCTTCCCTGTTTTGGCAGTTGCAGCAGCAGCCACAGGAGACGTCTGGCTACCAAACCATCTCGGATCCCTCACAGTATTACCGAACCACCACCAGACCAGCAGACCTGAGGAGGAGCTCCACCACTGCAACCGACCATCCTGCTGTTGCTGCACGACTCCAGCAGCCCAGGCCTCTACAACTCTCCTCTGTTTCTTTGCTCTCTCTCTCTCTCTCTCTCTCTCTCTCTCTCTCTCTCTCTCTCAACTTTTCTTTATGATTATTTTATTAGTATTAATTGCTTGAGTATTGGATTAAAATGATTTGAATTGTATTAAAGTTTTTTTTTGTTTTATACTTTGATTGTTGTTTAGAATTTGTTTTTTATTAAAGTACGCATTTTTATTGGGGTATTTATTTAGGTTTTTTATTCTTCTTACAATATTTATTTATCTATTTACTTATTTTCTTTTTCTTTCAATTAAGTCTGTGTTAGAATTATTTATCTATTTAATTAGTTGTTTTTCAAGAAAGTTTAATTTTAGATTGTAGTTGTGATTTGAGCTTTCGATTTTTTTAAAGATCCGATTTTTATTGCTCGCGTGAGTGTTTAATTGAGTTTTCATTGCGCATCTTGATTTCATGTTCTAGGTTGCCATATTTCATTAACAAGTGTTTCAGTGTTTCCATGAGTAGATTAGAGTTTCCGTTTTTGCTTTCAATTTTCAGTGCATGCTAGGTTTAGAGTTTTAATTCGTGTGTTATTTAATTTGTCAAAAGTAAAATTGAAACAACCTTGAAAATCCTGAATCTGAACTGAGTTCAGTACATTTTTAATTTCGATTGGAAGAACGTAAATTTTGAGATTAAAACGCATTCCTTGAGGAGAAGATCTAGCCCTTGGGCTTAGTATTATACGACAGAACTCCTATACTTGGGATAGCTTCCGAGCTGCTCATTTTTCGAGTGAGTCAAGTTTTTGGCGCCGTTGCTAGGGAATGTCGTTCTTAGTCTCAAATTTACGTTTTTCTAGTCATTTTTATTAGTTTTAAGAAAAAGAAAAAGAAAAGCAGAAAACAAAAACAAAAAAAATCGAGTTTTGAAAAATGGCTGCACCTGCACCGCGCACAATAATGGACTTTTTGCAGCTTGAACATGCCACTGCATCCTCTTCCACTGTTCTTCCTTATGACGAGCTTAATTTCATGATGCAGCGCGGGAGGACGTCACTGCTACCTGAGTTCTACGAGATAGAATCTGAGTGCCCTTATCAGCACCTAGCAGAGTTTGAGTTAACCTGTAACATGTTTTTCTCTCATGCTAAAGCTGACGAATCTACTAGACTGAATTTATTTCTTACAACTTTACAGGATAGGGCACCGATTTGGTTTTATTCTATGAGACCTTATTCTATCACTAATTGGGTTGATATGGAGCGTAAATTCCTGCATGCATTTTGTCCCTCACAGAAAACTCAATTTTTGCAGGAACAGATTCTTAATTATGTGTAGCAGGATGATGAGACATTTAGGGCTTACTGGAAGCGATTCAAGGATTTGCTAAGTACTTACCCACATCACGAGTTTGACTCATGGAGGTTAGCTGATTATTTTTATACTGCTCTTACCCCTGATTGCAAGTATTTTTTCCAGACCATGTGCAATGGAGAACCCATCAGCGAGGATCCAGATCAAGTATTATCATTCTTTGATTACTTAACTGACAATGTCCCACAGTGCAATACACGATGCACTCAGACACCCATAACTGCACACCCTATCAGCATAATCGGTAGTGGAGAAGTATACGAGCCACCAAACTGCCCAAACAACCCTCCGCCTCAATATCAGCCACAATAGATCCCTCTGAGCTATACGTCGTCAGACCTTTTCGAGGATAGCATAACACAGATGGCGAACATGCTCCAACAATTCATGCAAACTCAAGTCAATCATAATAATGAATTTCGGGATGCCATTAATGCGATAAGCACACAGTTGGACATCTTAGAAAACGAAGAATTACTCGCAGAACCTCAGCCTTGTCCTCAAGAGTACCAGCAGCCACACCAAGAAATACACGATGTTTCTCTTAAGACAGTAGAGACCACCACTACTTTGAGAAGCGAGAAAGAATTTCCCCAACCTGAGATGCTCATCGTCGGATAACCAGTTGTCCCAGCAATAGAAGTCACAGCTGAACCAGAAGAGGTTAAAGAAAAATTAGAGGAAACGGGGCCAGAAGAGGAGCAGTTAATTGATGAGGAGACTAATACTCATACAGAGTACCAACCTGTGGTACCTCATACTTCGAGCTCGGGAACCATGGAACCGTCACCCCCGCCTAAATTAGATGTTAAGGAGCCTAATGTGGAGGCAGACCCTTGTAGTGGTAAGATGCTATGTACACCCGATAAAGAGGGTGACCAGTTTGGTGAGAATTTAATCTTCAAGGAATCAGGTAAAACTTTTAATGTTAATGCTTTTGAAGAACTACAGGTAATTGCTCCAATAACTTTCCATCACACATTAGTTTGTAAAGAAGCACATTTCCTGGACACGATGTTGGATAAAGACCCTTTCTTGTCAACACACGAGGGTCGATCTGCACACATATTGTTTGGTATTTTAACGAGTATTAATTCATTTGAGGTTGATTTTCGTGTAGGTATGAAAACTGATCCACTGTGGCGGCTCAAATTTGGAGACCTGCCGATGCAATTTATAGACCTGCGGCCACCAAACGAAATCCCTCCTGAGCCTTCGCTAGACAATTGTGATGTTTTTCTTTTCTTTATTTTCCTTTTATTTTATCTTATTTTATTTTTAGTTAGTTTTCAGGTCCATTTTCTTGTAGTTCGATTTTTGTTTTCCATTATTTCGCCACTCAGGTACGCTTTACCTTTCCCGTGCACAATCTTTTCTATTTCTCCTATGCTTTCACATTGAGGACAATGTTCCACTTTAGTTGGGGGGGGATGAGCATTCGCATGTGACACTGTGCACGTACATGTACTGTGTTTTAAAAACAAAAAAATAAATAAAATAAATAAAAAATAAATAAAAAAATCAAAAAGAGAGAGAGAAAGGAGGAGCACTGAAGAATTACATTGCACTATGTCATGCTTAACACTGTGTATACCTTTCACATACTTGCGTATAACTTAAGAATGACACACTTGAGTCAATCATGCATAGATTCTCTTTATATGATCTTATGACTCCATGAAGAATTGATTGGTAGTACACTCGTGTTAATTTGGCTATATAATTTCCTGTATCTACATGCATCTCACGAGACTAAATAAACACATTCACGTGATTCATTGCACTTAGGGTTTCCTGTGAGCACTGAGAGAACACTCGTGGAGACTATGACACCTTGTGAGATATCCTTGAGCTATTTATTGTCCTTTTAAGCGTTAATATCAAATCAGAGTTCATGGAACTCAATTCTCTTTTTCTGGATGATTCCTTGTACACTAGTCTTTGTTTTTGATTTGCTAGCCTAGAGGTGACACCTAGTGGGGAGATAGAAATCTAGGTCTTGTAGCCTACTCAAAATGTGAAGGCTGAGCCACCCCTAGAGATAGACTTAGTTCATAGACCACTATTCAAGCTCAATTCCCATTGATTGTTTGAAGATTACAAAAGAAGTGTTATGATTGTCCTAATTGATCAAGAAAAGACAGAAAATGAAAAATGAGCAGAAGGAATAATAAGCAATACACATGTGCATGAAATGAAATGTCAGTGCCGGTCCACGTACATATCACAAAAAGTCAAGGACCCGACACCTCTTAGATAGGCTAGATCCTTTCTAGACTAGTCCACTCCATATACTTAGCGTTTGTTCCTTTTTAATATGTGGGATGTTTGATTGCGACACTTCTCCTCACATATGATGAGTGAACCCATTTTTTTTTTAGTGTTCTTGAGGGTATACCAGTTAGGCCGAGTCAAAGCGACCGTTCCGTAGGTGTCCACTGGCGTCCTAGGTGTACTGAGTCACACACATCACACACACCTCAAGAGTTTACTTGTTTATACTCGAACTTATATGATTGCATTAACTCTGAATGTGCCACTGATTAACTTCATGTGAGTATACTACTTTCAAATCACATATAAACGATGAAACTTGCATGAGTCATATGCTTTGGAGTCGTGTACTAAATATGAACAAGCCTGTGTGAAATTCAATTATGTTCTTGTATGTGAAGTGGTATGCTTGTGTCGCATGTGCATTGATTTCATGAGCATTGGAGTTTGTAGTGTAGATACCACCCTGAGATTCATTCACGTCATTTGCTAGAAACTAGCAAAACGTTAGTTGGGGGGTGTGATTACGCGTCAAAACTGCGTAATTGGGCATCTTAACCCGAGCTTTACGATTTATATTTTTAATTAAATGTCCAAAATTATCCAATATTTTAATAAAATGCCAAAATCATCATTCTTGAACTTTATTGCATTATTTATGAAGTTTTGGTAATTTTTTGTTGTAGGAAAAATCTCAGAAACCAAAACCGATACCTGTTTGTATTTCATGCATAACTTTTTTGTATGAGCTCCGATTGAGACGATTCAAATTTATGGAGAAAGGGAAAAGAATTATCTACAACTTTTGTGTTTTGAGTTTTGCAAGAAACGGCCTCTGAAAGGGTCAAAACAGGATGTGAACATAGAGAATAAATAAAATGAGAAAATAAAAAATATATATATAAATGGTTATTTGATGTGACACGGCCATGCATGGCCGGGTCGAATTGGGTAATCCGGGTCTAGGGAAAAAGCCTTCTTCTATTTATTTATCTCTTTCCATCGTCTGCTCCTGTGTGCCTCCGGCACCCTCTCTCTCTCGGCTCTTCTTTTCCTTCTTCTACTCTCTCGCAGCTTCTCTTCCGCGGTTCCTTCTTCTCTTCAAACCTTGTTCTTGTTCTTCTTCTTCTTCTTCTTCTTCTTCTTCTTCTTCTTCTTCTTCTTCTCTTCTTCTTCCTTTCTTGTTGTTTCTATTTCCTTTATTCTCCTCTCTGCTCTTCCCCTTTCCCCTATTTCTCCATAGCTGCAGCACCCATGGACCAGCCCCATACCAGCAACTCCAGCAGCACCCGAGCACTCCACCAACTTCCATAGCGGCAGCAAGCCCCGGATCTCCTCTGCAAATTAACCACAGCAGCCTGTGCACCAGCTTCCCTATTCCGGCAGTTGTAGTAGTAGCCACAGGAGACGTCCGGCTACCAAACCATCTCGGATCCCCCAGGCCTCTGCAACTCTCCTCTGTTTCTTTGCTCTCTCTCTCTCTTTCTCTCTCTCTCTCTCCTCTCTCTCTCTCTCTCTCTCTCTCTCTCTCTCTCTCTCTCTCTCACTCTCAACTTTTCTTTATGATTATTTTATTAGTATTAATTGCTTGAGTATTAGATTAAAATGATTTGAATTGTATTAAAGTTTTTTTTTTTGTTTTAGACTTTGATTGTTGTTTAGAATTTGTTTTTTATTAAAGTACGCATTTTTATTGGGGTATTTATTTAGGTTTTTTATTCTTCTTACAATATTTATTTATCTATTTACTTATTTTATTTTTCTTTCAATTAAGTCTGTGTTAGAATTATTTATCTATTTAATTAGTTGTTTTTCAAGAAAGTTTAATTTTAGATTGTAGTTGTGATTTGAGCTTTCGGCTTTTTTAAAGATCCGGTTTTTATTGCGCGCATGAGTGTTTAATTGAGTTTCCATTGTGCATCTTGATTCCATGTTCTAGGTTGCCATATTTCATTAACACGTGTTTCAGTGTTTCCATGAGTAGATTAGAGTTTTCGTTTTTGCTCTCAATTTTCAGTGCATGCTAGGTTTAGAGTTTTAATTCGTGTGTTATTTAATTTGTCAAAAGTAAAATTGAAACAACCTTGAAAATCCCGAATCTGAACTGAGTTCAGTACATTTTTAATTTCGATTGGAAGAACGTAAATTTTGAGATTAAAATGCATTCCCTGAGGAGACGATCTAGCCCTTGGGCTTAGTATTAGACGACAGAACTTCTATACTTGGGAAAACTTCCGAGCTGCTCATTTTTCGAGTGAGTCATTATTTAAGTGAAAAATGTTAGAATTGGGTTTACTTTAAAGTTGTTTTTTTTTTCTTTTATTATTTCCTTCTTGCAATTGAATGTTTATTTAAGTATTATTAATTTGGAGTTGGATTTTAATTAAAGGTTTGAGCTTTAAATTTCTCTTGGGTTATTATTAGTAGATTTAATTAATTTATTTATCTTTTATATCATTATTAGAAGTAGTTTGGTTGGATTATTTTTTTTGTCGTTAAGGGTTGGGTTAATTTCTAAAGTATATATATATATATATATATATATATATATATATATATATAAATAATTTCTTTAGGGTTTGAATTTGTTGTCTTAGATAATTTATAGTTTAAGTATTAAAGGGTCAATTTTGGTTCGAGCTCTTATTTGGTTAAAGATCCGGTTTTTATTGCATGTGTATGTGTTTGATTGAGTTTCTATCCTTACATGTTTTAGTTATGTGTTTAAAGTTATCGTCTTTAGTTAACGCGTGTTTCGATACTTACCTGATTAGATGTAGGGTTTCTGTTTTCTCTGTTATTGCAAGCATGAGTAGCTAAGTTCGGTAACTTGGGTTATGGGTCAATGTCGTTTGTTATCCATGGTTTGCTAATTCTCCCATGATATTATTGCTAAAATTTTATTTGGTTATAACCAAAAATTGAATGTATCGTTGATAAATCGCTGGCTCTTATTTCTTGTTTTGTTGTTGACGTTAGGCACATCAAAATATTGATTTAATCTAGGATTTTCATCAACTAATTTTTACATGACATTCGGTTGATGCTTAATAAGAGTTTATATTTTCTTCCGTTTGGAATGTGGAATTCACTCGAGCTTTACTAATAAAATTTCATCTTATTAATGCCTTGATTGGATTAACAAGAAGAGGAGTTAGGCCTAGGGAATTAGTAAATGGTGGAAGCAAACAGACATTAAACCCATAACCCGAGTGTTTTGGTAAAATTGTTTAAATTAATATGTTTAATTTTGGTTACATTTTTAGATTTATATTTTTGGAAAATTGATAAAATATCAGTCTTATTTTGATATTTTACTCAAGCTTCTCTCACTTTGTTTACTATTTTCAAAATCGTAAAAGACCAAAAAGATTTTCAAACCCTATTTTTCAGCAATAGGATTTCACTAAACTTTCATAAATACTTTGATACTCAGTGGTCCCTATGGAATACGATCCTGGACTCATCCTTGATACAACTTGACACTTTTGCACTTGGAAGCATAACTCAGAATGAGTCAGTACCTAAAAAGACCTTAGAGAGACCCTAGGTCCCAGCACTTGCACGTAAGAAAGTCCCCAACATCACTTAAGTTATCAGAGGAATTAACTATAGAAAAATTGGACTTAAAGAATCAAAATCATGAGAGGTTGGGCGATTGAACCCTAGGTGTTTAAAACTCCTCGAGCGCCCGAACCGCTGGGAAGTTAGCGGGTTGACCTGGTTTTGGGCGACCGAACCAAAAATGAGTGTATCGTCTCTGGGCGACCGAATCTGTGTCATGGTACCTTTCACCAATCCGGGTGACCGAACTTTATAGTTCAAAATGACCTCGGGCAACTGAACTTGTGAGTTTGGTTAACCGAATGTTTGACCGGGCACCCGAACTGCAGACAGTTGGAAATTACCTTGGTTCAGCCAACTGATCCCAGACTCGGGCACTTGAATTTCGAAAAAAACACTTTTTTGGTTGAGTCTGTTTGGGCAACCGAACCTTGGGTTGGGCACCTGAAACCTCTCGTATTGCTTATTTTTTACCCAGATTAAAATTAAGTAAACTGGGTTAATTTTCTTAATTAGTTTAAAAACAAATCTAATAATACCCTATATGTCCCCAACGGTCATAATTTACCCATTCTTTATATATACAGGCTCATTTGCAAAAATTAGTGGTGATTAGCAAATATGATTGCCCAAAAACTCTCTTAAATTTCTTAAACCCTATTTGTTCATTCCAACCCCATAACACTCAAATACCGTCATTCCTTTAAGAAATCTTGTCTTGTGAGTGTTTATTGTTTGTTGTATTGTGCTAGAAACCCTCACTTTTATATTACACATTTGATTTTCATATTAAGAGTTGAGCTAGATTTTTCCCTCGATTTCATTTGATAAATCTTTGGTTGGGGAAAATCATATAGCTAAGTGAGTTTGCATTATCATTGCAGTACTCATTTGGGCTGATACCTTTGTGTGCAAAAATATTTTACAAAGTTAGATTTCAAACAACTATTGTGCTAGATACATTTGAGAAAATATTTTTGAGATTGTTTGAATATTCTGATTGGCATCTTTGAAACCCTAAGCTTGCACTATGATATTTTATATTGTGTTTCAAAGAAAAACTTATTTATACACTCTTGTGCATATTTGAGACTATCCATAATATTGAGTGTTGATTGTACACGTAGAGCACCGAGCTTATAGTTCATACATACTTGAGGTGCATTGATTATATTGTGCGTACTGGTGTACATATCTTCTTATGAAGAAGCGTATTTCCGTGTACAAAATTTTATATCATTGGTTGTATTCTAGGCATGGGCCTGAAGAGGGGGACTAGCCTTGTTGAATAGTCCTAGATTGGCTTAGACCCGGTTAGGAAAGTTAAGTGCACCATCCTGGTAAGGTGTAGGTTGAGGTCAGCCCCATTAATTGACCTTATTGTAACTGGTGCAGCTCCACCCATTTAATGAGCATTAGTGAATCTTTATTCTGGTGTAGCCAAGGTGGGGACGTAGGCAGTATTGGCTGAAGTTTACATTCCTACACATGTACGTTATTCTGTGAATGTTGTGCATGATTTAATTTCTGCACATTTTATTTATCGGCGCATTTGGAATTGCATAGAAAGTTCCTAGGTTGTGAAATACTACTAACATCTGGTTTAACCTAGGAATAATTTTTAAAACTTCAATTCACCACCCTCTTAGGAATACACCAAAACTAACATATATATGTATTTTAGAGAAAAGCCTGGTATTTAGGATACAAATAAACCCTAGAGATGAGTATATTATTATTTTACAGTAGAGAATTATAGTTTATCCCATATAGCAGGGAAATACAATTTTTCCATATGGAATATTATATTATAAATATCACTCAAATTGTGTGGCATGAGAAATGATAGTATTAAATTCAAAACTTATACACAGTATTTTACAGAGCTATGAAATTACATTTTATTTAGAACCATGATATACAGTTTATACAGATTCATAGTATTACAGTTTTATACAGATTCATAGTATTACAGGTTTATACAGATTCATATTATTATAGTTTTTTACAGATTCGTAGTATTACATTTTTGTACAAATTCATAGTATCACATTTTTATACAGATTCATAGTATTATAGAGTTATACAGAACCATGATATTATAGATTGATACGAAATCATGGTATACAGTTTATATAAAATCATGGTAACATAGTAATATTTATAAGTAGTATTATATAGTATTGGAACCCTGATCGACCAGAGATTTACAGAGAGCACGATACCGTTGCTATACAATTATAGTAGTGCAGCCACACTTTCAAATAAAGTGTTGGTAAATCAGTCGATTGGGCTAGAGGAGAGAAGAGGATCCCCCTGGAGTCTGGACCAGGCTCGGTAGGCCAATCGTAATCACAGTTACAGTTACAGTTATAGTTACAGACACAGATACAATTTGACTTAACCAAGTAGGCTAGCCACGGTTAAGCCCAACCTATGGGCCGCACAAACCAATCATGCAGGGTTAATTCATGATTATAGTTATCCATCCAAGGAATTTTTCAAAATTATATATATAGAGAGATTTTCAAAGCAGAATTATTTATCATAATTAAAAGTATGTTCAAATAGAAAATGTGTATCTTAAATGACATAGGTGTGAGTTATGTTATCTATGTATAGAGATGCCTTTTCGGTTACAATTGAATTAATAGTTATGTTTTGATTATAAAACTTATCTGCCACACACCGATATTAACTTATTCCCACTTACTGAGAGGTGTCTCACCCCAAGAATTCAAATATATCAAGAGATCCAGACAGACGAGTAAAGCGAGCTCCAAGGTAAAGGATGAGGTGTTGGTACAGTCCTAGATTCAGGGTAAGTGTTTGAGTGGAAGATATGTTTTGTATAACCCCTAGGACATTTTATGGATTTTTGGGGACATACATATATATATATATATATATATATATATATATATATATATTTATGGAGATAGTAGAACTCTAGTATTGTATATAAGGTTCAGGTATATTATGTTTCCGCTACATAGATAGTATGTATATATATGGACAGGTATGTCCTTGGTACCCCACTTTGGGTATGAGTTGATTATGTGGATGTTATAGTTGGTATCAGAGCAGACATATTTCTATATTTATATTTATAGTTAAAAAAAATAACAATATAGAGCAGAATTTCTAGGTCGTGACACAGCTCGTATGTGATAAGCGACCCGATCAACTCATCTAGTGTCATTGCTTTCAGGTTCTGTTCTTCTGCTATGGCTGTAACCTTTGCCTCCCAGACTAGTGGTAATCCACTAAGATTTTTCTTGATCATTTCATAAGTAGGGTAAGTTTTACCAAGAGCATGCAATGAATTCGTGATGTGAGTGAACCTGGTGTATATGGATTGGATTGATTCAGTAGAAGATATTTTAAAAGTTTTGTATTCACTTTTTAGCATATCTATTCTACTGTATTTTACATCTTTAGTGCCTTCATATGTAACTTCTAATTTATCCCATATTTTTTTAGCAGTTGTACATGTCATGACCCTATTAAATTCATTTACACACAATATAATAGATTCATTGCAGTAGCATTTATTTGAACAGCTTTCAAGTCCTCATCTGTGTATTCATCTTATGTCTAATGTATATTTTCTCTCTACAATTTTCATAGGAATATGATTTCTTCTAGAAACAACTTTCCATACTTTCCAATTAGCATTTTGAAGAAAGATTCTCATTCTTTGTGAAAGAACCTTTGATCGTAAGAGTAATGAATGCCCAAAAATTTGAATACAATAGTGCATAGGCAAGAGGTTCAGGCACAGCAAAAATCCTTCATTCTTGTTCTCTTCTAGCTCTTGTTGTTCTTCTCTTTTATCTTATTGCAAAAAATAGGGTTTTAGGTTGAAATATATATGCATGGCCGGCAAATGGGCGCATCTTGATTGTTGGATCAATTAAGGTATATTTTTGTTAAGAGAAATTTTTCCCGTTGCACACTGAAGCATTGTTTTGCCCGACGGACTCATCAATGAGTGCACACGTTTGTCGACGAGTGTTGTACACTTGTTCATCGACGGGAGCATGGATTTGTCGCCGAGTGGCTTGTTTGAAATTTTAGAGGTCGCGGTATTTTCTCGTCGACGAGAACAAAACGTTCGTCGCCAAGTGGCCTTCATGTGTTCGTTGACGAGGCCAAGGATTCATCAATGAATTGCCTTATTTTCAGCATGATTCAAGCTAGGATAAGTGAATGTAAATTTTCATAAAATGCATGTATCCTAAAGTCCATGTATTTGTTATTTTGAGCTCCCAATTATATCATATGAGATATGTAAATACAAGCAATACTAAATACCTATTACACTTGAAAAACTTGAAGCTTCTTCATCTGTTGGTTTTTCTAATTCCATGAAGTGTGCCTGGTTGTATATGTTTTAAGTTCCTCATGACATCCATGACATCCTTACCTTCCATGCATTCTAGGCAATGATCCTGTTCACAATTTTAATGCACAGGTAAGATACTATGTGATTTGTCATTATTAAAACAGGATTAGACTCATATAGTCAACATGGAGGTAGTTGGATTCAGTATTTGCCACTAGTGGAGTTTCTATACAACAATAGCTATCAGACCAGTATTGGGATGACACCATAGAAGGCTTTTTGTGGTCGGAAGTGCCGATCTCCACTATATTTGTAGAGACTCGGAAAATTAAATTTATAAGAAAAGAAAGAAAAAGGAATTATAAAAAGGGGCTTCAATAGGAATTCATCGACGAACCCAAGGTCCTTGTCAACAAACTCCATTCTAGATCTCGTTGATGAAGGACGCGTGTCTCGTTGACGAGTAGTTACTGAGAGCATGAAATTTAGGCCATTAAGGGTTCGTCGACGAAGTCATTATCTGCGTCAACGAACACCCTTCTACGGTTTGTCCACAAGTACACGTGTCTCATAGACAAAGCCATGTGGCCAGCCGTCTATATTATGCTGAAATTAGAATTTTAGCATGAAAATCACTTTTTTCTCTCCTTTTCTCTCTCTACTTCGGCCCTCCCTCCTTCTCTCTTTATATTCGGCTCCGTTTTTCCCCATTTCGATAATCAGAAGTTTCCACGATGATCCCATGGAGATTCTCTACAACTTAGTTGGAGCACAATGTTGATTTGAGTTTCTTGGGCACCATCCCAAAATCAGGGTAAGTAAGTAATTTTAGGGTTTATGTGTTTATTTGGAATTTAGGAACCCAGAAAATGTAATTTTAGGGTTCGGAGCTTGGAACGCCACATACGTGATTTAAGGCTTCTAACAAGCTACTCAGGAAACATGTAAGGGCATAAATTAAGTTAGTCATTTTCAGAAATTTTATTTATTGATTATAGTGTATTTAATTTCAGAAATTTATTTATGAATTAATGTGGTTTTGGGGGAATACTGGTGTTGAATAGAGGAAACAAATTTTATAGCATGTTTAATTATAATACAAAATAGAGTTCATTCATGTGGCATGAATAAAAATTTAATATAATAACAGTATGTTAGAATATGTTATTATTTCATAGAATAAGTACAATTTTACAGTAATTTTAGAAAGATGATAATCAGTACAGAAATTAAGATATTTTCTAGTTTATTGTGATATGACAGCCGGTGCAGATGTCGTGATAGTATAGTCGGTGCAGATGCTGTGATGAGTTTAATACGATGATATATTTAGAAATTACAAAATGATAGCTTTTATTCGGAAATATGTATAAGCCATTTTTTTGAAATATGAAAATATTATTTACGAACAAAATTATATATTATGTGAACTATATTATATAGTAACAGAACTCTGATGGTTACGTATGTTGAGAGCATGGTACCATTGCTAGCTAGTCAGATTGGAGAGAGGATACCCACTATGTGCCAACCTCCAGAGGTTGTCGGAGAGTAGGCTAGGAGGACCAAAATGGTGTATAGCTGATAGTGCAACGACACTATTCCGAAAATGTGGGTCGGAGGCCAATTAGCCTAGAAGTGTAGGCGGTGTAGTAGGATAGCCACTGTATTACAGATCCGTAGAGGTTTGACGGTGTAGTAGGATGGGCAGACCAGGATGGGTAGGCAATCATGCATATTTATGTCGTGTTTGACTTAACCTAGTAGGTTAGCCAGCGTTAAGTCTAGCCTATGGGCTGCACAATCCAGATCTTGTGGGGTGAAATCATGATATACATATTTACATCCAGGGTGTAATTCCAGTAATATATAGATTTAACAGACGATTTAAATGATACAATAATTCATTGTGATATAATAAGATTACGTTTATAAGTATAGATTTTCATGTATTATCAGTTACAGCTTAAATTATACTACAATTATATTATTTGCAGTATATGTTTATAATGTGACAAAACTCACGTTGCCACACACTGATATTAGTCTGTTTCTGTAACGACCTGCTTAATTAACATGATTTTTTTTTTCATTGTAATAATTATCATACTCTGATACCATAACATTATCCTAAGCAGCGAGAAGCATAATACAAATAAACATTTCCATACATAATGATATACCATACTGTATAATACCAAAGTGCTATCATGTTTCCCAAAAGAATATATACATGTGTTACTAAATCCCCAAAATTGCCCTCAGCTAGCTAGGGCAAATACAAAAATCCTCCACTGTACTCACTTTGCTATTAGGGCACTACAGACGCCCCTCTACCTGTGAGCCTGGTCTGCTTGCCTACCTGGATCACCTGAAAAATATTTCAACATTGGGATGAGCCAATGCTTAGTAAGATTATATATGCTATTACTAGTATGTGGCAAATGAGTCATCATATCATAAAAATCAGTTTCAATGTAATCATGTATATCTAGATCTATAAATACAGTACAAATCATAATATTCATTACCATTTTCATGTCATTTAACACATCTGTATTTAAGTTACTATTCAAAATACTTCTAACATACATAAGTAATTCCCTTGTCTCTGTAAATCGGAATATACATAATAATAACTGTAACTTTCCCCTGTGGATGTCTGTACGTCATGATTTAACCCCTCATGACAGGGTTGTGCGGCCCGTAGGTGGGATCTACACTGGCTGCTCGACCAGGTAAATCACTATACTCCCTCAATCAATCTGCCCACCTCTACCCATATCTGATGGGGAGCCTGTCCATGTCAAGGGCACTATACGATCAACCTACAACATATTATCTGAATAGGCAGTTGCACTCTATAAACTGTATACCGCATGTAGCTACGGTACCGTGCTCTGTAAACTATATGGTCCAACAGGGTCTGATACTATATACGTATTCATATATATATTCTTTCACTATTTTCATCATGTTTTCAAAATTACCATAACGCTATCTTTCTGTTCTATACATACTATAACTGTAGCATCTCGATGCTATCTCTATATAACTGTCTATATATTCTGTAAATGCTCTGTCTATATACTTTGAATGTTATGGTAATAGAAATCATGGCATGCTTTAAACTCTGTAAATCATAATACTGGAACTACATAATCATAATACTGTATCCATAATTCGTATAATCATGGTGTTAAAATCTGTAAAATCATGGTACTATAATTCACATAATCATAACACTAAAATACATAAAATCATGAAACTACAACTCATAAAACATACTCCCATACTATATACATATTTCTCAAGCCACACCGTACTTGAGAACATAATTTTCATAAATAAATACACTGCATAATATTTAGAAATTTCTTAGCATAGCATATATCCCTTACCTTAACTCTGAAAAACCCCTACTGTACTCTAGCCCGATACCCACAAGGCCTTCTACAAAACACCCTGAAGCCAATATTTTTCAGAACTAAACATCAGTATTTTTCTGCCTGTATCATTTCCTATAACTACCATAAGGCCAAAAGGAGACTAAAAGGTCTTACCCTAAATTTGGGATGATTTCCAACTCCAATTTCCTAACGATCCGCTATGGTAGATGCGTAGAGAACTCTACCAGGAGCGTCGTGGTAGCTTCGGATCGTCGATCCGGTGACTGGTGGGGCTGGAAATGAAGAGAGAAGGGAGAGAGAGTCATATGAGAGAGAGAGAGAGAGAGGCGAGAGAGAGTGGCGAGAGAACTGATAAAAATTCCTAGTTTTACTCCTTTTATACTGGTAGATTCGTCGACGAGACATGTCACCTCGTCAATGAGTCTTTCATAAAATTCATCGACGAAGCCCTGTATTTATCGACGAAATTCAGACCGCCCTAGAACCTCCCTCGGTATTTTCTCGTCGACGAAGCCCTGTGTTCATCAACAAAATTTTGAAGACCTTCGTCGACGAAACCCTATGTTTGTCGACGAAGCTTGGAAATTTCCTAAATTTATGAGAGGTGTCTCATCCCAGCATTATAAATATTTTAGGAAATCCCGACAGTCAAATGGAGCAAGCTCAGTGACAGAGGAGTTCATTGTTGTTACCCCAGTTGCTGGGTAAGTTGTTGAGTCGAGAACATGATGGATTTTTGGGGTGTATATGTTTATATGTAGAAACAGTGAAACTATGGTATTGTGTATATATGTTAAGTGTGTTATAGTTCCATTGTGTAGATGACATGAATGTATAAACAGGTAAATCCCTAGTGCCTATGGGTCTAGGTTGAGTTTGACTATGTATTATGGTATCAGAATATTAAGAATATGTGGAATATATATATAGTAGAAAATTGGGGTCGTTATAAGTTTGGTATTAGAGCCTAGGTTGTTAGGTTCTATAGACTTTAATGTGCAACGGAAATAATACCAGAGTATAGGAATATATCAAGAATTTAGTGAGTCAATGTTGGGGAAATTAAGATGAGTATTTAGGGTTTTGTTCCATGATCGGGAAGTAGGATTTATATAGTGGTTTCTGTGTTTTTCCTGGGATGACGATTTTAGGAAAGCCATAGTAAACTATTGTCGAGTTGTGTTTCTCAATGGCTGGATTGAATCTTAAATTGAGAATAAGGACATTAGATTTAATTGATGATATGAGATTTCAGTTAGATGAATATGTTATGTTATGTTATGCAAACAGGGTCCTCAGACAATGTTTATTATCTTTTTAGGATGGACCCTGGGGGTAGCAGTGCTCACACCAGTGATGATGGTGGGGCAGGCCCCTCTAGTACGGGTGGTAGTGATTCAGACATAATCCTGCGTAGCATAGCTCAGCAGGTTATGGCTGAGATTGCATGGAGCTCTAGGGAGCAGGGAGGACCAGCAACAGACCAGGGCTGCACTATAGAGAAGTTTTCCAAAATAAATCCTCAGCATTTTTAGGAAGAGCTGATCCTGCAGTTGCCAAAAACTGGATGCAGAAGAGATGAGTAGAGGGTCCTCTATGCCACGTATAAGTTGATAGGTGTGGCTAAGAGATGGTGGACAACCGTGAAATTGCTTGAGGAATAGAGACTCATACTAGTGGTCATGACATTGAATCGATTCAAGGAGATGTTCTTTGATTGTTATTTTCCTCCCACTGTTAAAGAAGCTAAGATAGCAGAATTTTTTAATCTGAGATAGGGGCAACTGATGGTTCAACAATATGCAGCAAAGTTTATCGGGTTGTCACGCTTTGCTCCCTATATCCTTCCAGATGAGGTTAAGAAGACAAGAATGTTTGAGAGGGGCTTGATACATGACATCCATAGACATGTGGTAGTCCTAAAGGTGTAGGATTTCTCCGAATTAGTGGATAGGGCCATAGTGGTAGAGGAGAGCAGTCATAGGGATGTGGAGACGTCGATTCAAAGGAAGAGGCCCATGCCTCCAGGATTTTAGGCAGGGTCCAGCCGAGGCCCTTGAATAGGAGATAGATACTGTAGAGCTTAGAGGCAAGAGGCTGGGAGATGGGAGGTTTAGGGCGAGCAAGCATATCCAGTTGTCCTACATATGGGAAGAGACATAGAGGAGAATGCCAAGCGGGGAGGAATGTCTGTTACCAGTATGGTGGATTGGGTCATGTAGCACGAGACTGTCGTGTGCAGTATAGTACTACTCCTGCTCGCAGAACATTTAGATTGAATATCTAGGCACTCAGGGGTGGCGTTCAGTAGAGGAACATAGCCCTGGCGAGGGTTTATACATTGATGCCGGGAGATGCTGAGGCTACAGACGACGTTGTGACAGGTATGATTATTGCTTTATCATATAAAGCTGTTGTTTTATTTGACTCAGGTGCCACCCATTTGTTTGTATCATTGGGGTATGTCAAGTTGACTGGTGTTGAGAAATAGTTGTTAGATACTAATTTTTTAGTAGCCACACCAACTGGATTAGTAGTGAGTTGTGGAAGGTTGCTTAAAAACTATATAGTGGGCATTCAAAAGAAAATATTACCAGTCAATCTTGTAGTGATGGATATGCAGGGATTTGATATGATATTGGGTATGGAATGGCTGGTAGCTAACTACGCTAGCATTGATTGCCATCAGAAAAAGGTGATTTTCATACCCTTAGGAAAGCAAGAATTTAGGTTTGTGGGATCACGTGTGCGCGCCTCACCATAGTTTGTGTCAGCCATTCAGGCTAGGAGACTACTTCAGGATGGTTTCCATGGGTATGTGACTTATATAAAAGAGATATTAGAGAAAGAATTGAAACTTTCTGATATTTCGGTAATCAAGGAATTTTTATATTTGTTTCCAGAGTTACCTGGTTTACTACCAGATCGGGAGATTGAGTTTGCCGTGGATTTACTTCTAGGAACAGCATTGATATCTAAAGCACCCTACATGATGGCCCGAGCCGAGTTAAAAGAGCCGAAAGACAAATTGCAGGAGTTATTAGATAAAGGGTTTATTAGGTTTTGCGTGTCATGTTGGGGAGTGCCAGTGCTATTTGTAAAGAAGAAAGATGGAATGTGTTGATTAAGGTGTAATCCCAAGAGGGGGGGTGAATTGGATATAAAAAAAATTAAGCCACTTAGTTTCCTTTTACACACTTCTTATCAATTTGCCAAGTACTTCTTGTTGCTCAATTATGTATGTGTGTGGCAATCCTATCTATGCATGCAATATACTCAATTTAAATATAACGCGGAAAATAAAGAGTAAAAGGAAGAGAGAAGACAAACGCCGAGGTTCAGCCAACTTGGCCTACGTCCTCGCCTTGAGCAACCACTCAAAGATTCACTAAAAACCCTGCTCCTTAAAGTGGGACGGAGCTTCCCTTACAAACCGCTGCTTACAAGAGGTACAACTCCCTCCTTATCCGCTGCTCACAAGAGGTACAACTTCCTCCTCACACCCGGTTCACAACCCGAACTGTGTTTACAATGAAATCTAAAAATAACACTCAAAACAATGCTTCTAAAAAAAGCTTGGGAGTACAATTCAATTTCCTAGCACATTAACATATGATATAACTGGAAGCTCATGAATGTATGAAAACGATAAACTCGTTTTATGTATGATATGCCTCAACACACAAATCCTTTTTTTAAAATCAAAACTCCCAAATGAAAATATATTTGGATTGCTTTGGAGTCAACTAGGGTTCTTGATTCACTTTGTAAAGATGCACAAGTATATTTGAAGTAAGCTATTTAACAAAAATTTGCATTGAATACAACTCAACAAAAACCACAAAGTTTTTCTAGAAGTTCCAATATTTTAATCAACGTAGGTTTTTCAATAAGAAGCCCTATGAACAATATATATATATATATATATATATATCTGTGTGTGTGTGTGTGTGTGTGTGTGTGTGTGTGTGTTTATATACTTCTTGAATCACAAATCAATCAACCAAGCTAACAAGTTTTTCTCAAGACATGATCTTTTCAAAAATCAGTTTTTATATGTGAATACACACTCAAGATCAAAACCTCTTTCTAATGATAAACACGTAAAGAGACGAAAGGTTCTTGAAAAGTAATAACTTGAAAGATCAAACCTTAATACTGGATTAAATTTTAGTTGGATGAATGAATGCCCTTTTGATTTCAGTAGAGATTTGCCCAAAGAAGATGGAAGAAGATTGAAGTGTAGAAAATTAGCTCCAAGGTTCAAGTCTTGCAATGAGATGTATATTTTTCTTGTTGTGTGTCTTGTCTATTATTCTAGGGTTTTGATATTCATAATATATAGTATATTACCCTTAGAATTAATCTCAGCCATTGGATCAATAAGATACTTCGCGTGTCTTTTTAATAAAAAAACTGATTTTTAGGCTTTCCCGCGAATTCCGGCAACCGAACTCGACTTCGGGCTCTTGAAGTGTCAACTTCAGGAGCCTAAGGTTCCAAGGTCAGGTGACCGAAGAGCCGTGGCTAGGTTCTGTCTTCTCCATTTAATTCGTCAAGCGACTGAACTTAATGTTCAGGCAACCAAAAAATTCTTCAGGCTACTGAGGTTTGAGTTCAGGTAACCAAAGTCCCCATTTTCTCAAATTTTCATATCTAACTAAAAATCTGCTTAACTCCTTTTCGTGGGTCTTTCATAAAACATATTTTTCATGATTTTGAAAACATTTCAAGGTCCATGAGAGTTTCCTAATGATGTACATGAAATGCATGAATCCTAAAACCATTTTAAGTTATAATGAGCCTCAAATTAAATGATATGAAAATGTAAGTACATGAGTTCTAAATACCCTTTCCCAAGATATTCTTGAACTTTGCTGCTTGCATCTTGATTCCCGTACTCTTTGAGTTCCATGGATCTTGCCAAGATTTTTTGACTTTCCGTGCATGCTTAGTGTAAGTCCTGTTCACAAACTCAATGCACAGATCAAATATCAAGTGATTTGTCATTATCAAAACAAGATTGGACTCGTAGAGTCAACAATCTCTCCCTTTTTTATGATGACAAATGCACAAGCAAATATATATATATATATATATATATATAATTGGTTACGCCTAACAAGAGTCCCCCTCAATTAATGCATCAAATATTCAATGAATGACAATATGTTCATGTTCATACACAAAGTGTTTAGCCTGAATCCAAATGAAATATGAAATATGCTCAAAATGAATGTAATATGTTAGATTTCTTCCTTTGAATATCTCACCCTTTGCAAATTAGTTTTACCAAGACTCTTTGCTTCCATTTTATTATTTTTGCTTTTCCATATTTTCTCCCACTTTTGACATCAACAAAAAGGTGTAAACAAATAAAGCATGAGTAGATGCAACCTTATGTTCTTCTCCCCTTAGAGATCTTAAGGTTTTGAATGTATCCAAATGTTGATACCAAATATTAATAATATGCACTTTCAAGTGATTAAGTCGTAAGAGATGTTGCTCCCCTTGAAATATATCATGTTACATGATTCTAAGCAACCTCTCGACTATGCATGAGACCTAATTCACGTCTAATTTGTATAAATATATCCTCCGCAAGTGGTTTCATGAATATATCAACCCATTGTTCATCTGTGCATACAAACTCAAGTCTTACATCCTTTTTTTGTACATGGTCACGAAGAAAGTGATATCGTATTTCTATGTGCTTAGCTCGTGAATGTAATATGGGATTCTTTGAGATATTTATTGCACTCATATTGTCGCATCTTATGGGAATTGTTTGATAGCTTAATCCAAAATCCTTCAGTTGTTGCTTCATGTAAAGCGTTTGAGCACAACAACTACCTGCCGCTATGTATTTAGCTTCAACTGTGGAAAGAGCGACTGAATTTTGTTTCTTAGAAAACTAAGAGACCAAGGAGTGTCCTAAAAAGTGACAAGTACCACTAGTGCTCTTCCTATCCACTTTACTGCAGGCATAATCAGCATCTGAATAACAAAAAATCTCAAATGATGTGTGCTTAGGATACCATAACCCAATGTCCACGGTTCCTATCAAATATCTAAGAATATGTTTAACAGCTAGCAAATGAGACTCTTTTGGAGCAGACTGAAATCTTGCGCACAAACATACGCTAAACATTATATCTGGTCTACTGGCAGTCAAGTATAACAAGCTACCTATCATTCCACGATTTAGTTTGACATCTACTGGTATACCTTGTTCATCTTTATCTAGTTTCAATGAAGTGCTCATAGGTGTACCTAATATTTTTCTGTCTTCCATGTTAAATTTTTTGAGTAGGTCTCTAATATACTTTGATTGATTTATGAATATTCCATGATTTTCTTGTTTAATCTGAAGTTCTAGGAAGAAATTTAGTTCACCCATCATGCTCATCTCAAATTCATTTTGCATTGTATTGGCAAATTCATTACACAATTCTTTATCAGTAGCGCCAAAGATGATGTCATCTACATATACTTGCACTAGGAGAATATCATCTTTCTTAGCCTTTATGAACAGGGTTGTATCTATCTTTTCTCTTATAAATCCATTTTCCATTAGAAATCCGCTTAGCCTTTCATACCAAGCCTTAGGAGCTTGCTTTAAACCATACAAGGCCTTTGTTAGTTTATAAACATGATCTGAATTTTTATGGTTTTCAAACCCTGGGAGTTGTTCTACATACACTTCCTCATTTATGTAGCCATTTAAAAATGCGCTTTTCACATCCATTTGATATAGCTTGAAATCCTTAAAAGCTGCGTATGCTAATAACATTCGTATGGCTTCCATCCTAGCTACAGGGGCAAATGTTTCTTCAAAATCTATACCTTCTTCTTGGTTATATCCCTGAGCTACTAATCTAGCCTTATTTCTCACAACTATTCCATTTTCATCTTTCTTATTCTTATATATCCATTTGGCCCCTATGATTGATTTATCCTCTGGTCTAGAAACTAAAGTCCATACTCTGTTTCTTTCAAATTGATTTAATTCTTCTTGCATGGATAGCACCCACGATTCATCTTCTATAGCTTCACTCACATTCCTAGGTTCTTTTGTGATAAAAATGCAAAATGACTAACCATGTTCCTAAGAGAGGAGCGAGTGGCTACTCCACGTAATGGTTCTCCTATTATTTGATCTATGGGATGATTTTTTATGTATTTCCATTCTTTAGGTGGTGCATTTACCTCAGTTGTAGTTTCTTCAATTTCAATGGATGGTTCTCTAAGTTTATTTTTATTTTCTGAATCATTCTCAATTGATAGTTCTTTTAGTTCCTTGTTTAATTCAGGTTCATCTTCATCAATTCCTTTGAGGAAGGGATTTGTCTCATCGAACACTACATGAATAGATTCTATGACCGTCAATGTTCATTTATTATATACTCTATAGGCTTTACTATCTAAAGCATACCCTAGGAAGATACCTTTATCAAATTTTACATCAAATTTTCCTAAATGCTCATTGTCTCTAAGCACAAAATACTTACAGCCAAAAACATGAAAATATGATATGTTTGGTCTATGGTCATTCCATAACTCGTAAGGAGTCTTATTAAGTGATGGTCTAATTAGGACTCTATTTAGTACATAGCAGGCGATATTCACTGACTCGGCCCAGAAGTATTTCGGTAATTTATATTCATTAAACATAGTTCTGGTCATTTCTTGTATAGATCTATTCTTTCTTTCAACTACGCCATTTTTTTGTGGTGTTCTAGGGGCTGAAAAATTATGGGCAATTCCTAATGAGTTGCAATAGTCTTCCATGCCTTGATTTTTAAACTCTCTACCCCTATCACTTCGAAGTTTGGTAATTGTGTATCCCTTTTCATTTTGTACTCTTTTGCATAGATTTATAAAATTTTCACATGCTTCATCTTTATGATTTAAGAATAGTATCCATGTGTATCTTGAGAAGTCATCAACTATGACAAAAACGTATGATTTTCCTCCTAAACTCTAAATTTGGTTTGGTCCAAATAAGTCTAAGTGCAACATTTGAAGTGGCCTAGAAGTGGAGATCTCTTTCTTCTTCTTAAAGCTTGTTCTTTCTTGTTTTTCTAGTTAGTATGCATCGCAGATTTTATCTTTCACAAATTTTTTCTTGGGCAGTCCCTTAACTAATTCTTTCTTAACTAATTTTGAAATTAAATCCATGTTTGCGTGTCCTAGTCTCCTATGCCAAATCCAACTTATTTCATTCATTGCAGATAAGCATGTTACACTTTGTGAAGTTAGGTTATCAAAACTTGTGGTGTATACGTTTTCATATCGCTTAGCAATGAACAGTATCTTATTATCAGGTTTGTGTTCAACTAAGTACTTGTCATGTTCAAATGATACTTTGTAGCCTTTATCACATAGTTGACTTATGCTTAATAAATTGTGTTTTAGACCTTCAACTAATAAAACATCATCAATAACGAGTGAGGAATCATTACCGACTTTATCGACACCTGTGATCCTTCCCTCAGCATTATCTCCAAAAGTAACAAACCCTTCATCCTTGAGTGTGAAGGATGTGAATTTTGATTTGTCTCCGGTCATGTGGCGTGAGTATCCGCTATCCATATACCATCTATCTTTTGAAGATGTGGATCTTAAGCAAATCTGCAAGACACAATTAAACAACTAGCTTTGGTACCCAGATTGTCTTGGGTCCAGGAGGGTTAGTGCTAGTTTGACCTTTCACCTTCCATACTCTCTTAATTTTTACATCTTTATTTTTCAAAGGACAATCAAATTGTATGTGACCCAACCTTCTACATTTAAAGCATGTAGTATATTTATAATGATTCTTAGTTTAAACAAATGACTTTGATTCTTTTGTGAAATACCCCATGTAAAGTTGTCTTTTCCTTATATTTTCTTTACCATTAAAACCGAGCCCTTCTTTTTCTAGAGAATTTTTTTGAGATCTGAAGAGCTTTTCAAAATTATTTTGTCCTTCAGTAAATTTACAGATAATTTTTACTTTGTCTTTCAAGTCCTTTTCTAACCCCTCAATTTTCATCTCTTTATCCTTCATGAAAGATGCATGGGATTCATTTTGGTGTTCAACAAGATTTGAAAGTTCTTTGACTTTGCTTCTTAACTCAGAAATTTTCTTTGTTTTCTTCTCAAGCATTTTAATAGTGTATAGGTATTCTTGTTTCAGTTCATCATATGACATCATATCATTTTCATTTTCAGATTCACTAGAGTAGTATAAAGATAATGAACGAGATGATTGTATCTCAAAGTCATCATGTGCCATTAGACACAGATTGGCAACCTCGTCGTCGCTGGATTCATATTCTGAACTGCTAGTGTTGTGTGTATCCCAGCCGACTTTCAGCGCCTTCTTCTTTTTCTTTGAAGCATTTATGAGTTTGGGGCACTCAGACTTGATGTGTCCAACTTCTCGGCAATTGTAGCATATTGGTGGATCCTCCTTCTTTTTCTTCATGCTTTGCTCTCCTCTTTCTGATTTAAAGTTTCGAAATTTGCTGTTGAACTTTTTGTTCTTCTTTAAGAACTTTCCGAACTTCAATGTTAGCAAGGCCATGTCATCATCCGTTTCAGAATCACTTCCTTCACTTGAGTAGCTTGATGATGCCTTAAGTGCAGTGACCTTCTTAGCTTTGTTTTGTTCATTTTTCCTCTCGTTTATCGTCAGCTCATAGGTGATAAGTGATCCAATGAGTTCGTCCACCGACATCTCCTTGAGATTTCTCCCTTCTGCTGTTGCAGTAGCTTTAGCTTCTCACACTGGAGGTAATCCCCTGAGTATTTTCCTGATCAACTCATAAGAAGGGTAAGTTTTTCCAAGAGCATTTAAAGAGTTAATGTTGTGTGTGAATCTATTGTACATGGATTGTATGGATTCATCAACCGTCATTTTAAATGCTTTATATTCACTGGTGAGCATGTCTATCCTACTATCCTTTACTTCCTTAGTGCCTTCATACGTAACTTCTAACTTTTCCCAAATTTCTTTAGCTGAGTTACATGCCATTACACTATTAAATTCATTGACGTCTAGTGCACAAAAGAGAATGTTCATGGCAGTGGCATTACTTTGAACTGACTTCCAATCCTCTTCAGTATATTCATCTTCAGTTTTAGGTACATTAATCTTATCAATTACTTTCATGGGAATGTGATTTCCCTTAGTCACAATTTTCCAAACCTTCCAATCTACGTTCAGTAGATATATGCTCATCCTACGTTTCCAATATGTGTAATTTACACCACAGAAAATGGGTGGTCTAGTGGATGAGCGTCCCTCACCAAATGGAGTTACACAAATGTGTGTCATGTGATCGTTTTACAAATTAACTATCAAGTCTAGGTAAACCCGCTCTGATACCAAATGTTAATTAAGGTGTAATCTCAAGAGGGGGGGTGAATTGGATATAAAAAAAATTAAGCCACTTAGTTTCCTTTTACATACTTCTTATCAATTTGCCAACTACTTCTTGTTGCTCAATTATGTATGCGTGTGGCAATCCTATCTATGCATGCAATATAATCAATTTAAATATAACGCGGAAAATAAAGAGTAAAAGGAAGAGAGAAGACAAACGCCGAGGTTCAGCCAACTTGGCCTACGTCCTCGCCTTGAGCAACCACTCAAGGATTCACTAAAAACCCTGCTCCTTAAAGTGGGATGGAGCTTTCCTTACAAACCGCTGCTTATAAGAGATACAGGTCCCTCCTTATTTTATTGCTTACAAGAGGTATAGCTTCCTCCTCACACCCATTTCACAACCCGAATCGTGTTTACAATGAAATATGAAAGTAACACTCAAAACAATGCTTCTAACCAAAGCTTGTGAGTACAATTCAATTTCCTAGCGCATTAACATATGATATAACTTGGAGCTCATGAATGTATGAAAACGATAAACTCATTTTATGTATGATATGCCTTAACACACAAATCCTTTTTCTTAAATCAAAACTCCCAAGTGAAAATATATTTGGAATGCTTTGGAGTCAACTAGGGTTCTTGATTCACTTTGTAAAGATGCACAAGTATATTTGAAGTAAGCTATTTAACAAAACTTTGCCTTGAATACAACTCAACAAAAACCACAAAGTTTTCCTTCAAGTTCCAATATTTTAATCAATGTAGGTTTTTTAATAAGAAGCCCTATGAACAATATATATATATATATATATATATATATATATATATCTGTGTGTGTGTGTGTGTGTGTGTGTGTGTGTGTGTGTTTATATACTTCTTGAATCACAAATCAATCAACCAAGCTAACAAGTTTTTCTCAAGACATTATCTTTTCAAAAATAAGTTTTTATATGTGAATACACACTCAAGATCAAAACCTCTTTCTAATGATAAACACGTAAAGAGATGAGAGGTTCTTGAAAAGTAATAACTTGAAAGATCAAACCTTAATACTGGATTAAAGTTTAGTTGGATGAATGAATGCCTTTTTGATTTCAGTAGAGATTTGCCCAAAGAAGATGGAAGAAGATTGAAGTGCAGAAAATCAGCTCTAGGGTTCAAGTCTTGCAATGAGATTTATATTTTTCTTGTTGTGTGTCTTGTATATTATTCTAGGGTTTTGATATTCATAATATATAGTATATTACCCTTAGAATTAATCTCAGCCGTTGGATCAATAAGATACTTCGCGTGTCTTTTTAATAAAAAAAACTGATTTTTAGGCTTTCCCGCGAGTTTAGGCAACCGAACTTGACTTCAGGCTCCTGAAGTGTCAACTTCAGGCGCCTGAAGTTCCAAGGTCAAGCGACCGAAGAGCCTCGGCCAAGTTCTAACTTCTCCATTTAATTCTTCAGGCGACTGAACTTAATCTTCAGGCAACCAAAGAAATTCTTCAAGCAACTGAGGTTTGAGTTCAGGCGACCGAAGTCCCCATTTTCTCAAATTTTCATATCTAACTAAAAATTTGCTTGACTCCTTTTCATGGGTCTTTCATAAAACATATTTTTCATGATTTTGAAAACATTTCAAGGTCCATGAGAGTTTCCTAATGATGTACATGAAATGCATGAATCCTAAAACCATTTTAAGTTATAATGAGCCTCAAATTAAATGATATGAAAATGTAAGTACATGAGTTCTAAATACCCTTTCCCAAGATATTCTTGAACTTTGCCGCTTACATCTTGATTCCTGTACTCTTTGAGTTCCATGGATTTTGCCAAGATTTGTTGACTTTCCGTGCATGCTTAGTGTAAGTCCTGTTCACAAACTCAATGCACATATCAAATATCAAGTGATTTGTCATTATCAAAATAAGATTGGACTCGTAAAGTCAACAGAATGTTGAGAATGTGTATCGATTATAGGGAGATAAATAAAGTGACGATCAAGAACAAGTATCCTCTTCCTAGATTTGATGACTTATTTGATAATTTACAGGGAACTCAAGTCTATTCCAAGATTGATCTTCGATGGGGATTCCATTAGGTGAAAGTTAAAGTAGAAGATATTCCAAAAACAGCATTTAGGACCAGATATGGCTATTATGAGTTTCTAGTTATGCCATTTGGTCTGACTAATGCACCCGCAATGTTTTTGGATTTGATGAATCGGGTATTCCATCAATACTTAGATTAGTTTGTTGTTTTCATTATTGATGATATACTGGTCTATTCAAAGAATTTTGAAGAACATGAAGATCATTTGAAACTAGTACTACAGGTATTGAAAAAAAAGAAGTTATATGCTAAGTTCAAAAAATGTGAATTTTGGTTAAGGCAAGTCACTTTTCTTGGACATGTGATCTCTAGGGATGGCATATCAGTAGATCCAAGTAAAATAGAAGCAGTGGTGAATTGGGTGAGACCAAGAAATGTTCAAGAGATCGGGAGTTTCCTTGGTCTGGTAGGGTACTACCAGCATTTTGTGGATGGTTTTTCTAGATTATCGGGTCCACTCACACGGCTCACTAGAAAAAATGTGAAGATTGTATGGACGAACGAGTGTGAGCAGAGCTTCTATGAGTTGAAACAACGGTTTGTCAGTGCACCAGTATTATCTATTCCATCAGGAGAGGATGAATTTGTTATATACAGTGACGCGTCCCAAAAGGGACTCAGATGCATGTTGATGCAGCTCGAGAGGATTATTGCATACGCTTCCTAGAAACTTAAAGAGTATGAAAAAAATTACCTTACCCATGATCTGAAGTTAGCTGCGGTGGTCCACGCGCTAAAAATTTGAAGACACTATCTCTTTGGGGGAGGATATAAAATTTTTACTGACCATAAAAGCTTGAAATATTTCTTCACACAGAAAGAATTAAACATGAGGAAGAGGAGATGGCTAGAGCTTATTAAGGATCATGATTGCACCATCAGTTACCATCCGGGGAAAGCAAACATGGTGGCTGATGTTTTAAGATGGAAATCAGTGGGAGCATCATTATTAGTAGGGATGATTCAGCATTCGATTCAGATGGATTTGGAGAGGCTTGGTGTGGAGTTGGTAGAGGGTGAGCACCAGGCATTTATTGCTAACTTGGTGCTACAACTAACCCTGCAGGAGATGATTAAAGCTGTTCAAAAAAATGATGCAGAATTAGAAGAGCTTATGGGTAAAGTGCAGGACGAACAAGGGGAGGAGTTTAATATTTCAGATGATGAAACTCTGTGGTTTCGTACCAGGATGTGTGTACTCGCAAATGCTAAAATTAAGAGGACTATCCTAGAGGAGCCGCACAGATCACTTTACAAAGTACATATCGGAAGCACAAAGATGTATCGGGACCTCTGGGAATCATTTCGGTGGAGTGGCATGAAGAGGGAGATAGCCGAGTTTGTGAAGCAGTGTTTGACGTGCCAACAGGTAAAAGCTGAGCACTAGAGACCGATGGGATAGTTGCAGCCACTCCATATTCCTAAGTGGGAATAGGATCATATTTGTAGTAACCCGACTAAAAAAATAAATAAATAAATAAATAATGAATAATAAATAAATAAATAAATAAAGAGATATTTTGGAGGAGATATTTTGGAGAAGATATTTTGAAAGGAGGTATTTTTAGATATTTATATATAAATATCTTGGAGGATATATTCATTTAGATTACTTAAAGGCTAAGTTAGGTTTTATTCTATAAACTCTTTCATTCTCTCTCTCTCTCTCTCTCTCTCTCTCTCTCTCTCTCTCTCTCTCTCTCTCTCTCTCTCTCTCTCTCTCTCTAGGATTTTGCGCCATCCGTTGCCAGAATCCACGATCCGTCGTTACCACGTGGGTCAGGAGGAGAATCTCTACGTTTATTGTGGAACAGATCTTCGTTTGTGGAATTTTGGGATTTTCCCTAAAATCGAGGCAAGGGTCTGAATTCGGTTTCAGTTCGGTAGATCGGTAGTATAGGAAATTATATTGAAGTACTTTTCTTTGGTTTTTAGGTTTTGGGGACGCCGAGTCGTTGTTTTCGATCGGTTCGTTCGTGTTTCGGTTTCAGGTTTAAGGTAAGGGAAAATTGAATACAATAGTTATTTCGTAAAACTAAACTACTAAAAAGATAATTTACATTTATATGATTGATTTGACTACTATTTTACTAAATTTCACCAGGTTGAAATGCCGGGTTTCGTGATTTTACGGTTTTGGTAAAAATACGGGTTTTGGTGTATGGTCTCCAAATGTTTCAAAACTTATTTATTTGTATTATTATGTATGTACAAGATGCTTGAATCCCTTATTTTTATTTAAATGGTGTTTATTGTATTATATACTATATAGCGGATTTTTGTTTAAATTAGTGTGACATGTGGATGAAAATAAATTTGTGAACATTTGATATTATTGATACGGATTATAGGAATGGAGTTCCAAATTGTTATACTGGAAAATGTTGAAAAATAGATATCGGTTATATACCGTGCTAATTATGCAAAAAAGGTAATCTGAGAGGGTGTGTGCTGGTTTATACCAGATATGGAAATATGAGTTTTTGAAAATACTGGAATTGCACAGGTTATTATGTTTTGTTATAAATTGTATATATGATAAATGGAACCACAACTTGCTACCAAAAGGAGTTGAAAGATACTTCTGTAAAGAAGTTGAAAAATACTTTTGCGAAAAGGGGTTGAAATATACTTCCGAAAAAGGAGTTGAAAGATACTTCTGTGAAGAAGTTAAAAAATACTTTTGCGAAAAGGGGTTGAAAGATACAACCACCTTATAAGGCACGGTACCGTAGCTAGTGAGTACAGTGCAACCACACATGAGAATCAGTGTGGGTACGTAGATAGTTGGCTAGCAGGAGTATGAAACCACTGGTGAAATAATGCATCAGATGGGAGCAGTCGGACTATATATGAGATACTTGACAACCTGCACGAACAGGGCATTGTCAGAGTATCAGTGCACAACCCGTGCCACTGGGTAAATAGGCATAATATGTCTTACCAAGCTGTTGGTGGTTCTATATTCATATACATGATTTAAAAGCTGATATGGAAAAACCGTATTGTTCATATTGATATATGTGTTGTGCTTCAGTATTGAAAACCTTTGTTTTATATATATGTTTTAAATTGAAATACTCACATGTGGTCACATGTTGATTGTAATACTTTCTTCGTTACTGAGAAGTGTCTCACCCCGTTATACAACCTCTATTTTCAGGTCCTTCAGGACTGCCGGTCCTAGTTGCTAGAGCGATTAGGAGGGTGGTTTTTGGTTTAGTTGCGTAAGTATTCTGTTATGTAATAAACTTAGTTAGAAGCATCTTTTTAGAGGTTGTAAACACTGATTTATGTATTAAGTTTGTATGTTTGAGAATTTAAGAATATAGTTGGTAGACTCTGGTATATACCTAGTATAAATCCTGATGGATATTTATGTTTTTCTATGACATTTATATCCCAGTTTTGTATGATTTACACCCTTATATCCCTATTTAGGACGGGTTGTTCATATAGGTCTATCAGGTATAGGTTATTATGTATGTAGATTGGCAACCTGGGTCCGTTTAAAGGTCCGAGTCACTACAGTTGGTATCAGAGCCCTTAACCAGTCGGAAGTGTGATTTAAATCATGCTGCATGGTTAGGGATATGTTTATAATTAAGAATTTTCTAATTTTGTAGTCTAGAATATACCAAAGTATAGGACATGGATAAGACCTCGGGTTTTGTTTTGTATGCTTGGAGACGGAATTCCCTTGGCAGACTTCTATGTTTTTCTGGATCATTCGAAAGGTTCAAAAAATCACGACAATCTATTGATGGTGTTGTTTCCAAGTAGAAGGGCAGGATTTGAGTTAGAATGATGATGTTAAATTAATGGAGTACATCAATATTGAAAATATGATTTTAGGAAACTAAGTCTATAGTAAAATAATATAAGCCGATATTTAGGCTTTTACCCTTCTAATGGATTTTCATTTTTTTTTTTTTCCTTTTAGGATGGAATCGAGGGACATTACTGCCAACATAGGAGGTAGTAGTAGTGAGGGTGCTGGCCATGAGAATGGCAGTGACTCTACTTGTGTATTACGGGATTTCACACAGCAGCTTATGGATAAGGTGGTGTGAATGAATAGGGGGCAGGACCGTCTCACATTTGAGATGGGATGCTCCATTGATCAGTTCACAAAGTTGAAGCCTTTGGTGATTATAGGAAGTGCAGATCCAATTCATGCTGAGAATTGGATCCAGGTGATCGAGAAAATCCTTGATGTTTTGAACTGCACGAAGAAGCAGAAAGTAACCTATACAACGTTCAAGTTGTTAAGGAAGGCAGAGAGATGGTGGGTGTCAGTTAAAAAAATGAAGGAACACCGACCGATACCAGTAGCGATGACGTGGTCCCATTTCAGAGATCTATTCTTTAATCGTACTTTTTGGCCACGATCAGAAGCGCAAAGATGGAGGAATTTATGAACCTGTCTCAGGAGTCGTTATTGGTGCAGCAGTACGCTACCAAATTCTAGGAGCTATCCTGATTCGCTCCATTCTTGATACCGGATGAAGTGAGGAAGGCCTGGAAGTTTCAAAGGGGTCTGAGGAAGGAGATCCATAGACAAACAGTGATCTTGCATTTGCAAGACTTTGCTACACTGGTCAAGAAAGCCGCTATGGCAGAGGAGAGCCTGCTAGAGGACGTGGAGGTTCAGGTCCCGAAGAAGAGACTAGTGCCTTGTAGTTCTTCGTCTGGGGCGAGGCAGGGTAACTGGAAGAGGAATAGTGGTGGTACATTTCAAAACACCGCACCTTCCCATGGTTGCTCTCTTTGTGGTAGGAAGCACGCTGGTCAGTGTTGGCTGACTACGGGGGCTTGTATGCGGTGTGATAGATAGGGACATAAGGCGAGAGATTGTCACCTGCCAAGAAAAAGTGGAACCTTGCAACAGTCATGTAAAGGAAATACTCAGGCGTAGCGTGGTGGTCAGCAAGGGGGTACAGCCCAGGCTAAGATGTATTCTCTTACACCTGGCGACGCAGAGAATGCTGGTTAGGTAGTCATAGGTATTATTTACATGCTTTCTCATAAAGTTATTGTATTATTTAATTATGAGGCAACGCATTCTTTAATTTCTTGAGAATTTGTTAAACTGTTTGGATTAGAGGTTCAACTATTAGATAATGAACTAGTAGTGGCTACATCGTCAGGATCAGTAGTCGAGTGTAACAAGATAGTCTGTGACTTCTTGGTTGAAATTCAGGGAAGGGTACTACCAATTGACCTTCTGGTGTTTGATATGTATGGCTTTGATGTCATCTTAGGAATGGATTGGCTATTCACCAGTTATGCCAGTATCAATTGCCGCATGAGGGAAGTGATATTTAGATCGACAGGGCAATAGGAATTTAAGTTCCTAGGATCGTGTGTGCATTCTACACCACAAATCCTTTCATCTTTTCAAGCTAGGAGGTTACTCCTAGAGGGTTGCCATGGGTATCTGAAATTTGTGAAAGACACACCGACTGAAGAACGTAAGCTAGAGACGATTGTAGTAGTGCATGAGTTCCCTGACGTGTTTCGAGAGGACTTGCCAAGATTACCTCTAGACCGTGAAGTGGAATTCCCTATAGATTTAGCTACAGATATGGCGCCAATTTCGAAAGCTCCGTATTGCATGGCTCCAATTGAATTAAGAGAGTTGAAAGAACAATTGTAGGAGCTACTAGACAAGGGGTACATTCGACCTAGTGTTTCTCCCCAGGAGCACCGGTGTTATTTGTGAAGAAGAAGGATGATCGATGAGAATGTGCATCGATTACAGAGAATTTAACAAGGTAACGGTAAAGAATAAATATCCACTACCCAGGATTGATGATTTGTTTGACCAGCTTTAGGGCACGCATATCTTCTCTAAGATTGATCTACAATCTGGGTATCACCAGCCAAAGGTGAAAGCAGAGGACGTCCCAAAGACAGCATTTCGAACCCGATATGGCTATTACGAATTTATGGTTATGCCTTTTGGTTTGACTAATGCACCTGCAGCATTTATGGATCTGATGAACAAGGTCTTTCACGAATATTTAGACCGATTCATTGTGGTATTTATCGATGATATCCTAGTGTATTCTAGGAGTGTTGTAGAGCACGAAGCTCATTTGAGGTTGGTATTGCAAATGCTTAGGGATAAGAGGTTGTATGCTAAACTAAACAAGTGCGAATTCTAGCTTGAACATATTGCATTTCTAGGGCACATGGTGTCTAAAGAAGGGGTATCAGTGGATCCAAGTAAGATTGAGGCTGTAGTGGACTGGGCGAGACCGAAGAATGTTCAGGAAGTCAGAAGTTTTCTAGGTCTTGCAGGTTACTACCGTTAGTTCGTAGAAGGGTTCTCTATTTTAGAAGGTCCTTTGACGTGACTCATGAGGAAGAACATGAGGTACGATTGGACTGATGAATGTGAGTTGAGTTTCCAGGAGCTGAAATGGCGACTGATTACTACTCTAGTTCTAACTATTCCATCTGGTGTTGGCGGCTTTGTTATTTACAGTGACGCCTCTAAAAGGGGTCTTAGCTGTGTTCTAATGCAGCAGGGCAGAGTAGTTGCTTATGCTTCTCATCAACTGAAAGAATACAAGAAGAACTACTCGACACATGATATGGAATTAGTAGCGGTGGTGTTTGCATTGAAAATTTGGAGGCACTCTCTATACGGTGAAAGGTGTGAGATTTTTACCGATCATAAAAGTCTTAAATAATTTTTCACCCAGAAAGAACTAAACATGAGACAACGCAGGTGGCTTGAGTTGATAAAAGACTACAACTGCACTATTATCTATCACCTAGGAAAGGTTAACGTGGTAGCTGATGCTCTAAGTCGGAAGTCTATTGATGTGTTGGTCTTAGTAGTGGGGGTTAAACATCAAATCTGTATGGACCTAGAAAGGTTGTGCTTGGAGGTGGTGGAAGGGAATCATCATGCTGTTCTTGCCAGCTTGGTGGTGCAGCAGACCTTACAAGAGAGGATCCGTGCGGCGCAGAAGGAGGATCTGGAATTTTGAGCTTATGGAAGGAGTTCAAAGTGGGTTAAAGTCGGATTTCTGTATCTCTGGTAATGGGATATTGAGATTTCGCCACAGGGTTTGTGTATTGAATAATTCCATAATTAAACAGCTCATTTTGGAAGAGGCACACCGTTCACTCTACATCGTACATCCTGGTAGTACAAAGATGTACCGGAATTCAAAGGAGTCCTTCTAGTGGTCCAACATGAAAAGAGAGATCGATCATTTTGTAGAGCAATGCCTAACTTGTCAGCGGGTCAAAGCAGAGCACCAGAGGTCAGCAGGACCACTTCAGCCACTTGCCATCCCCGAGTGGAAGTGGGAGCACATTTCGATGGATTTTGTGATGGGATTATTTGCGGCGGTACATAGGCAGAATGTTATATGGGTTGTGGTAGATCAGCTAATGAAGACTGCACATTTCATTCCAACCAGAGTCAACCATTCTCTGAATAGGCTGGCAAAGTTATACTTGCAGGAGATTATACGACTCCACGATGTTCCTATTTATATAGTTTTAAATCGAGATTTGCGTTTTACGTCTCGATTCTATAAGAGTCTTCAGGATGCCTTGGGATTACAACTGACGTTCAGTACGTATTTCCACCTACAGATGGATGGACAGTCTGAGAGTACTGTTCAAACGTTAGAGGATACGTTGCGGGCATGTGTACTGGACTTTGGTGATAGTTGGATGCGGTATCTACCACTTGTCGAGTTTGCATATAACAATAGTTACCAGGCAAGCATTGAGATGGCACTTTATGAGGCATTCTATGGTCTTCGGGAGAGTTTTGTGTGTGTGTGTGTAATTTTTTGAAACATCGCATTGTAACCACAGTATTCCTTCGCCATAAGCGAGGGTAGAAAATAAATTCTTGCCAGAGCTGCTTTGTGGGTGGTTGCCACGTGGGTCAGGAGGAGAATCTCTATGTTTATTGTGGATCGAATCTTCATTTGTGGAATTTTGGGATTTTCCCTAAAATCAAGGTAAGGGTCTGAATTCGCTTTCGGTTCGGTAGATCGGTAGTATAGGAAATTATATTGAAGTATTGTTCTTCAGTTTTTAGGTTTTGGGGACCCTGAGTCATTGTTTTCGATTGGTTCGTTCGTGTTTCGATTTTAGGTTTAAGGTAAGGGAAAATTGATTACAATAGTTATTTCTTAAAACTAAACCACTAAAAAGACAATTTACATGCATATGATCGATTTGGCTGCTATTTTACTAAATTTTACGGGGTTGAAATGCCAGGTTACGTGATTTTACGGTTTTGGTAAAAATACAGGTTTTGGCGTATGGTCTCCAAATGTTTCAAAACTTTTTTATTTGCATTATTATGTATATAGGATATGCCTGAATCCCTTATTTTTATTTAAATGGTGTTTATTGTATTATATACTATATAGCAGATTTTTATTTAAATTAGTGTTACATGTGGATGAAAATGAACTTGTGAACATTTGATATTATTGATATAGATTATGGGAACAAAGTTCCAAATTGTTATACTAGAAAATAATGAAAAACAGGTGCCAGTTATATACCGAGCTAATTATGCAAAAAGGGTAAACTGAGAGGGTGTGTGCCGGTTTATACCAGATATGGATATATGAATTTGTGAAAATACTGGAATTGCACAGGTTATTATGTTTTGTTATAAATTGTATATATGATAAATGGAACCACAACTTGCTACCAAAAGGAGTTGAAAGATACTTCTGTGAAGAAGTTGAAAAATACTTCTGCGAAAAGGGGTTGAAAGATACTTTCGAAAAAGGAGTTGAAAGATACTTCTGTGAAGAAGTTGAAAAATATTTCTACGAAAAGGGGTTGAAAGATACTACCGCCATATAAGGCATGGTACCGTAGCTAGTGAGTACCGTGTAACCACACATGAGAATCAGTGTGGGTAAGTAGATAGTCGGCTAGCAGGAGTATGAAACCACTGGTGAAATAATGGACCAGATGGGGGTAGTCGGACTATATATAAGATACTTGATAGTGCCTGCACGAACAGGGCATTGTCAGAGTATTAGTGCACTGCCAGTGTCACGGGGTTAATAGGCGTAATATGTCATACCAAGTTATTGGTGGTTCTATATTCATATACATGATTTAAAAGCTAATATGGAAAAACGGTATTGTTTATATTGATATATGTGTTGTGCTTTAGTATTGAAAACCTTTGTTTTATATATACGGATATATGTTTTAAATTGAAATACTCACTTGTGGTCACACACTGATTGTAATACTTTCTTCGTTACTGAGAAGTGTCTCACCCTGTTATACAACTTCTATTTTCATGTCCTTCAGAACGTTGGTCCTAGTTGCTAGAGCGACTGGGAGGGTGGTTTTTGGTTTAGTTGTGTAAGTATTTGGTTCTGTAATAAACTTAGTTAGAAGCATCTTTTTGGAGGTTATAAACACTGATTTATGTATTAAGTTTGTATGTTTTAGAATTTAAGAATATAGTTGGTAGACTCTGGTATATACCTAGTATAAATCCCGATGGATATTTTTGTTTTTCCGCGACATTTATATCCCAAATTTCTATGATTTACACCCGTATGTCCCTGTTTAGGGCGGGTTGTTCATATATGTCTATCAGGTACAGGTTATTATGTATGTAGGTTGGCAACCTGGGTCCATTTAAAAGGTCGGGTCGTTACAATATCTCCACGGATTTCGTTACAGGGTTACCGCCAGAGTTGCATGGGCAGTACGCCATTTGGGTGATTGTAGACTGGCTGACAAAGATTGCTCATTTTCTCCTAATTAAGGTCAACTACTACATGAGCAGACTGGCGGATTTATATATTCATGATATAGTTCGACCACATGGTGTGTGACAGATAGAGAAGACAATCCAGATACTAGAAGTTGTGCTCCAAGCATGTGTGCTGGACTTCAGGGGTAGTTGGACCCAGTTTATGCCATTGGTTGAATTCACATATAATAACAAATACTAGGCCAGCATTGGAATGGCACCTTATGAGGCATTATATCGTAGGAGGTGCTGTTCTCCGCTATACTGAGATGAAGTGGGTGAAAGACGAGTTTTGGGGTCAAAGTTAGCGCAGTAGACATATGATAAAGTTTGACTTGAAGTGGGTGAAAGACGAGTTTTGGGGTCAGAGTTAGTGCAGCAGACATATGATAAAGTTTGACTTATCAGAGATAGAATTAGAACAGCACAGAGTCGGCAGAAAATCTACACAGATACTCACCGCTGAAAATTGGAGTTTGATGAAGGAGACCATGTGTTCTTGAAAGTAGCACCGATGAAAGGAGTTATGAGGTTTGGGAGAAAGGGCAAGCTAAATCCTAGGTACATTGGCCCATTTGAAATACTTGAGAGAGTGGGTTAGGTTGCTTAAATGTTAGTTTTACCACCAACACTATCTAGGATTCATGACGTATTCCATGTATCTATGTTGAGGAAATACATCTCAGATCCCTCCCACATGATTAGTTATGAGGAGTTGGAGCTTAGAGATAATTTAGCATGTGAAGAGATACCAATGCATATTTTTGATAAGAAGGAACAAGAGTTGCGCACCAAGAAAATTCCACTAGTAAAGGTATTATGGAGGAATTAGGCAGTGGAGGAATATTCGTGGGAGTTAGAGAAGGAGATACGATAGAAGTACCCACATTTGTTTAGTGGGGATCTGTATTAGTCAAAAAAGGAAAAGTAGCAGTTCAGGTAAAGTAAGTATTATTTTGATTTTATTTTTATGCAATGCAGGGTAATATATGTAAAAATTATGTTTTGATTTATAGGATATAGTGGGTCTTGGGAGAATTTTGGTTAGTTCTTGTAATCTCCTAGAACCGTATATGTAACAACTGTATTCCTCTGCCATAAGTAAGGGCAATGAATAAAATTTCTAGGTTTTCTTTAAGGACTCGTGCAAGGAATAAATAGAAAATTTCAATGATGAAATTTTTATAAGGAGGGGAGGATGTAGAGACCCATAAAATTCAATTTATAAGAAAAAAAGGAAAAAGGAATTATAAAAAGGGGTTTCAACAGGAATTTGTCGACGAACCCAAGGTCCTCATCAACGAACGCCATTCTAGATCTCATCGACGAAGCATACGTGTCTCATCGATGAGAAGATACTGAGAGCATGAAATTCAAGCCATTAAGGGTTCATCAACAAACTCATTATCTTCATTAACAAACACCCTTCTATGGTTCATCAACAAGTACACGTGTCTCATTGATGAAGCCACATGGTCATCCATCTTTAAATACGTTGAAATCAGAATTTTAGTGTGAAAATCACTTTTTCTCTCATTTTCTCTCACTACTTTGGTCCTCCCTCCTTCTCTCTTCTAATTTGGCTCCGTTTTTCCCCATTTCGACGATCAGAAGGTGCCACGATTATCCTGGGGAGATTCTCTACAACTTAGCAAGAGTAGAATGTTGATTTGATTTTCTTAGGCAACATCCCAAAATCATGATAAGTAAGTAATTTTAGGGTTTATATGCTTATTTGGAATTTCGGAACCCAGAAAATGTGTTAGATGTTAATATACTGGGTTTGAGTTGATTGAACTGGGGTGAATGTAATTTCAAGGTTTAGAGTTTGGAACGTTGTAGTCATGATTTAGGGCTTTTAACAGGCTACTCAGGAAATAGGTAAGGGGATAGATTAAGTCAGACATTTTTAGAAAATTTATTTATTGATTATAATTTTAGAAATTTATTTATGAATTAATGTGGTTTTTGGGGAATACTGGTGTTGAACAGAGAAAATAGATTTTATAGTATGTTTAATTATAATACTGAGTAGAGCTCACTCATGTGGCATGAGTAAAAATTTAATGTAATAACAATATGTCAAAATATGTTATTATTTCATAGAATAAGTACGATTTTACTGAAATTTTAGAAAAATGATAATCAGTACAGAAATTAAGATATTTTCTAGTACATTGTGATATGACAGTCGGCCCAGATGTCGTGATAGTATAACCGGCGCATATGCCATGTCATTTTAATACGATGATATATTTAGAAATTATGAAATGATAGCTTTTATTCAAAAATATGTATAAGCCAGATTTTATTTCAAAAATATGAAAATATTATTTACGAACAAAATTATATATTATGTGAAATGTATTATATAGTAACAGAACCCAAATGGTTATATATGTTAAGAGCATAGTACCGTTGCCAGATCAGAGAGAGGATACCTATTGTGTTCCGACCCCTAGAGGTTGTTGGAGATTAGACTGGGAGGACTAGATTGGTGTATAGTCGACAATGCAACAACACTATTCAGGAAATATGGGTCGGAGGCCGATTAGCCCAAAAGTGTAGGCGGTGTAGTAGGATACCAACTGTATTATTGACCTGTAGAGGTTTGACGGTGTAGTAGGATGGGCAGACCAAGATGGGTGGGCAATCGCGTGTATTTATGTCATGTTTGACTTAACCTGGTAGGCCAGCCATCATCAAATCCAACCTACGAGCCACACAACCCAGATCATGTGGGGTGAAATCATGATATACATATTTATATCCAGTGTATGATTCCTGTAATATATAGATTTAAAGATGATTTAAATGATACAATAATTCATTATCATATAATAAGATTATGTGTATAAGTACAAATTTTCATGTATTATCAATTACAGCTTAAGTTATACTACAATTATATTATTTGCAGTATATGTTTATAATGTGACAAAACTCATGTTGCCACACACTGATATTAGTCTATTTTTCTTACTGAGAGGTGTCTCACCCCAACGTTATAAATATTTCAAGAAATCCAGACAGTCGAATGAAGCGAGTTCCGTGACAGAGGAGTTCGTTGTTGTTACCTCAGTTGTAGGGTAAGTAGTTGAGTCGTAGACATGATGGATTTTTGGGGTGTATATGTTTATATGTAGAAATAGTGAAACTTTGGTATTGTATATATATGTTAAGTGTGTTATAGTTTCGCTGCGTAGATGACATGAATGTATAAATAGGTAAATCCCTGGTACCTATGGGTCCAGGTTGACTTTGAGTATGTATTATGGTGTCAAAATATTAAGAATATGTGGAAACATATATAGCAAAAAATTGGGGTCGTTACAGTATTGGGATGACGTTGGTGAAAGGAAAATTTTGGGGCCAAAAATTATACAGCAGACTTCGAAGGAAAGTTACGAGTCTTTAGAAGTTAGAGACACATTATCATATGAGGAAGTGCTAGTTCAGATTCTAGACCGGAAAGAGCAGTAACTACGTACTAAGAAAATTCCATTGGTGAAAGTACTCTGGTGTAATCATGCAGTTGAGGAAGTTTCATAAGAATTAGAGGAGGAAATACGTCAAAGGTACCCCCACTTATTCAAGGAGACCCAACGTTAATCATATAAGTGTGACGTTTCAGGTAATTACTTAATTGTTTTGGTTATAAATTAATTAGTGTATGGTTGTATAGTTAGCATGTTTAGTTATAATCAATCTATTTTGGTTTTAAGTTGAGTGGTTTTAGGAGAGTTTTTATATTAACTAGTTGTAATCTCCTAGAGACCGTATATGTAACCACAGTATTTCTCTGCTATAAGCGAGGGTTATTAATAAAATTTGGGATGGGGCCGCTATGTGGGTGACTGCCGGTTCTTCTATAGTGCGGGGTTACCATTTAAAGGAACTCCATAGTTGGATTCAATAATGATTAGCAAATTTCGAGGACGAAATTTTTATAAGGAGGGGAGGATGTAGAGACCCGGAAAATAATAATAATAATAATAATAATTGAAAACTAAGGTGTAGTCTCAAGAGGAGGGTGAATTGGATTTAAAAATTTCTTTTAATTCTTTTTAAAGAATTCTTAACCTCTTTTAATTCTTTCAAATATTTCTTGACTTCTTGTTAATAATTTTAATGTTCTTTTATTCAATCCACAACCACACAATACAAGTAATCAAAACAAAGCTCAATCAAACTACCAATTGATTTGCCAAGTACAAGTTAACTACAACACTATTAAGATTGATAAATGCTTGCAATATTCAGCACTTCTAAGCAAATATTTAGAATGAAAGTTTTATCATAGTTTTGAAATATAAACACACTCCAATCAATATCAAATTTTAAACTATTTAACCACAATATACTTAATCAATATATTAGATACAACTTTCAGCTTTTGTTGTCAGCCTTGTGAATATGAATTTGATTCAAGCCTTGTGGCCAATCCCTTTGATAAAGAATTTAGCTTTCTCAAGAATGATTTTCAACAAAACATTTACACTCTTCCCAAAATTCAGAATTTAAATAAACTCTTATTTAATTTATCTTTGGGTGTTAACCAATTAACGTACTCTCTTATGGTTTCCACAAAGTATGGTTTAACCAACGTAACCTAAATCAAAATTAGACTTTAAGTTTACTTAATTTCCAAATTTACGTAGTATATATGATTAAAAGATTAAATCATCCACGCAATTTATATGTACTGAAAATAAAAAGAGTAAGGGAAAGAGAGAGAGTGGGACCACAGATTTTACGAGGTTCGGCCTTTGGCAAATCACCAAAGGATTCACTAAAACCAGTTCCTTTTTCCGGGTGGAACAACATCGTTTACATACTCCTTTGATTAGGCTAGAGCCCATCTCTCCAAACGATATACCCTCGTTTGGTCACTTCTTCAATTAGGCTAGAGCAGTACCTCTCTAAGCGATATCCCCTTGCTTAGCCAATGATCCGAACACCTTGAATCATCCAAGAACTACAAAAGATATGAAGTAATCACTGCGTACAAAAGCACTCTCAAAACAGAGTAGATTACTACAACTTCAGCTCTAGGTACTTCAACAATTTAAATACTAATAAGAAATAGAATTGAAGCTCAAGTGTAGAATTCACCAAGGATTCCTTTGTCATTAAAACAACTCAATGTAAGAACCTTAACTTGATGTTTCAGCAGCAATTCAGATGATTTCTTTTCAGCAAGAGTTTGGGCAATATGAAGCTTTGAGATAGATTGAGAGATTTTATGCAAGTGTGCTATGTAATTGCCTTAGTTGATTGAATTTTTGGGATTAAAGGAGTATTTATTGGCATTTTAAGATTAGTTTTCTTGTTCCCCAAGTGACTTGGAGTGTCCACCAAGTTTTTATAACGTTCATATTTGAAAAAAACAAAAATTTGAAATTTTCCCGTGAGAGTTTAAAAAAGCAAAACCCGTGGAGTTAGTCGGCTGACCAGGAAATTGGGTAGTATATTTCTACAGGGTCAGTTGGCTAGACAAGCGACTGACACCCTTCTGTCTGCCAGAAATCAAAATCAAGAAATTGTCAGTTGGTTGGCGTGACATAGTTCAATATGGGTCAGTCGGCTGGACACTGTCAGTCAGCTGGGTGTTTTCAGTTCATTGAGTGAGTCGGCTAGACAGTTAATTTGTCTGTTTTTCTTCTATCTATCAGCTGACTAAACCCAGAGTGTTTCTGGTCAGTCGGCTGACTAGTCCTCTTACTGATTCTTCCTTTTTGGTTTTTCAAATTTAGTTTTGCTTACTTGTTTTGATCTTTTATAAAACATTTTCTAGGATTTTGAAATAGGTCTCTATGTCTGTGTATTTCCCCTAAAGAGTTTTAACAATATTTCAAAAGATATTTAAATACTAAAGCACTTACATAAAGACTTCTAAGTCATTTGTCAATCTTAAACACTTAAGTCTTCATGCTTTGATCTACTACTTGTCTTCAAACTTTAAGATACTTTGAGCTTTTTATCGAGTTCTCTTTAATATCCATGCTCTCATGATCTTCAAGGTTTAAAATCAAGTCCATCCTCTCATAGTCGTCAAGCTTTAATATATCATTCATGCCTTTAAGTATTCTTTAAGCCTCATATGATCATATTCCTTTGGAATATAAGTTTCAATTGATCATTGTGAGTACTTGACCTTACTTTCACATATGTGAGATATGAAATATCATCACTCAACCCAATATGTTAAGTTTCACTTGTTTGTTAGCATCAAAATAGGATGTTAAGCCTTGTAAGGCCAACAACAACAACAACAATAATAATAATAATAATAATAATAATAATAATAATAATAAAAGGGAATTTGGTTTGGTGCAGACCAAACCGTTGACGGTTTGGTGGAGCTCAAGAAAACTGTCGACGATTTCGATTTACCGAGGACCATTAAATAAAAATAAGTTAAAAATGGTTTGGTTAAAGACCAAACCGTTGTCGATATCAAGGAAACCGTCAATGATTTTAAATAATAATAATAATAATAATAATAATAATAATAATAATAATAATAATAATAATAATAAAGGGGAATTTGGCTTGGTGCAAACCAAACCGTCGATGGTTTGGTGGAGCTTAGGAAAACCATCGACGGTTTCAATTTATCAAGGATTGTTAAATAAAATGCAGTAAAAATAATTTGGTTAAAGACCAAACCATCAATGGTTTCAGGCAAACCGTCGATGGTTTTGTCTAGGGCAGCAGCATATAAATAGGATTTCCGCTCATTTCTTTTGGAAATTTTTTTCTCTCTCTCTTTAGGCTGCGATTTCTCTCTCTCTCTCTCTCTCTCTCTCTCTCTCTCTCTCTCTCTCTCTCTCTCTCCCTCTCTCTCTCTCTCTATTTTCAATTTCTCTCCAATCCTTAGCCAAATTGAAGAAAAAACACCTTTTCTAGGTCCTAACTCTGATCCTCAGTCTTTTAACTGAAGTGAATTCGTCATTTGGGCATCATAGACCCCACTCTAGGGATAAGGTAAGGGGAATAGATTATGTTAGTTCACTTTTAAAATATTTCCAATTAAATTTGAGTATGTGAATTTAATTAGATTTATGTTAATTAAAATATGCCTGATTTAAATTGAGTATGTGAAATTAATTATATCTATGTTCAGATTTTATTTTAAAAATATGTCTGAGTTAAATTAAATTGTAGAAATTTGATTATATCATATTTTTAGGGAATACTTTAGAATTAAATTAAACTGTAGGGATTTGATTAAATCAGATTATTGGGAATAATTTGGAATTAAATTAAATGGCAACGATTAGAGTATATCTGGTTTTCTTGGAATATAATGGAATTAAATTAAATAGGAGAAATGAATCATACCCTTGTTTTCAGAAAATTATATTTTTCTTGGGTAGTTATTATATTATGATTTATCAGTCAAATCGTGTGGCATGAGAATAATTATTATTGTATGATTAAACATGATGATTTTTATATAGTAATGAAATGACAGTTCAGACGGACTTTATGCCGAGTTCAGATGACTTTATGCCAAGTTCAAATGGCTTATGCCGAGTTATGAAATGACAGTTTTATACAAAGATATGATATGATAGATTTTATATAAAATTGTGAACATGTCAAATTTTATAGACTTATGAAAATGAGATCAGATTACAATTTATTATATGGCTTGTAATATATGGTAGCAGAACCCTGATGGACTAGTTATGATTCAGAGCACGGTACTGTAACTAGTATTACATGCAATGCGGCCACACTATCAGGAAAGTGTAGGCAAACAGTAGTCGATTGGCCTTTGAAGTGATGAATTACAGGAACAGGTTACCCACTGGGTTCGGACCAGGTTGGATGGGCAATCAGACTACAAATATAACAATTTTGACTTAACCTGGTAGGCCAGCCATGGTTAAGTCCAGTCTTCGGGTCGCACAACCCTATCATATGGGATTATACATGATGTTATATGATAGTTCAATCAGGGAAAATTCTTTTATGTATATATATATATATATATATATATATATATGTAGGTAGATTTATGAAAACATGATTATTTATTAAGTTAAAGTATGTTATAGTAGAAAATATGTATTTAAAATTGTATAGATGTGAGCTATGGTATATAAATGCCTTTTTCAGTTAAAGTTAAATTAACGGTTATGTTTTGCTTATGTAAAAACTCATTTGCCACACACTAACGATAATTTATTCCTTTTTACAGAGAAGTGGCTCACCTCAATAATTTCAACATTTCAGGATGTACCAGGAACCAAGCCTAGAGAGCTCAGGGGTGGGATAAGTTAAGTTCTGGTGAGATACTGATATGTGTATGTAGATATGTTTTTGATATTTTCGGATGTAAATAATCAATATTTTGGGGGTATATGTATAGTTATGGTGGTATTAGAACTCTTGTATGGTTATTGTGGTATTTATGTTTTCCGCTGCATGTTTGATAAGGAGTTATGGACAGGTATACCTAGTACCCCACTTCGGGTTTCAGTTGTTATAATTATGGTATCAGAGACATATTTCATGGGGAATAGCACTCTGGACCCACTGGGTTCGGGGCATTACATGTATGGAGAATAACAATCTGAGCCCCACCGGGTTCGGGGCGCTACACGTGACCTTTGTTTGAGCTCCAGTTTGCATCGTTGGTTTCGTTTTGACAAGATGAACACAGTTGTGGCCTCAAAACTTAGTTTTGAGATACTAGACAAGATCTAATTCTGATACCAATTTTTGGAGGATCTAGAAACAATAATCACTCAAGCAAAATATAAACAACCTACCAAATTTAACGTGGTTAGGTCCAATCTGACCTACGTTCATGAAGCACACCAATCTCGTTATAAGCTTGGAGAAGAATTACGAGGAGGAGCCACTGCTCAACTCAACTCAACTCTCTTTCTCTCTCTCTCTCTCTCTCTCTCTCTCTCTCTCTCTCTCTCTCTCTCTCTCTCTCTCTCTCTCTCTCTCTCTCTCTCTCACAACACACTAAGTTCCTTAGCTCTGCTCCACACAAAGTTCTTACATACACATCCATCGCCTATTTATAGCCCAGTATGAGGATGGTAGGTGGAATTTAAGTTCAACAAAGTGGGCTGGGTTGGTGGTTGCCGACATTCCTATTGCAACTCAACATTTCCACAATTGTGGGTTTGGGTTGGTGTTGCCAATGGCTGCACCTACTGCAGCTCAACAATCCACTGGCAATCAACTATATCCAGTACTCCACAAGCATTCTTATATTTTTTTTCATGGAAAAAATTCATATTAACTGCTGGATTGGTAGAAATTAATACGCAAGCTGTAGCAACAGTACTGTAAGTAATGGTATCTGCTTGATTGGACTTGATTGTGCCTTCTTCAATTCTTTGATAGTACTGTCATTATTGTGTGGAAGTAATTTTCTTTTAAGTCTTTGAAATAATTATCTTTTTTTTTTTTTTTGCTAAAAGAGGGCGGCACCTCCATTTATTTATTAATAAACCCTCACTTTTGGCAGAGGAATACCGTGGTTACAAGTTAAAACCAACTAACCAAACTAGGAAAAAAAAAATTAAACATAACTAACAAAGGAGATAAAAACATAAAAACTACCAAAAACAAAACGAAATACACCAAACAAAACTCTAGAAATGAACTAACAACGAAGGGAAACAAGACCCCACCTATCCATCCGAAGGATACCTTTCAGATAACATGGTAGAAGGTATTGTTTTTTGTAAATTACATTATTTCCCATTTCTCCTTCTTTAGCAAGAAAGTCAGCCGCACTATTGTCTTCCCTTTATTAATGCATCACCATGACATTTACTCATTCTAACTCTGCCACGAGCTCCTCCCAAAATTCCCAAAGATACCACAAAGTACATTTACCTTTCTGAAACCAATCAACTACAATTCATGAGTCACTTTCAATATTCACATTAACATAATGCAAACATTTACACAAACGAATTCCTTCCCTGATTGCTTTTAATTCCGCACTATTATTCGTACCATTGCCAAAATAACTTGAAAATACCACTTTTACCATGTCATGGCAATCCCGAATAATTCTTCCACCTCCTGAAGTTCCCAGATTGCCCTTACAACTCCCATCACAATTAAGTTTTATCCACCCTACTGGAGGTTTAACCCATGAAATAATTTTTCCAAGCCTATCGCAAACTCCCTGATGCTTAATTTGAAACTCATTCAAAATCTTAATGTCCGACTTTTTCAATTTTTGAAAAGAAATGGTGCTCTCAGTAATAAAACTAACTCAGAATCGAACACTTCTCCACATCTGATCTGCACTTTGATAAACTCCTTCCATTCTCGCTTTTCATCTTCGATTCCAGAGGCACCACGTAATCAAACATGGAATCAGCCCGATTAAAATACCTTTAATAGATGATTTTTTAGCATAGTGGAACCATTTGCCATTTTATTTTTCCAAGGAAGAGATCGTTGGAAAGGAATCCCCAATGCCACACTAACCCGACGCCAAACCTTTGAAGTCACCTCTCCTAAAGAAAGAATATGATCAATGTTTTCCTGACTTCTCTGAACGCAGCAATCACAAGTCGAAGCCATCAATATTCCTTTGGTTTGAATTTTATCATCTACAGTCAAGCATCTAAATCAGGCTTTCCATAAACACATTAAGATTCTTCTAGGCAATAAAGAATGCAAAAACCAGTCATTCCACAAAAAATTATCACTTCTGCTCCTCACTGCCTTTCAAGCCGTTTTTGTAGAAAAATTATCATTCGGGGTAGGCTTCCAGACAAAAATATCTTGCCCACTTTTACCCACCGGCACCTGATGCAAAATTTCCCTTGTTTTATCAGCACCAACCAATTCCCGTACTAAATCAGAGTTTCAATTATTATTTAGCCAGCAATCCTTAATACACAGTTTCTTGTTCAAAATATCCTCAGTGCTCATAGATAACGGGCCTTATGACAACCACCTGTCGAACCAAAAAGAAGAGTTCCCACCTCTCCCCAAAATTTTAACATTATCCATAACTTCTGAAATGGTGGGCATAATTGATTTCCACAACCGAAAGTCATTTGGTATCTCTTTCCTTATTAATAAATGATCATTTCTACAATATTTAGTTCTGAAAAAACTTGTCCACAAATTGTTAGAAGTGAGCAATCTGAAGGCAAATTTCATGATAAGAGATTTCTAAACTTCCTTAAGATCTCTCAGGCCCAGACCCCCTTCCGAGGTAGGTTTACAAAATTTCACCCAAGAGTGCCAATGAATCTTCCTTTTATCTTTCACCTCTCCCCATAAAAAATTAGAAAGAAGAGAGTTAATGTGAGAATATGTGACCTGCGAAACCTTAATAACAGACATCAAATGAATAGGCATGTTAGACAACATATGTCTTAATAAAATCCATATTCCACCTTATAAGAGCAACTTAGATTTCCACCCTACAATTTTCTTTCTAATCTTCTCCACAAGAGGCTTCAATGTCTTGGAAGACAATTTTCTAGACACCAAAGGCGCACCCAAATATGAAACAGAGAATTTATCTTCCATGAAACCCGTGATTCTTAATAAACCACGCTTCCTAACGGGAGTGATGTATTTTGAGAGGAATAACACTAACTTAGTCTTAATGATTTTTTGACCCGACTAGTTCTCATACATTTCCAGAGCATAAACTAAATTTCTCATAGAACTTTTACCACCATTCGCAAAAATAAGAATATCATCCGCATATAACAAATGCGAAACCAATGGGGTCTCAATCGGATGATTAAATTTACCAATCCGACTAGTTTCATAGTTTTTCCTAAGCAATCTTATAAGCAATCTTGTCAAAATCTCCTCCATTATGATGAATAAATAAGGAGATAGTGGATCCCCTTACCGCAAATCTCTCGTAGATTGAAAAAACACTTTAAAGGTTTCGTTCATCGAAACAGAAAATCATGGAAACTCTACATAATTTTTTATGAACTTGCAAAACCTTTTAGAAAAATCAAAAACTTTAAGTACTTTCAAAAGAAAATTTAAATTCATTCTATCGTAAGCCTTAACCATATCTAATTTATTATCACATTGCCCAACTATTTTTTTGAAATAATTATCTAATTATTCATATAAGTACGACTTCACCAATTATTGGCTTAGCCAGCAAAAGCAAGCACACTTTTATTTGTTTCAGATATCATTCACACCCCACAGCAACTAACGCAGCTGAATTATTACATTCTAAGATGCATATCTTCACCATCAGTACGAGCTACCTACTGCAATTTCTCAATTATCCAATTTTTAATAAGGCAGCTCCCACATAAGTCACAAAGTAAGGCCCATCCATCCGTCGGGGCATGGCCGAAATACTATTCCCGCGGAGTTGACTAATTACTTTTTACTTACAGCACTGAATAAGCGGGAAGCGGAAGCCGAGGCTCCACCACGGTCACAAGAGGGATCTTCCTCGGTGTCGTTAGCCCAAAAATCTCTTCCATGTTTAAATCCTCCCGCCTCATCTCCGCCGATAATTCCCACCTAAACCCATGCACCAAATTCGCAACGCTCGATTGGATCACCTTGAGCCCGAGGCTGTACGCAGGGCACATCCTCCGACCCGACCCAAACGGAAGGAGCTCGAAATCCTGGCCCTTGACGTTGATGGGCCGGCCCAGGAACCTCTCCGGCCGGAACTCGTTGGGGTCGGGGGCCCACAGGGAAGGATCTCGGCCGATGGTCCAGACGTTGACTAGGATTTTGGTACCCTTGGGGACATCGTAGGGTCCGATTTTGCAGTGCTCGCGGGAAAGTCTGGGAACCAGCATGGGCGCCACCGGATGCATCCGCATGGCCTCTTTCACGATGGCCTGGATGTAAGGAAGGTCGGGGATGTCTTTTTCTTCCACCCACCTCTGCTTCCCGATCACTCTATCCAGCTCTTCCGTTGCTTTTTCGAAGATCTCTGGCTTCTTCAGCATCTCTGATATCGCCCATTCCACCGTCACCGACGAGCTCTCTGTTCCCCCCGCCATTAGATCCTGTTTGATCATGGATTCATCGGAAAATATTAATTGAATAAAGCATGATGAGAAATATAAAATCCACCCATTAATAATTCAATGGATAGCCTTCAAGGGTGGGTGGCTTGAATGTTGAACTTAAATCTCTTTTAGTTAGAATGTTACATATTGGTGGATCAAACATGTGAGATTCATTATTTGGGCATAGGCTGCTCTAGCTAATAATGGTATAATATGAATTTTTCATTATTAAGAAATGATTACAAAGATAAAAATATAAGCTTATTTTATAATAATAATAATTAATCGTTATTGTTTTAAGATCAATCTATTCACTCATCTAGATAAATCAATTAATTAAACTCATATTTCTATAATTAATTCGATTCTCAATTGGATTTGGGGCAATCATTTTTGAAAAGATTAGATATGAGTTTTTGTTTTATAAAAAAAAATGCATGCAGTAGGCCCCTCATATAGTATACGCATCTTTATTTTGCGGAAAAATGCGTAAACTGGGTCCCTTTACTTCAATAATTAGTGCCACAAAGGTTCACCAGCCACTATTAATATAACGGTTTGTCATGATTTGAAATCTTTATATTAAAATTTTCAACTTTAGTTCCCAGAGCAAGAGAAGAAAAAAATGGGAAAAATTAAAAATCGGTTACGTTGCATAAAATAAAATTCAAATCCAACAAAGTTCTGATGAATCAAAAATTAAAAGAAAAAATAAATCATAATTAAGGTTGTTAAATTACCACTTTACCTAAAAGCTTAAACTATTAGGTTGTGGGCCAACAATGTATATCAAACTTTAACACTCCCCTGCACGTGCAGCCCGATAGCACGTGGAGAGATAAACATATGACAAATAATGTCACAGAATAAAGACGAGCGATAAGATTAGAACCCAAGACCTCTTGATAACCAGAACTTTGATACCATGTTAGATTATCACTTTACCTAAAAACTTAAACTATTAGATTGTGAGCTAACAATGTATATCAAGTTTTAACAAAAGATAATAATTTTGGTTATCCCACTCTCAAAGAAAAGGTCATATTGATGAATAATTTGGAAGTACAGACATTTTATAATTTTTATAATTTATATTTATAAGTAAATCAATTTTAATTCGTGAACCGTGGAACATATATTAGACAGGCGGCTTGATGCCCACTTTTAATATGCATCTTGTACCCTTTTGCTTTAATTTTTTAAAAGAAAAAAATATTATTAATGAATTATGAATAGGTAGAAGATATTGTTTTATTTTGTAGAGATTTGATGATCATATGATGAAGTTATTATATATTGACCTTGTATTTGAGGGTGTAAATTTTAAATTTTGAAAAGAAAAATAAATTTTAATGTAATTTTATATTATATTTTTAAAAATTTTAACAAATTCAAATTTTAGACTTTCTTTCTAAATACAAGATAAGAATATTAAATTTTAAATTTTTTAAATAAATAAATTAAAAAATATAAGATGCAAATGAGCAAAATAGAACATATAATTTCTATCTTTTATGTGAATACCAGAATTCCAATATCAAATAAATAAAAATAAAAATACCCATTCTTTAATCAATGAAACTGCTAAAGATCATAACATAAAGATTTTAAAAAATTAAGTTGATCCAATTGACTCCTTGGTCCTATTAATTTCATAAACAAAATTTAAATAGGAAACTAGTTCTAAACCCACTTAACCTCAAATTAAATAATAACATACCAGGGTAAAGGCCTTGATACCATGCCTCTCAAGCTTGACTTCGAGATTAGGATCCTCGGCCAGCTGCAACAGCACATCCACCATATCCTTCGCCACATAATCCTTTACCCCTTTTCGCCTAGCGTTGTGTTCGTCCACCACATGCTCCAAGAACGCATCAAACTTCTTGCTCAGCGCCTTCATCCTCTTCACGTACCCCTGCAGATCCAAAAATCCCAGCCACGGTATGGAGTCCCCAATGTTCAGCACGCCGCTCAGCAAAAACAGCTCGTCCAGCATCTCCCTGAACTCCTCCGGCTTCAACACCGACCCTTCCTCCTCCTCCAAGTATTTCTTCCCCAACGCCATCCTGCTTATCACGTTCAAGCTCACCGTCGACAGGTGCTCCTTCAGCGTCACCGCCTTCCCTGCCGCCGTGAACAGCCCTTTCAGCAGCGCTCTCATCTCCTCCACCCTTATGTACTCGAGGGACTCCAGCCGCCGCGAGCTGAACAGCTCCGTCAGGAACATGCGCCGCGCCTGCCGCCAGTAGGGGCCGTACTGCGACCAGGTGATGTTGGAGTAGTCGTAGGTGGTATACTTGCCGGCGGCGGTCTTGGGGCGGGCGACGAAGGTGGCGTCGTGGGTTTTGAGGAAGAGCTTCGCCATTTCGGCGGAGGAGCCCACCACGACGGGGGCGGAGCCGAAGCGGAGGTGCATTATGGGGCCGTATTTTTGGGAGAGGTGGTGAAGGGAGCGGTGGGGGAGGGGGCCGATGAGGTCGAGGTTTCCGATGATCGGCCATGGTTTTGGGCCGGGGGGAAGGTTGAGTTTACGGAGGCGGCGGAGGTGGGTGGAGAGCAGGAGGAGGGCTATGGTGGATAGCCATGCGATTGCGTAGGTACTCCAAGTAAGAGACTCCATTGTTACTTAGTTCCTAGCTGGCTAGTTTAATGGTGGTGGTGATGGTGGTGGAGTGGAAGGTGGGGTGTTAATTTATATTTGAAGAAATTGACGTGCAAAGGAATTTTTTCCATTTTTGGTTTTTTTTTTATCTAAAAATATTTAATGAATGTTAGGTGGGAACTTTATTTCCCACTTTGATGCGAAATAAAAATCACTCGTGTAGACACCCCAATTCTAACAAGGCATTTCCAAGAACACCTCGCGTGATAAGAAAGATGACTTTGTACAACCGCGAGTTAGGGGATCCAATTGAGTCCCGGCTTATTTCAAAATTGAGTCCCTTTTACGCCAGCTCGGATTCCCAGATCCGATGCACGTCATCTCTTGATACGCTAATTCAGATTCCTACATTTGGTACACGTTACCCTTTTTTGGTACGGTAACTCGGGTTCTTACATCCGATGCACGTTACTCTATTTGGTACCCGCTATCTCAGATTCCTACATCCAGTACACGTTAACCTCTTTGATACGCTAACTCGAATTCCTATATCCGGTACACGTTATCCTCTTTGATACACTACTTCGGATTCCTACATCCAGTGCACATTATCCTCTTTTGGTACGCTAACTCGGATTCCTACATCCGGTGCACGTTACACCCTCTTTGGTACGCTAGTTCAGATTCCTACATCCGGTACACGTTATCCTTTTTGGTACGCTAGTTAGGATTTCTACAACCGGTGTGTAATAACCCAAAAAATTTAATCAGGGTCTCGTTGACGAACACAGGAGATTCACCGATGAGGGCACATGAGGATCTTGTTGACGAGGGCACGTTTCGTCGATGAGAATATACCGAAGGGTTGCTTTTCCAAGTTTTGAATTTCATCGACAAACCTACTTCTTGACCTCGTCGACGAGGTGACGTGACTCGTCGATGAAGCTCAGGATATAAATAGTGTCTAACTCGTATTTTTACACATAAATTCAGCGAAACTTCTCTCTCTCTCTCTCTCTCTCTCTCTCTCTCTCTCTCTCTCTCTCTCTCTCTCTCTCTCTCTCTCTCCTATACGACTCCTCCCCCTTCTCTATTCGATCTCAGCCTCATTTTTTTGCCATATCGACAATATGAGACCACCACGACACTCTTGGGAAAGTTCTCTCCAAGTCTATCGGTGAAGATTGTTGGTGTGGTGAGTTGAATTTCATTCCAAATTCAGGAGAAGATCTTTTATTCAATATTTGACCTTCCAGCAGTTGTAGGAAATGTAGTAGTCGAAGAAACAATGATATTTTGTTCTAGTAAATATGGTTTTTAGGGTGTTGAGTAGGGAACCTAGTAGGTGTAAGACCCATTATAGTAGGGGACCTTAGTAGGAATCAGGTGAGGGAAATATGCTATGCTAGGAAGTCTTATTATAATTTCAATATAATTTATATGTTTTTATCAAATTATTATACAGATCATGAATATAGTTTTCAGAGCCTGTTAACATTAATATTTATTTATATGGCATAAGTTGGTAACAAAACAATACAATATTTATACAATTTATGAATATCATGTTTTTAGCATATTAGCAGAAATAGCATGAAGTTTACATGTTTATAGAAATTGTACAGTATATTCAGAAGCATACATTCTCAGTTATTTTAGAACATCATGATTTCAGTACCATAACGTCCCGATACTCTGATATTTAGACAGTTATTCAGTTATACAGAAACTAAATATTTAGTCAGTTATTCATATTTTCAGATAAGTTTTACAAGGTTATGGTTATTTCAAAATTATGGTAAAAACAGTATTTTAAAGATATCAACTACCTATATAGTATCAGACTATGATGGACCAGATTTAGTCAGCAGAGCTCGGTACCGTAGCTATATTCAGTTCATAGTGCATCCAAATTACTTAGATAGTGTGTGGTATTCAGAAGTCGATCGTGCCTATGTTGTGGACAGGCTTCTCCTCAGATATTGGTCGAGAGGACCGATCTGACTAACAGAGTTTAGTTGACTTACCCTGGTCGTCCAGCCAGGCTAGGTCCCGCCTTTAGGCCGCACAGCCCTATTATGAGAAGTTAAATCATGACTTTCAGCTATCCATCGAGGGAAATTTCTCAGTTATTATATTTATGTATGATTAGATTTACAGAAAATAAACATATCTATGTATATTAGAAATATTATGAATAGTATATATAGACAAATCAGTTTATGTTAAATGACATAGGTATGTTTGTATTGCAGCAGATATATAGGTTTTCTTAGTTTACGTTATATATGGTATTTTTTAAGTCAGATATTTCAAATATGTAGTTCACTTGCCACACACTAGTAATAGCATATTTCATCTTACAGAGCATCGTCTCATCCTAATAAATTAATATTTTTCAGGTGATCCAGTTAGACGAGCAAATTAGGCTCGCAGATAGAGGGCGCTACGGTGTTGCCCTGTCAGTAGGGTGAGTATTTTTGGGAAAGAGGGTACTTTTATGTAACCCTAGTTCAGTTATGTATATGTATTTTGAGAATATTCTAATAGTCTGGTATTGTAATATATATATGGTTGTGGATATATAAATTCAGCTTCTCGCTGCTTAGGTTAATAGCTAGACTTAAAATTAGAAGGTATTTGAATAATGTAAATTCCAGCTTATTTGTAAATATCAGTATATACGTAGAAAAAAAAAAAGAATTAGCAGGTCGTTATAGTTGGTATCAGAGCCTAAGTTGCTAGGTTCTGTAGACTTTAGAGTGCAGCGAAAGCAATACCAGAGTATAGGAAAGGATTTGAGGTTTTTTTTGTACTCTGGGTACAGGATTTCGTGGTGGTTTCTGTGTTTTTCCTGGGGTGACGATTTCAGGAAAGTCATAATAAACTATTTTCGGGTCGTGTGTCTGGGTTACAGGATATGATTTTGAATTTAGAACAGGGAAGATAGTAAAGTCTATTCCTTGTTTTTTCAGGATGGATCCAAGAAACAGTGGCGCGAATACTAGGGAGGACAGGTCAGGACCTTCCAGTTTGGGACGCGGAGATACTGATGTCGTACTGCGCAACGTCACCCAACAGGTAATGGTTGAGATGGCCAGAAGCTCTGGGGAGCGTAGCTGCATGATCTAGCAATTTACCCGAATGAAGCCCCCATCTTTTGTTAGAGGAGATGACCCGATTATAGTTGAAAATTGGGTTTAGGACATTGAGGAGACGCTGGTTGTGCCTTGTACGGATGAACAGAAGGTGGTATTTGCATCGTTTAAACTGACAAGGGAAGCGAAGGGCTGGTGGAGGTCAGCACGATTGATTGAGGAGCAAAGGCAGGTTCCAGTGCCAGTGACATGGGATTGATTTAAGGAGTTGTTCTTCGAGCGATATTTCCCCTCCATCGTTCGAGACACAAAGGCAGCAGAACTTATGCATCCAGTACGGGGGCTGATGACAATATCTCAATAGACAACTCAATTTATTGAGTTGTCATGTTTTGCCCCACACTTAGCAAAAGATAAAGAGAAAAAGGTAAGAAAGTTTAAAGAGGGTCTGAGGCAGAACTTGTTTGAGCAGGTGCTTGGTTTCAGGGCCCAGACATTTACGGAGGTTGTAGACAAAGTTGCGATTATTGAGCGTGGTATACAGAGAGGTATAGAAGCTCAGAGTCAGAGGAAGAGGCATGCGCCTCAGGGTTTTCAGGCTAGCTCCAGCAGAGGCTCATAGAGAGGAGGTCGTGAAAGGGAGGTGATTACGCGCCAAAACAGCATAATTAGACATCTTAATCTTAGCATTATGACTTCTATTTTTAATTAAATGTCTAATTACGTCCAATATTTTAAAAAAAAATGTCTTATTTATGATTTATGTGTTTTATTGAACAATTTATGAATTTTCCCGAGAATCAAAATCGGCACCAATTTTTAATTCGCACATAATGTTTCTGTCTGATTTCTAGAGAAAGAGGAAAATATTATCTACAACTTCCGTGTTTTGAGTTTCAAGTGAAACGAACTCCAGGAAGGTCTAATTTTTCCGTGATTGCGAAAAGAAAAAAAAAAGAAAAAAAAAGAAAAAAATATATATTAAAGATTCTTTTTATGTGACTCGGCCATGGGTTAGCCGGGTTTAGGAATTTAAGCTATTTGATTATGAGTCAACAATATATATATCAAGCTTTAATAGGAGATGCAGGAGAGCTGCTCTAGCTAATAATGGTATAGTATAGATTTCTCATTAATTTCTATCTTTTATGTGAATACTAGAATTCGAATATCAAATAAATAAAAATAAAAATACACATTCTTTAATCAATGTAACTGCTAAAGAACATAACAAAAAGATTTTTAAAAATTAAGTTGATCCAATTGACTCCTTGGTCCTATTAATTTCATAAACAAAATTTAAATAGGAAACTAGCTCTAGTCCCACTTAACCTCAAATTAAATAATACCATACCAGGGTAAAGGCCTTGATACCATGCCTCTCAAGCTTGACTTCCAGATTAGGATCCTCGGCCAGCTGCAACAGCACATCCACCATATCCTTCGCCACATAATCCTTCACCCCTTTTCGCCTAGCGTTGTGTTCGTCCACCACATGCTCCAAGAACGCATTAAACTTCTTGCTCAGCGCCTTCATCCTCTTCACGTACCCCTGCAGATCCAAAAATCCCAGCCACGGTATGGAGTCCCTGGAGCTAGTCAAACAAATCATCGATACGGGGTAGAGGATACTTGTTCTTGATGGTCACTTTATTAATTTCTCTATAGTCTATACACATCTTCATATTCCCGTCTTTCTTCTTCACAAATAAAACTGGAGCTCCCCACAGAGATACACTGGGTCGTATGAAGCCCTTATCAAGCAGATCCTGCAACTGATTCTTCAATTCTGCCAATTCTACTGGCGTCATCTGGTACGGTACTTTAGAAATCGGCGTTGTACAGAAAGGTAGATCAATAAAGAAATCTACCTCACGGTCGGGTGGCAAGCCCGGTAACTCATCTGGGAATACATCTGCAAACTCCTTTACCACAGGGGTGCTAGCAAGTTTTAATTCATTCTCTGACATCTTTTTCATAACAGCCACAAACCCCTGGCAACCACTCAGTAGTAGTCTCCTGGCCTGAATAGCTGAAACTAGATGAGGCGGGGATTGTACATACGACCCGACAAACTTGAATTTTGCTTTCCCCAGAGGTCTGAATATCACTTCTCATGTCCAGCAATCTATGCTGGCAAAATTAGCTGCTAGCCAATCCATGCCGAATATAACGTCAAACCCATGCATGTCTAGCACTATCAGATCCGTAGATAATATTTTCCCCTGAATATCTACTGGATAGTCACGGAGTACCCTACTACACCTCACTACTGATCCAATCAGTGTAGATACCAACAATTCAACATCTAACGATTGTGTTTAGCCCCACATAATCTAACACACCCCGATGACACAAACGAGTGCGTAGCTCCTGAATCAAATAATGCAATAACTTTAAAAGAAAGCATAATGACCATACCTGTCACCATGTCACCTAACGTCTCAGCCTCACTCGACGTCAGAGTAAACACCTTAGCTGGGGCCGTATTCCTCTGCTGGCCCCCTTGTGGCGCTTGATAACCTCCCCGATATGGTCTAGGAGCTGGAACTGCATCTGGTGGGGTAGGACAGTCCCGCACCATATGCCCCGATCTACTGCAGCGATAGCACACCAGAGCTGCATCTGGTGGGGTAGGACAATCTCAGACTATATGCCTTGATCTACCGCAACGATAGCACACTACACCACCAACTCGACACTCTCCCCAGTGCCTCCTACCACAGGTCTGGCAGACTGAAGGACCCTACCTTGTCTGCATCTCATGTCCTCCTGTCTCCTGTCTCTGCCCTCTACCATGATTACCTCTCCTCCACTGACCCGACCTATGACCCTGCTGGTAGCCCGTGGATGCAGATCTCTTCCTCTGTCCCTGCTCCTCTACATAAAGACGCTCACCAATCTCTGCCAAAGCCGCCCTGTCAACTAACTCAGCAAAGTCCTGGATTCGTAGCACCACCACCTGCTTGAAAATACTCCGCCTCAAGCCTCTTTTAAACTGTCTCGCCTTCCTTACCTCATCAGGAACAATATACGGGGTGAAACGAGAGAGCTCGATGAAACGTGTTGCGTACTGCTGGACGGACAACTGTCCCTGCTTCAGACTCAGGAACTCTTCTACCTTAGCTTCCCTGACAGTAGCTGAAAAATACCTATCGAAGAATAAATCTTTAAACTGGTCCCATGTCATGGCTATCAGAGTCACCCTCTGCTGCTCCAATAGTCTCACCGCAGTCCACCACCTCTCAGCCTCTCCTGTCAGTCTATAGGTGGCAAAGAGGACCTTCTGCTCCTCAGTACACTGTAGTACGGTCAAGATTTTCTCGGTCTCCTGCATCCAGTTCTCAACGGCTACAGTATCAACTCTGCCTGAGAATGCTGGAGGATTCATCTTTGTGAACTTCTCTATGATGCACCCATGGCCTGCAGATGGACCACTCTACTCCCTTGAACTCCTAGCGATCTCAGCCATAACCTGCTGAGCCAGGCTATGTAATACAGCGTCAGAGTCAGTCCCAACTGCACCTGATGGTCCTACTCCATCACTGCCACTCGCATGGGCACTATTTACTTTTGGATTCATCTTGAAAACAATAGACACAACTCAGAAATCCTATCCTTATATTTTACCCACCTATCCCCACCACTTATCTCAACATTTCCAACTCATTTCTAATCCCCAGTCCTACATTCTAGGAACACAACTCGACAATAGTTTACTATGGTTTTCTTGAGATCGTCACCCCAAGAAAAATACAAAAACTACCACGGAAGTCCTGCCTCTAGACTGTAGAACAAAACCTCAAATCATTTCCTAAACTCTGGTATTGTTTCTACTGCACTCTAAAGTCTATAGAACCTAGTAACCTAGGCTCTGATACCAAGCTGTCACGATCTGCTCATTTTTCACATATATTTTTTTTTTAAATAAATACAACTCATCAACATACATTCCACCTCAATAGGTCACAATCCACTTGGACCCGTGGGTACCAGAGATATATTAGAATATACAGCAGAAGCCCTAGCAGCAGAAAACATACAATAATGTACATCTCAATACCATATATTACAATATACCAGAGTTGCTATAATCCACAATATTTCCATATATACATTCCAAAATAAATCTAGGGACATACCCCACAAAATCTAACTGTCCCTACCAAAAACTTACCTTTTGAAAGGGCAATTATCCAGCACTAGGCCAGTGGAGCTTTTCCGGCTCTCCTATCAAAGACTCCTGAAAAGTTATGAAATTTAGGGGTGAGACCCCTCTCAGTAAGGG